>NC_046333.1:106119483-106437340 GCF_000738735.6 Corvus cornix cornix | reverse complement strand
CAATTTGGTTTATAGGACAGGGAGGAATTACTGGAGTAATTTTACCTGAACAGCCCCCACACACCACCCCATTTTGGAAAGGGTAGCTCTCAATAGAGTGTGTATTTGTGTGTGTTTAAAAATGTTCCGATTTCAGGTACCCTTCTTCTTTGCCATGAAGTTTTTAATATCGCCTCAACCTGTCAGCTTCTCCAGTCAGGAAGAAATACTAACAGCAAACCTATTTTCATGGAGAAATTTAAAGAAGTCTTTCATTCTTGGCCTGATAGCATTATTCCCATGGGCAGAGGACAAAGAAATATACAGCTAAGGAGCAATTTCACATAAAAATTACATCCCTTCGTCCAAAAGCCCTGCTATGTGTCACGCTGTTGTGGAGCACATACAGGAACTGCCTCTGCCCTTTTGTACAGAGCTGGCCTTTAGGCTCCATGCAGTCTGCATCCACCGGCCCCACTCATCTGAGAGAACGATGAATTTAAAGAGATTCCAAGCTTTCATTTTCTGAATGTGTGTGTTTCTAGTCCTTTTCCATAGCAAATGGAAATATCTTAGGGATGGCAAGTTTTTTCTTTTGCTAGAATTAAAAACAAACAAACAAACCCACCAACCAAGTAAAATACGGTCCTCCACAGATGCAACATGGGCAAGGAAGGATGTAGTGACAGAAGAAGGGAGACAAGGCTTGCTTTGGTAGGTCTGATCTGCCACCCAGCAGCCCAAGAATCTTCCAGCAGCAGTCAGTACAAGATGGTTAGGGGGAAAGTACAAGATGAACACAGTTTCACTGCTCCACTGTTCAAACCAAGGAAATGGATTGCAAGACTGCAAATATTCAAAGAGAAATCTGTCCTATTATTTTTGGAGCAGCATCCTCTGCGATGTGTGTAAGTCATCAGAACAGAATGAATCCAGTGATGATTATTTTCAGCAATGAAAAAAAGCCACCGGGAGATTTGGTTTGGGAGGAGTCACAAGGAGGGACAGGACCTCATTTTTGAGAATGTAGGCTGTGTCATGCACTCTCCTCTAGCAGTCATGGTAGAGGCTGGATTGTCACCTGGGTAGAGGTTGTGCAGTATGGTGTGCCAAGGAAAAGAGAGACAGGGAGACCTGCATTTGCCATTTCCATGTCCAAGATGCTCCTCCGAGTTGCCCAACATGAGCCAGTGGACCTTGTGTTTTCTCTGCGGGACACAGAGCTGATGAGGGTCTGAGTGCTGCTGAGGGTGTTTTTAGTGAGAGGCTGAGCTCTCCCAAGGTCTCTCTGTTGTGTAGGGAGTGTGGAAATGGGGCTGCACAATCCCATGGCTTTGGGGAGAACAGCTCTTTTCCTGTGCCTCTTGGGAAAGGGTGACTCAGGCCCATCAGTGCTTTGATCAGCTTGGAGCCAGCATTGGCAAAACTTCAGAGAGCCCTGGATTACCTGAGAAGGTGCAGATAACAGGTATGCACATTGCTTAACTGCAGACACTTATTTGGAGACTAATTTAGGAGAACTATTGTCCTTGATTAAGGAGGTCTTTTCTTCTAAGGTTCCCTATCTCATCATGTCAGAGATTTAAATTATATGGATGCTTCCTCTCTTGAGTACTCAAGGAGCATAAGGAGTGTCACCATCACAATTATCTCCTCTTCTAGATCTCCACCAAAGTGAGGGCTTACAGGGCATACTTCCCATTTTGTAAGTAACACAGGAAATTTTCTGAACATTTGGTATCCAGGCTTACCTGATTTGGAGCCCTTTCTCTTTGTTTCAGTGAAGCTTAGCAAACTATTATTGTTACTTGTAGCAGTTATTTCCCAATAGAGAACTGCTTTGAGTGCCAGGGAGTCATCCTGTTTGCAAAGAGGATGACTAGGTTATTGGAGGCTATTGAACTCTCCAGCCTCACTTTGTGGAAACAGAAAGTGCTGTGGGTGCAGCTTACCTTTAACTGCTGCTGATGCATAGAAGCACCTAAGTGAGATGTGAATATCAACACTACCACATCCATTGCTGTTTGTAATGCATAGCACTGCCTTTGCCACCTTTTCCATTCTCCATTGTTGCCTGCCTTCCTTGGGAACATGCTTGGCTATTTGTGGCTGACTAGATTCTGCACTCCTGGAGCGGGCCAGGCGCAGGCTGTCCCTCGAATCCACTCTTGGGAAATGGCATTACCTTTTGTGTGTCTGTGTGAGCACTCCACCCTGGAATTTTCACAGACTAGAAAATGGGTTAAATCAATTAGAGCAACACGAACTGCAATTGGTTTTGCATGAATCTATTTGCAAGATAAGAATTACCTTCACTCCTCCCCCGTGAACAATAACTGACAACCTTACACTCCTTCTCAAATGCTTTTTGATAGGTTAATGGGCCCTTATTGAGAGCATATAATTGCAGCAGTTTTGGTTCAAGAGCTGATGTGATGGATTACATCCCTCTTGATGCTTGGGGTTGGGATACAATACAGAGAGGCTGCCCGGACCCTCTGGTGCCAGAGGGCTTAACACGGTATTGACAGGGCTGTGCATATTAAATCCAGATCAACCTTCTGAATGAATGCAGGCACATCTGAACTTACATGTCTGGAAATGTCCTTCCATAATCTTAAAGGAGTTATTTTTAGTAAAGGTTGTAAAAAAAAAAAAGAAAGAAAAAAGCTCATACCCTTACTTACTGCTGAGATATGAGCTGAAGGAAACTCTCCTGTCAGATCTGTTTCATATATGTTACAAGAACAGCAAAACAGAAAAGTTCAGCAGGGTATTATTTTCTTTTTCTTTTTTTTTTTAATTTCTTTTAAATTTATGGGATCTGACAAATCAGTCTGGAGGGTGCCAAGTCCAGAGGAGTCTAGAGGTATCCTTCAACATCGGGTGATAGTTGCTGATTAGTTTTGGCAGGAATGGTTTCCTGATGCTCTGCAAATGAAAATTAACAAACTCTGGGGCTTCCTGGAAAAAATAATGCAGTGGTGTTCCTTGCTTTAGAGGTCCATGCTGGGAAGTGCTGCTCTTGCAGACTCAGCTTGGGTAGCTCCACTGGGTAATACCACACTCACTGACTCTTTCCTTTGGAATGAGCCAGGATCTTCCCAGAGCCAGGTACGAAGTAAGGTGGGGTGGGTAATACTTTCTCCTACTTGCACAGCTGCCAATTTCAAAAGAAATATTTTTTTTTCTTTTCAGTATTTGTAAAATGTGATTTCTAAACGCACTGTGAAGTTAAAAGCAATTGAAACCACATAAATAAGAGAGTACCTGAGACAGTCTTTCGTCTTGCAAGCCCACATGGAGCACTTTTGTCATTTAAGAATTCTGATACCACATCCTACTGCTCCTGGTACAAAGTTCCCCAAATCCGTCAGCAAATCTTTCATTCCTGTCTGACTTCTGCCTATATAGCCCTTCATGAACATGCTGGAGAGTTTGATGCAAGTCCAGCTTATGTAAAGGGAATTGTTTTGGAGTTTTGCAATAGGTGTTCAGTGATACCCTCTTGTTTCATGAGTTCACCATGAAACTTGGTTTGCTTGTCCTTTTCTGTCAAAGAGATTCCGATTGGAACCAAGTAAATTTTCTAATGACACCCTTCCCTACCCTTTCCTATTGAAGTAAAGTCTTGATTCAGATAGCCTGATATGTTTTACAAGCTTACATATATGTAATATGTCCGTTACAGTAACTTTTCTTGTCAAGAGTATGTAGAGCTCACGTCTTCCTTAAGGCCCTCTCTAGGAGCTGACAGAAACAGGGTCAAGACTTCAAGAAACCTGGTGCAGTTAAGGTTTTTGGAATATAGTTCTATCCTTGACCCCGGTCCAGTTCCCCTGACTCTTGGTGGTTTTGGGAGAGGAAGTTGTCTCTTGACACATCTTCAAGGCCTCCTTGTATTCCATGCCAGAAGACCAAAATTCAGGACTTCAGAATTATTCGTTAAGTTAAATTGGAGTATTTGATGAAGTGTTGAGATGGAAAATGTGCTGGAGTCTTGCAGTGTGCTAGCCCAAACCATGATACTGTTCATGAGTCTTGATTTTGCTGTATCAAATACACAGGAGTGTTTTGGGAGAAAAGAAAGGCCAATTTCAGGAAAGGGAAAACACTGAAACCAGTTGTTTCTGGGTTCAAAACCCCAAATTGTCAACAATACCCTTGAAAATTTATTTTCAGAAGCTGTGAATTGGTTTTCCAGTTGAAACATATGAAATAGTATAAGGCGATCTCTCCTCCTCGCCTGAATTTCCTTTAATGTGGGTTGTTTAAATCCCTGTTCACCTAGTGAGACTTCCCAGCTTACGAAATCCTGGAGAATACATACTAGAATGAGTCAAAAGTAGCGACTGAAAATGTTTATGTAAAGTTTTATTTCAGTTCTCCGTGGTCCTTCTCCATCCAGACCTTTTGACACTAACACATTTCTCTGCTCTCTAACCTGTTCTGCCACTGCTTGCAATCTCCAAAGCCATACTTGATGAAATTACACATGCTGCAGCTATGTCAGGTGTATGAAGTAGGATAGTGCAAGGGTTTGTTTGGCTATTTGCACTGACATTAAGGGATGCAAGCCCTCTTTGGAGGACATGGGAAATGGCCCTCTGCAATGGAGAGCCCTTGATCTTGCTCAGGTGCAATAAGATAGTCTTACTTTCTGTTTTGTTTGAAGAAATAAAATACTCCTTTTTACTCATAGCCAGAAATAGGCAGTAATGGCTCTTACTGTTCAGGCTTAATGGTTCACATCTGCACACTGCAGGTGCTTGAGTCTGATGTATTAACAACACTTTCATTAACACGACCTTGGATGTCTCCTCACTTTGTGGACTAGGACATGTGAGGCTATTTTCATGGATGAAGTACTGTATTTTAAATAACTAATTAAAAATCAACTTTTTGGGAAAAGGCTACCTTTCTTTCCATGTTAAGGCCGGAGCCCCCCTCCAGCATCTTGCAGTAGCTCTACTGTGTGTCATTTTATCTTGATTAAAAACTTTGTTTGTCACCTAAGAGCTTGCTTCTCTTTCAGTTCTGGTAACCATAAGCTGGCAGGACATGCTTGCTAGGTCTTTGATTCTGTATCTAAAGAAAGCAGGGGTGATAAAGGGCCATTGCTCTGGAGATTTCAGTATTTGTTGGGTTAAACATTGCTGAGCAGTCTAGCATCCCCACCCTTGTCATGAATGAATCTGGAAGGAATGAGTTTGAAGTCTTGCTCTGGTTGACTATAAACCTTTATTATACGTGGGATGTTCCTTGTGGAGGGAGGGAGGCAGTTGCCTCCCAGACGAAATGAGCAGAATTCATCAGCTTACTCACTGCCCTGCCGAGCAGGGAGTGATGGGAGTAATTCAGGGTGCCTGGCACCTGCTGGAGCAGGGAGGCTGGCTGGCAACCATAAACCCGCAATCAACCTTGATGCCTGCCCTCAGTGCAGACTGCAAATAACAGGCATTTATTTTATTTTTTTTCAGTGGGGATGGGAGCAGTCGTGAGAGTAAACAGAAGGAATTAAATCCACCACGTTGCTGAAAACAGGCGGTGGCATGCTCTCGGCTGTCACCACTGCCGGTCTGTTTCAGAGGTTTTTGTAACAATTTGTACCCAAGGAAAATTGTCTTACTTCTCCCCTTACCTCATCTTCACTGCCAGAAGCAGTGGGTATATGAGCAAATCTTTACATTAAAAAAAAATGAAGCAGAAAATTGCAGGGACTGAGGATGGCCACTTAAATGACGTTAACTGACAAAGTTGCTCCCCCCTTTCCATTCTTAGCCCTCTTTCACATCTATATCAAGGGCAATACAACTATGGATATTTTCATGACTTCACTGAAATTTTTCTTTAACTGTAACTTTGTTCTTATGACATGCTCCTGTAACTGATGTTTTGTTCCCAGTTAAATCCATTAACCAGGATCCATAGTGCCTCTTTTTCGTCTGTAAAGGGTGTGTATTTGAGCTACAAATAATCCTCAGTCAGATTGTTACTGACTACAAAGGCTGTCATAAAATGCTCACTAAAGTCACCCCTCCAACGTCAGCATCGCAGCTAGAAATTCCTGGTCCTTATGGAAATTACAGGAGTTTCACAGCTACGAGAGAGAGGGCAGGAGGGGCTGTGACAGTGTTGCTGTGCCTGGTGCCGTTGTGAGAGGTTTGGTCACCTGGTCATTCTGGGCTTAATTCCTTCATCTTCTCTTGAAAAGTAACTTGGGTAACTTTTTGGTATTTGAATGGCCAGTGATTAGAAATCCCAGATGCTGTGGATGTGGCTAAGGAGTCAAGGTCACTGACTCTGGAAGTGCTGGACCACAGAAACGCAGGGGCTGCAGCCTCAGACTCCACTGAATCTACAGACCAACTGAAGATTTCAAACTGCTTTTGAGCTTTATTTTCCAGAGCACTGGAATGTTTCCAACAATGAATTTAGTTCAAAGCTATTGGATGGAAAAAGGAGGAAAGCCTTTACCTCTGAGGCTGTTAATTTTATATTTTTATATGGAGTGGATTTTTTCTCAGTGGACCAACAGAACTGTAAATCATCCTGTACAACTGTCCAGGTCCCAACAGAATATCTGACAGCTAAATGACATGTGAGAGCTGGAGGACAGTTTCCAAGGGAAGAAAATTAAGCCTTCAATTAACTGGAGTTACTTTCTTGTGATTAGATTTTGAAAAGCTGTGATTTGCATCCTCCTGCTTACTTGCCTGGGTGTGTCCTGCACTTCAAGCTAAGCTCTTCAGGTGAAATGCTTCTGCTCCTACAGTGTTTGGAGTTTGTACCTTCAACTGCAGTAAAAGGCATGATTCATGTTACAATTTAAAGAAGTCCCAAACATCAAGGAAATGTATATAAAATGTGAGTGTTCATAAAGGTAGAATTCACTTTTACAAGTACTTTTGTAGAGAAGTGTTTATCCTGCCATAAAAGAGAGGTGCTGGGTGGGTGTACAATGAATTCTCAATTATTCACGAGCAGTTTATCCAGGTTGTGGATTAACTGTGCCGCAGAGGCCCTGACACTTTGCTGGCACTGTGCAAGGGGCTCCATCTGCACTCATGTGCTCAAGCACAGAGTTCCAGGATCCAGTCCAAAGCTTTAGTGAACTCTGTGTGGCAACACCTAAGTATGCCCTGGCTCCAGCAAAATTTATCCTTGTGGTTGCAGTGCTGCAAACATACCTTGGGTTGCACATTAGCTAATACACCCTCTTGGAGCAGAGTGCAGAAATACCTAAGAGATTGTGCAAACGGCAGGTTGTATCTGGCAAAGCCAGGGCTGAATTAGAGCTAATAAGTCTGGCTAAACTTACGTTGACTCTTTCTGGAGTCAATCACAAAGCTGACCAGTCTTCACTTCCAATATGTGCAATGTGCTAAAAGACGTACAGGCTGGGTCTAAACTGTTCTTGGGAGTGACTCTGCGCTTCCAGCTCTGGATGCCTCCCAGAGTTTGTCCTAAGCACCTATTGAGTTGAAACCTGGAAATGTAGCAGTCCCTTTCTCCCTCTCTTGTCTTCCTCTGGCCCTGCTTCCCAGGTGGGGTCCAGTAACAACTCAAAATGCTCTAGCTGTGACACCACAGCAATTAGAACTATGCTGGATACACAGAGGATGACGTGGCGCAGTTGAAGTGTGCTTATCACAGAAACACAGTTCTCCGGAAATCACCATCTAGAGCCAGTGTCATCCATTCTGCCAACACAATCCAGCATACACCACCATGAAACAAAGTCCATGACATTGGGAAAGTCCATGAGTGTGGGAGGATTTGACCCAGCAGTTTGCTAAAGCTAAAAACATTTATTTTTTTCTAACTGACTTAACTTAGCAATTTTCCACCTTTTCTGCCTAAATTCCCCCTCTTTATATGGTAATGAAGGAAGTGAATACATCATAAAAATCTCAGAAGGGAAAAAGTCACAGATGAGTCACTGAAAATATTGATAAGATCACTGAATGAAGCTGACCTATAGCTTTCAACATTCCTGTTTTTCTATGCCCATTCCTCTTGCAGCTTCACAGATGCAGTTATGCCCCTCCTTGGTGTTTGAAGGGGGACCAGAGGGATTTCTTCACCTCTCTGTAGTGAGGACATATGCCAGAGTCACAGAATCCCTTCCTCGCCATGCCAGGATGTCACAAAGTCCTTAGCACCTACAACAACCCCTGAAAATTCTCAGAGCTACTTATAGCAGCAACCAAAATGTCTTATCACACCCCTGTCTTGGTGACAAATTAAAATTGCAATTTGATTATTAACATCTTTCCAAATAAAGGTCTGGATCTCACTTCCCTGGCTGCTGATTGCACAACTGGACTTGACTTCAGTGGAAGCAGATCTGGCCTCAAGGGTACGTTTAGAGAAAGCAAGTAGCAGCTATTTGCCTAGTGTTTATTTTACATTTCAGGTTGAGGCATTTGCAAGTGTGGTTTCTGCTGGACTTTGTATAGCTGGGGTTGTGACTAACAATAATAACAGGCGAAGCTGTGACTTTGCCCCAGCCCCGGAACAAGAGGCCGCCTTGTCCCCAGAGTCATGCAGAAGGCACACGGTGACTCACACCCTCGTAATCCCTTTGCTGGGTTTCCCCTTGCTCCACAGGAAAGGAACTTTTTTCTCCTTCTATACTTGGCGCAGCACATGGTCCCAGCCATGCTTGTCCCAGAGCTGTGAAGTGTATTGGGAGTGCGACTGCACCAAAACCCACAGGTCAGGGTGTTTAGCAGCCAAGGGAGGTTAAGCACGGGTATCTAGTGGGAAACTAGGCTCCATTGTATTCTGCCTTGAGCACAAACCAAACATGCAGCATGGTGTAAGGAAGCACCTTGGGTAAGGGCTCCATAATGCCACAACCTTTGTCACAGCTCCCCAAAAACCGGTGACTTCAAGGTGCACTGTGATTTCCATCCAATCCCTTAGTTTCCATGTGACATGCAGGCTCTGCACATTGGTCAACTGAATACACAAGGTGTCTCTGAGCCTTTTTTCTGTGGCAGTGTCATGCATCACTTTATTCATTCATTAATGAAGCTATCTCCTTCCTTGTGGAGGTACCATCCTCAGGTGATGCTGTCCAATGGATCCTAGCACATGCAGGTGTTGGCTTCCTGTGAGATTGTGGCTCTGGAGCACTCATGCAGGGGCAGTCTGGAGGGTATCTGTGTGTGACTAGTGATGATTGTGAGAGGCTTGGAAAACTGGATATTTTGAGTTTCTGTCAAGGCAGCCTGGCTGTGTCACTCCTCCATGTCATGTTCAGAGCATCTGAATTTAGTTATGGTTGTTTGGACAACAGATAAAATAGAATTTCTTGGACACTGCTTTTTTCCAGGCAAGTACTTTCTCTATTTTCATACCTTCCACTGCTTATCAGCTCCACTTTTGTTTCTGATAGATTTGATTCATATTTAGGGAACTGCCTTTGCAGTTGAATTGGACTCCTTGCAAAGCTCCATGACAAGTACACTAATGCATAGCTAGATTTGAGGGGCATCTCTATTTTGCTCACAATAAAGTCCCGTGTTTTCTCACTGAAATGTTCATGGGCTCCTTGAGTGTCACAGCTTCAAAGGACCAGCGACATGCAGGTCCTCTGCCAGACAAACCTGTCCTTTGACATGGCACAGCATTTCAAGGCAATCAGCTTCTCTCACAACTGAAGACCAGTCGAGACTGGAGCAAAATCTAACCAAAGAAGATATGGCTTTTTTGGAAAGTGTTCAGCTGTTGTCCCTTGGGATAAAAATTTTGACTGTTTAGACCATTTAGGTTTAGATTCTTGGAATTCCTACTCATGTAAAGCTCTTAACATCACATCATTCAGAAGTTATGCCTCTACTGCTGTCAACCAGCTAGGAAACCTAACCTGTGGAACAGAGGGTATCTGTACCCTGCAATCACAGCAGTGACTGCTGTGGCATCTGTGTACCTGAGATAGCTGCATAGCCCTGAAAGTGCAGTGCCCTTTGAAGCCTGAATGCAAGAGGCAAAAATAGTCCTCATGTGTCTAGCAAATCCCTCACTGCCTGCTAACCCTATTCCTCTGCTTCAAGTGAGCAAAACTACCTGGGACAGCCCCTGTGTTTGCCTCACTGACCAGGTGTGTGCATGGTTCCTGTGTTGGTGGTCTGTGCCACAACTCAGCAGTGGGTACCTGGCGACTGTGGTTTCAGTACAAAAGGTTCACCTGCTAGCACAGGACATGGCCATCTTTACTCAGCCATGTCATAAGAGCACACTTCTTGAATTTTCTCTCCTGAAAAGATAATAATGTGCATATTTGGGATAAGACCCATAGTCTAAATCTCTCGGACTAACTAATTCAGTGTAGTAGATCATACAGACACACTTGCAAACTCCTTAAACACCGCTTTTGTGGGAATTGACTGGGGGACTCTTCTTGTGTTGGCACCCTGAGTAGGTATAGCCTTTTTTCCATCCAGAAAATCTGACTGTGTGTCCTGTCAGAACTGGGATTAGATTGCAAGTAAGGAAATTCCCGAGGTTTGGGATTAAACCTCAAGGAAAGCCAGTGATGCTACAAACTTAAATAATTTCTGAGGAAAAGAGGTAAGTTCCATATAAATGCCCTCGAAATCCATAAATTCAAAGTGACTTTATGTGAAACCATTTCACCCTTCAGGCATTCCTGGCTGCCCCTTTTTGTGCTCAGTCTGCCTCTTCCCTGATGCAAAAGCAGTCGCCGTGTGCCCAACAAGAGCTGGGGGCTGGCTATGGAGGGGGCAGCTGGTGGAGCGGCTGCAGAGCTCAACACTGCACTGTGGGAGCCACCCCAGCTCTGCTGCTGAGGGCAGTGTTGGCTCACAGCTCATGTTATCTTCTTGCGGAGCTCCTTCTCCCAGCACATAAACAATTTTGTTTTTGTTTAAAGACTTTCCCACACGAGTGTCTGCCAAGTTCAGAGGACTGCTCTTTGAGACTGATCTTGAATTTTTTGGAAAGGGAGATGAGATTATATAATAAATTCAGTTAGTCTCCGTGAGGCAGTTGGGAGATGCTGTTTGAGACTATAATGTAATAGCCAATGGAATTAAGAAAAACAAAAGAATCCATAGTGTAAGTGGGGAAGGAACTCAATTTTCAGTTTAGTAAGTCTGATTTGGAAGCAGATTCACAGGCAAATCATCTACACATCACAGGATGGTTGACATACTCTCAAAACAGCAAACCTGAATAGATTAATTTCTCTTAGAATAAACAGCATGTCTTTTTTTAATACATGGCTTGTTGTACACCTTGTTGTGTACCTATGGACTTAGAAATCTTTTCAGCCTAAAGAATTCTATGATACAGTGGTTTTCAAGTAACAGTCAGCTGGTGATTTAAAGAATTATCACTAGACTTACTGTTGTGACAATATTGAAATTCTTGTTGTTTGCCAAGTGTCTATGGATACTGATACTTTTTGTCCAATTATTGCTCTTCTAAATAATTAAACCCTAAATGCAACAGTTAAAAAAAAATAATGCAAGAGAAAGATTCCTTTATCCTGCTGAAAATTTTCTATTTTCACATATTGCAAGGCTTTTTGACTTTTAACTTAGCAACTCAGCATTTCCAGAGAAACTGAAGTTTAAAAGCACTGTGGAGCCAAGGAACTGGTCTGGCACTGGGACTGCAGAGAGGCAGGCAGGCTGCATGCCGGAGGGCCTGGACACCCACCGTGGCTTCTCTCGGTGTTTCTGGTGGAATTGATGCAGTTGGCCAAACTAGCATTTTCTCATGGAAATGCTGCTGGCAGTGAGACTGAAATGGGAGGGAGAGCTGTCAGAGCAGCATCCCTGAGAGACAGGGAACTGCTCATGTGCTTGTCATCTGTAATCCTCCTGAGTAATGTCTCTTGTGGTCAGTGAAGGCAGGTATTGCTCTGCAGTGGGAGAAACTATGACAAAAGGTATAGACAGCACCAAACCTGTAACATTGCTTGGGTATCCTCCTGTCTACTTTTCCTTGGGTATCCTTCTTATCTTTTTGTGCTGCCTCAGCAGCCAGTTCATCCTCTTGTCTGTAAAGAACACAGAGAATTAGTAAAGCAACGATAGTGGTGTGAGAGGATTTCAGTCTTAGGATATTTTAGATGGTACCATAATGATAATTTAATTTTTTATTCTATGTATTTATGCAATTAAAAACCACAATGATCCCTATGCTACCATCTAAAATGTCCACAGGAAAATAAAGTCATCTTATGTTTTGAGAATTGTATAAATACTGAACAAGGAAATACATCAGTTTTACAGTTGTCTCATAGTTAATTATTTCTTAAAATAGAACTTGGTTCTGACTGCAGAAACTGTAGGGACTCTTGGGAGCCAAAAAATCTTGAAAAACCCCAATTAATAGACCATATAACAAATGTGTAGTTCAAGATTTTACAGAGATTATTCCAACTTTTCTATTCTTTCTACATAACTGAGACTGTTTTCTTTTACATAAGGTCTTTAATTCATACAGCTGGACCAGGCAATAGTCTGTTTAGAGCATGTTTCTTTAATTATTTAACTTTTTTCCCATTATAGTTTTTCCATATAAACTTTAAAAAAAAGTCTGCTGTATTCTGAAAGAGAAAAATGAAGAACCTGTTTATTATCATGGAATTACAGAATCATAGAATATGGTGAGCTGGAAGGGACCCATCAGGATTATGGAGTCCAACTCCTGTCCCTACACAGGTCACCCCCAAAATCTCACTATGTGACTAAAGAATGCTGTCCAAATGCTTCTTGAATTCTCGTGGGTTTGGTGCTGTGTCTGCCTCTCTGGGGAGCCTGTTCAGTGCTCAACCACCCTCTGGGTGAAGAACCTTTTCCTGATATCCAACCTGAACCTCCCCTGACACAGCTTCAGGCTGTTTCCTTGAGTTCCGTCACTGGTGACAAGAGTGAAGAGATCAGTGCTTGCCCCTCAGCTTCCCCTCATGAGGATGTTGAAAACCACAGTGAGATCTCCCTTTGGTACATGAAACACCCTCTTACTATCGTTTCCCTTAGCTGAAGAAGTGGTTTGGCCTGAATGTGACAGTGACACCTGCCCTTTTCATCTAGCAGTAAAACACCAAAGAAGAAGACAGTCAGTGTGCAAGGTGGAGGGAAAGGGGTTCGGTGTTTCCTGGCCACCACGTGTACTAATAACAATGAGATGGCTGGAGAGGCAGGAAGTGAACAGGAAGGGCAAGGAAGGCAATCCAACAAAGAGGAAGGTGCCAATAGCCATACCAACCCCTGTAGCAAATTGTGTCTCCTCAGACATCCTTCCCCCCAGGGTCATGTCATGCTGGGTCTCACCTCTTTCACAGCTAAATATCCCAGGTTCAGAGCATGCCAGCTCTGATACCTCATGACTTACTAAAGCCTAAAGAACGTTACATTCTCCTTCAAGCATCTGCAATCCCATCTGTAGGCCAGGAGATATCAGCCACTCCACCTGCCTCTCCTGACTCATCACTGGGCTCCCACTAAGGCAATGGGGCTTGCTGCCCAGGCTGGGGGCAAGGCAGAACCTGTCATAGCCTGCAGATGCTGGTGCAGGATGCGTCCAAGTCCTTGTGCTCTTGCCAATCCTCATCCCCTTACCTGCAGGCCCCCTGCCACCAGGCCTAGACATGCCATTCCTCAGGTAGCGACAGCTCAAATCTGAAAAGTGAGAAAAAAAGCTTCTGGGAAATCTCAGAGGATTTAGACACTTACATCCCTCAGGATGTGGGGTTGATTACTCAGGAGGTGACTTCTACTTTTTTTCTGAGTCAGTACTGAACAAATAACTGGTCTGGCACATCACTTAGAGGGACTGTGGTGCTCTGGTGCTGCCTTTTGCAAGAACCTTAAACCAGACCTGCATTTTCTCAGACAAAACCAGCCTGGTCCTGAGAAATGTACTGAGCAGCAAATGCAGCCAGCCGTGCTTATCTCCTACAGTTTCGCCCGGTTGCACTTGGTGGTGTCACCAAGCATTTGAACAGGGGTAACAGGCCTTAATTCGGGAGGTCAGTGCCCCTGTGCCATATAGTCTAGAGCTACCTCTTGTGGATCTGCCTTAAATCAGTCAGCTTCTGTGAGAGTCTTAGGTGGGGACTCATACCAGACGAATGCAATGTGAAAACGAGGTTTAGTGTTAGGGGGAATGTGTGCCATTCTATTAAAAACTGAGGAACAGCTGCTGCTCTGTCGCTACATAGAGGAAAATACTTCTTCTAGTTATTAGGTGTGATTTATACCTAATGGCCAAGGCAGGTACCCCATGTTTATGCCCTTTGGTAATGATGCACTTCTGCATCACTTAGATGCATTTATTAATCTGGTGACTACTAAAAAATGCCTAAAAAATCTGAAAAGCAAGATAGGAAATGAACTCCTGTCTCATTTTGGCCTTTTTTGTGTGGTTAGAGAAAGTATTGTAGAGCATCTGTTTCCCAAATTGCAAACCAATCTGGTCCATTTGTAAAAATGTACAGTGTCATGCATTGCCCCCTGGAATCAGAACTAAGGAAAAGTCACACAATAATATGAACAAATATAGCCCCCATTAATAAAACTGTTGCTTTTCTCAGAATGGTAGCTCCAAGAAAACAAAATCTCAGTGTTCATGCCCTAGTTTTCTCATGGACCCTGTATGAGAGGAATGTTCAGAAGAGGCTTTTAAAATTGCTCTTGCTTCCGGAACAGCACTCGTCCTGCAGACACCCACAGACAGGACCAGATTAAACTGCAGTGTCATGAAAAGGCACTTCCAGAGGAATTTACATCCTCACACTTTTAGCTGCCGCCAGAATTTATTAGTTAACAGATCACCACTTCCTGATATCGTTTCTGGAAGTCTTGATCTTTTGATCATGTCATCCTGTTCCTGAAATGCACAAGAAAATGGAAGCTCTGCATGCCTGTTCCTTTTGATGAGCACAACAGTCCTGAAGCAACCCAAACCATCCATCATTTTTGGCCTGCTCACAGTGAAACAGGCTTGTTGTTCAATCATTACTTGTACCAGATACCAGAACACCAGGTTTACCTCTGAGAGCCCAGCAATTTTTCTCAGAAGTGCTATGACAGAAGTCAAAGGGGCTGATTCTCCTGTTTCGCTGACATCGTGGTCCCCAGGGTCCACTGAATGACATGGAGTTACTTGAGATCAGTATGAACAAAAAATGAGGGGTGCACATTTGCTTTGACTAGAAGCTATTAGTTAAGCAAAATTGGAACTACACTTAGGCTAGTAACAGTGCCACAGCTGGGTGTCTTACACAGGAACTTTGTTCTGAGAAAAAAAGATCTAGGTGGCAGCATGTATTCATTGATTAAAATATTGATTGATTGATTGATTGATTGATTGAATGATTAGAAAATTGATTTGAGAGCAGCCCTGGGGATACTGGAGGATGAAAAACTGGACATGAGCCAGCAATATGCACTCAGAACCCACATCCTGGGCTGCACAAAAGCAGCATGGCCAGCAGGTGGAGAGAGGTGATTCTGCCCCTCTGCTTTGCTCTGGTAAGACCGCAGCTGGAGTGCTGCATCCAGTTCTCGGGTCTATGGAACAGGAAAGACATGGACCTTTTGAGTGGGTCCAGAGGAGGACAGTGAAGATGATCAGAGGGAGGAAGAGAGGCCGAGAGAATTGGGTTGTTCACCTGGAGAGGAGAAGGCTTTGGTGAGACCTTAGAGGAGCCTTTCAGTACTTAAAGAGGGGGTTTATGAGAAAGATGGGGAGAAACTATTTATCAGGATCTTTAGTAACAGGACAAGGGGCCACATTTTTAAACTGAAAGATGGTAGGTTTAGATTGGATATAAGGAAGAGATTTTTTATAATGAGAGTGGTGAGACACTGGAACATGTCTCCCAGAGAAGCTGTCGATGTCCCATCACCATTCAAAGTCAGGCTGAATGGGGCTTTGAGCAACTGGATCCAGTGAATGATGATCCTGGCCCATGTCAGAGGAGCTGGGCTAGATAATGTTTGAAAGTCCCTCCCAACCCAAGCTGGTTTGTGGTTCCATGATTTGAAGTATCCTGCTTCCTCAGATCTGGCTTGCTCACTTGTTGGAGATGCAGTCCATGGCCCCATGGCCCAGAGAAGTGGGTGTTACAGATACAGTTGCTGAAGAGCTCCCCAGATGATTATAGTTCTTGAAATATTGAGAAGACTCAAGATTGAAAAGAAAAACTTGTTTCTCTTGAAGAGTTCTATAGCTCTTGTGAATTGCCAAAAAAGGAGGGAAAAGTTGCCAATGCAATAAATGTCTTTCTAATATGCTGTGACTCAGCCTGTGCTCTTGCATCACAATCCCTGTAAGAGCATAAAAATCTGTAATTCCTTCCAAAACCTACCACTGCCACAGTGTTGTCAACCAGATTTCTCCTCAGCACCTGGATTAATATAAAAAAAATTGCTAGGGGAGCCTGAAGATGGAGTGAAAGGCAGAGAAGGTCTCCTCTTTTGTTTGAATCAGTATTATTGTAGTTTGATAGCTGGAGCTTTTTGGAGTAGAAACAGAAAATACAAGCTTTTATATCAGGACATATTTCTGGTTTTTACAGCGATACCTGGGTATCTTCAGTATTGTTTCCTAGACTTTTTCATATGCAGTATAATGTTTTATTTGCTTTTCTATCCAAATCCCACTGAATGGAAGTTTTCACATGCTGCTTCCCCTTCTCCACTCCACCCCTCCAGTTCATGAGCAAGTTTACTGAACTCCCCAGCAGCTCATGTTTATTTTTGTATCTTAAGTTAGAGTGCGAAATTAAAACACTTGATTTGTCCTTGGCAAGTTAAAATGCCTATTATTTCTACAGCACTGTAGGGGTCTGTAGCTCCTTGTGAACAAAGAGAAACTGAAATACCATGGCATGGGGCAATGCACTGCCAGACCTTACAGATGTTCAGGCTGGGCACAATGGAGCACACAGAGCCATTCCTTGCTTGGCTAACGTCACAGGATGCTTTGTGGATGCATGCCCTGCTCCTCACACCTGGTGTGTCCAGCCAGGACTGTGTGAACCCAGAGTGCAGAGAATATTTCTCTGCCTGTTTTGAGGGGTTTCACCCCCCTGAACAACACTGTTTTTGACCTCCGCCCTTGGAAAAAACTGCCTACTCTTAGAGAAGAACTAGAAACTACACTAGTGTAAATTAGGTGATAGACTACTATGTAAGATTGTCACAGGGTGAAAAATTTAGAGGTTTTGGGTTTGTTAATGTAGTAAATAGATAAAAGCAAAAACCATCAAAATGGAAGATTGTTGTTGTTCTCCCAACCTTCTTCTTCTTCTACTACTACTCCATATTCTGCAGTAAAAGTAGTTGAGGATGATTGGACAAAGGACTCTGCAGTTTCTGCCTGTGTTACTAAATAATTGGCAGAAAAGTAAAAATAATGTATATTTTTAGTAACCATTGGTTGATTTACCTTTAAAAAGGCCGTGCAATCTTGATAATTGGGCTTTCTCCTGCATTCTCTGCTTTGTGCTATGCCTGGATCATGCTAGTGACTCTTTTTCTCTGATAAGACTTAATAAACAACTATCAAGAAGCAGCGAAGGCTGAGAGTCCTCTTTGTCTCTGGAACTCCTAGCAAGGACTGTAAAAACTGTCTCCCATGAGGAGAGGTTTGATTACAGCACGATCAGTGTCACAGGACGTTTCACTGGAAAGACATTAGAGCCATTGTGCTGTGTGGGCACAGCCCCTGGGGACACTTTCACAGAGCACCTTGGTGCCAGGTGTATTTCTGGCACCAGGTCATCCAAAAGTCACCAGCCAAGTTTTACGACACCCCAACTGGGTATTGCTAGCAGTCAGCTCACAGTGTCATTGACCTCCAGGTGGAAAAACTGCCTTTATTCACCTTTGCAGGATGTTTTTTGCAGTCTCCATGGAACTCCAGGTAGCCCTACGGATATTTACAGCTGAAACAAATGGCACTGGGGTAGTGCACCCCACAATGATTCATTGTGTTCATCATAAAGCTGCAATATGTTATTTTAAATGTTGTCAAATATTTTTAAATGTTCCATATAGCTTAGTTATTAGTTAAAATATAAATAAATCAGAAAAATTCTTTACCTATACAACTGTAATTAATTTTAACCTTAAATTTTGGCTAAAAGCACACATTCAACAGTCTCTCTCCTAGTCCGTTGACAGAGAAAAAATTTCTTGTCACTCTTGAATTTGAGGTGGGAATGGTATAATAAACTGTAAGTTTTAAGAAACTGAGTAGTAGTAAGTAAAGCTTTAACATTTCTCTATTTCTTTATGCACAACCCCCTAGAGTATATGCACACATACTTGTGAATGTCTCAATACAAAATATTTCTCATAAAAATAGTCAGTACCCGGCCTCTTGTCAAGTGTTACCCCTTTATCAATGCCTGCCATTGCCTGAAAAATAACCACCATTTCCAAAGAATCAAATCTATCTCAAGATAGAGCAATTTCATGAAGGTGGAGAGTAAAGTCAGACATTTTAAAGCTGAAGTATTACCGTGAATGAAATTCTTTTCCGTTTTTCCTCCCTTGCTATGATATCAGATGAGGGTTATATTTATGAACAAGTAATTTGCTATCAGTTGTTGCAGTTTGTCCTGTGGTTCTATGCCATAAACTTTAGCACGTCCAAAATCAGATTGTTCCAGTTTCAAGCCCATCACAAAAGCATTGAGACAGTTTTGCCTGAGACATGGAAGAAGTATTCAGTCACTTAAATATCTCTCCATTCCCTCCAAACATTTAAAAGTGCAAGTGGGAAATGCTCACCTAATATACAAAAGCAGTGTCCAATAGCTGGAAAAGGTCTGAAGATCCTTTCAACTGCAGGTTATAAAGATGGTTATCTCTGGGAGAACATTCCTCATCTTTCCCATATGTTGAAAATAAACTGTCTTCTGTGATTCTGAAGCTCTTTTGGCAGGAGAGGAAAAGTGTTGAAATACTGCATTTCACAATTTTCCAGACCAAATAGTAACTTATCTAAACAATGCATTACTGTATTTTGCAGCACATAAGCTCACCAGCTCTCTGCAAGTCGATAATCCTTTTCATTTTTCATTACTTGATAGCTAGAGAGGTATCTCGCAGAGTTATCATAAGCATTATCAGTGCAAACAGTGATACCAAGCCAAGGACCTTTGTGATCATAGCATATTTTCTGCTTGTATGGGATATTTTAATGCAGTCTCAGTGCCTCATTGAAAGCAGTCCAGCAGACGACAGATAATTTCCCCTCTCTGTTTAGTGAGCAACAGCTATTAAAGACATTTCAATATTACAATGGCAGAGAGTCATTGGCCACAAACTAAAATCTGTTCTCTTTATCAAAGATTTAATTTTTATATTATTTGAAAAAAGCAATATGATTGGCAGCATTTGGTGTTGGCAACAAACAGAAGCTTTTGTCCTACAAAGTTATGTGTTTTCAGCTGTGAGTGAATCTTGGGAAATCACGTCATCTCGTTTTCACCATTTTTTTGTGCACAAATCTTACAGCATGTACACAAATGCTCATGAACCACTCAGTACAAAATATGCCTCAAAAGAATAAACTCTTCACAATCAATTCACCTTCTGAACTGAGCATGGTGGAATTTTGGTATAAATTTCTCACTTCCTTAGCAGGCATCCACTTGTTTTCTGTGATTTCATGTGTTTTAACAATGAAAAACATTTCAAGAGTTTTGTGCTTAGAAGCTGTGTTAGATCTTTTTTATGATTCACACTCTTCGTATGCTGTCTTGCCATGAGCAATTCAGAAAATTCTGCATAAGTGACCATGAGTTGTCTGACACTTACTGCCTTCTTTCCTTCTGTCTGCTCCAAACAAGATAATTTCTACACTTGCTTGGTAAAGCTGACAACCCCAATTTTTAATTTTTTTTTTCTTTGAGGGAGAGGTTTTCTTGACATTTTAATGGAAGAGCATCAGTTTAGTTGTTGTCACAGTCCTGATCCACGGAGGGGTGTAATTTGAACAAATAAAAGTATGTAAGTAAACTTATACTAGCCTTTAAATCACAATGATTTTGTCAGTTTGAAAACCTTGTGTACTAGGCTGACTGATCCCACAGGCTGCATACAGTACAGGCAGTGCTTGGTCCATGACATATATTCAAGAAAAAATCACTATACATATCAAAATTTTTTCCTATCTAGATTCACTGTAGCAGGTCTTCTGGTAGGTAGATGACTTTGGAAATTATTTTTACGCCCCTTCTTGCTTTTCAGCCACAATGGAAATTATGTTTTTCCAAACTTTTAAACAAAATTTAGGACCCTGTGTCATTAAAAGAGTTGCACAAGTGTATTATATTATTTAAGATCAGGAATGCAAGACTTCATCTGAAAAAGAACGTGTGGAAAGATCCTGGGAGGTTCCCACAATGGGATCTTAATTTATGAGGGACTCCTCAGAGGACCTGTCTCTAAGTGAAGTGCCGGTGGAAGAGGCTGTGGGCTCCATATGCACAATGAACAATACCGAGCCATCCGGACCAGATGGTATTTACCCAACGGCGGTGGAGGGATCCAAGGATCAAATAACTGAACTGCAGTGTTTAAGTGCACACTGAAAGCTAGAGTGGTAGCTGAAGACTGGTAGTTGGCAAATGAACACCAAATTTTTAATTGTGCCAACTACAAAAGAACTTTGTTCAAGGGAATTTCAGGGGAACTACAGGCCAGTTATCCTGACGTCTATGCTTGAGCAAGGTAGAAGAAACAATAATGAGGGCCATTAATTAATAAGTATGTGTAAATATGCTATACTGTACAAAAGCCAACATGATGTTTGTAAAGGGGGGTATATCATTGGAATTCTATTAAAATCTTATTTTTGAAATGTTATTTCTCTGAAGGACTCAGCAAACATGTAGGGATATTCCACTGATTCAGTCTATTGAATTATTAAAAATTTTCCACAAGACTACAGAAGTCACTCTTAGAGAAACTGAAAAAACATGGGATAGAAGGTCCCTGTATGCATAAATAATTGCTTAGAAGGTAGGAAGGAAAGAGTAGAAAACACAGTCTATTTTCATGGCAGGTTGTTATCAGTGGAGTTCCAGAAGATCTGTGCTAAAATCAAAATATTTCTGTAGGATCTGTAAAAGAGCTTAATAGTGAGATAACACTGGGAACATTTTTAGATTATTCAGGAGAGCAAGGTGATGGCTGGCTGTGAACAATTGCAGAGGGTTTTACAAGACTAAGTGGCCAAATGGTAAAATGGTAGATGAAGCTCCATGTAAATAAACATCAGGTGATGTACACGGGAGAAAATGATCTGGAAACTAAATGTAAAAAGCCAAGGATCAGATTGTTATCACTTGTGAACAACATCTTGGGGCTATAATAGCAGCATGAAAATGTCAGCCTTTTTTGAGTGCTCACTCAAAAACGCAAATCAGATGTTAGGGACTATGATGAAAAATGTACAGTACAGAACAGTGACTATCATGGTGCCACTACTGTATAGATCCATGGTTTCCTTGAGCATGGAGTAGCATTCAGGTCTGAATCCTCCCTCCACCTCTGCAGCAGAAGAGAAGGAGGTCCCAGCAAGGGTGATGAAGGCAGCTGAAGGAGTGGAAGAGGTTTCCACATACGCCGTGAGTGTGTGAGCAAGGCTTTTCAGCTTGGAAAGGAAACCTCCATGGCAGACCTGGAGCCAGAGCCTAAAGAGGCCTTGGCAAGAGAGCAAGGGGAAACAGACACAGAATGATTATTGCCCCTCCCAGCTTGAGACCTCACATCCAACCAGTCTATCAAGTACCAGCTTCAAACAAAAAAGGGTGGTTTTTAGTACGTCTTCTGATAATTTTCTTTCTTATTCCTAGTCATTGATCTGAAGTCCTGTTATTCTGAAATCCAGTTACTCTAGAACCCAGCACAGCATCTCAGAGGATAGCAGTGGCACAGTACAGGAATGACACTCAGGTCTCAGCTCCTCCTCTAACAACAGGCTGTTGAGCCTGGATAAAAATTCCCTGTGTGATATTTCCACTTAAAAACTTCTAAGCTTTGCCAGAAAGATATGGCTTGAAACAATGCTTCAAAGCAGTATCACTTAAGGCCTATACGTAGGAAGCCTTTTCTGTTTACAGAAACACTAGTTAATATTTTCTGATCATGTCATATTTATTTACCAGGGTTACAAATGCAAGAAACAGAGGCCTGAGGTAATTTCATGTTTAATAGACGAAGTCGCAAGAAAAAAGACATTGTCACATCCTTTTTTTTATATTTCAGAGATATGAAACCTTTTCTTACTGACTTCGGGTTTAGTATTTACTTAAGATAAGGAGGAATCCTACAAGGAAAAAAAGGTGATTACCTGATTAACAGACTTATTCACTCATTCATTGAATCTTCCACTTCCTCCTGCGACCAGTGAATGAAATAAGGTGTAGCTGAGGCACTCCAAGCCAACAAGCAAAGAAGAGGTAGCTGAGAGTGCAAAAAGGACAAAGAGGAGATCTCTTGGAGAAAAAATTAAGAAATAGCTCAAGGAAAGAAAAACCCTCTAAGAGAACTAGAATAGGAGAGCACAGCAATAGTTTTATTTCTACACAGTATGTTCATCTGGGTCTCAGGTATGATTTATGCCAGCACATTGCACTTTAAAGTTGCAGTAGTTCTAGTTCCTCTCATTCTTTTTCCTTTTTTTTTTTTCCTTTTTATTCCTCTACCAGAAGCAGATATTGTGAATTTTCTGCAAAAAAGGCTTTATTCTATGCTGTTTAAACAGTTCCTAGTATAGGAACTGACCCATCACAAGGATGTGCTTCGGCAAATAAAAACCAATAGGAGAGTGTAGTTGGAGATGAAATGCTGAAAGTGGGTCTTGATGCTCAGAAAAGATGTTCCTTCAGTATTTGTTTCTGTGTGTTATTATTATTATTCCTCTAAGTAAACAAACACATTAGTTCACCTCATTAAAATCAAAGAGAAAAATCCAAGAAATGTAGTTCAGCAGCCAAAGTCTCAAAATCCACCTTGAAATCTTACTGGCTGTCTTCTCGAGGGAAGTGTAAATCTTCCTTTCGTTGGCTTTTATTTTCTGAATTTGGCTCTGCTCCTGGAAATCTTTCCTGAGAGGCCTCCACTTGCTATAAAAGTTGCAAAAGAAGCCTCACTATTTGCAATACAGTTCTAATTATTTTTCTGATGGGCCAAGAATTGCCTTTTGGCCATCTTGGGAGAGCCCTGGTTTCGTATTTCTAATGCATCATTTGGAATCATTCTGGACAGCAAGCTCTCGCTGCCAGTCAAAACCTCTGTGTATCTCAGGGTCAGGCCTTTAGTCTGTCCATGTCCCTGCAAACTCAACTGAAGCTTTCCATCTGATAGTTGTGATGCAATGCAGCAGATTCCTTGCTGGGAAGGCAACAGGAAAAAGAGATTAAAAAACCAAATAAAAAGGAACATGAAGGGAGGCTTGGCCACAGGAAACCAGGAAGAGTGACTGTATCTTATCTCTTACTTGTGCTCTTCTTCTGGGATCCCGCTCTAAGAGGGGTTTGTACCCTAATTTTGGAAAAACACCCAGTTGTCCACTGCACTCTTTTCCAAACAACAACAGAAGGATTCTGGAGGGAATGCAATGACTTTTTAATATATAACTTTGCTTGGATTAGTGGATAGCCTGGGGTGCTTTTGAGAAAGAAATGCTGTCAGAAAAACATACTGGGGGCTCGGTGTCTCACAGCACATCAGATCATTTTGCAGTAACAAGGCAGGAAGTTCAAGCTAAGCAGCTACAAGAAGTTATCCAGAAAAAAAGAAAAAGAAAAAAAGAAAAAGAAAAAAAGGGGGAAAAAAAGGCAGCACAATGGAGCTGAAATAAAACTGTTTGTTTTGCTCTGAGGTTTGTGCTGAGCACAATCCAGCTTGCAGGCTCAGCAGAGGTGCTCACAGAAAGTAGGTTGATAAATGAATGAATTTCAGGGGGCAGGAAATGCTGATGCTAACTTTACTGGGAGCAGCTATAAGGCTGCACTGTAACCTTTGAGCTTTGACTGCAAAGAAATGCTGTGCAGCCCTGTGCGACACTATCACAAAGCTTATGAGCTGGGGGCAAAGAGGAGGGAAGGGGAGAGAAAGGGGGCAAATAACATCATTACTTACTTTGGTTTTAGTTCAACGTTTATCTTTAAATATTTTTTTTCCCTCTGAATTAGTTTCAATAAAACGTGCATCGCTCGTGGAGCTCCTTCAATAAAAAAGTCACTGTTTGTTATATGATAACACTGAACAGACTCCAGGCACTCCATTTTCTTATCTTAGATATACAGTGGAGCATAACTCAAGCAAAGGGGAGAAGTTAATGCATCTGTAACACTAGGTAACAGAAGCAACAGTAGCATGTTAGTGTAGTAATAACTCTCACATGTGGAATATCTGAAGATGGGTTTTATTGAATTCAGTTTATTTAACCAGGATAAACCCTTGAGATATGGATCTCATTTACAAGATGGTGTTGGCAAGAAAGCAGATTATTACAAGCACATGTGGAAGATAAGTATGAAACAAAAAGCAAAAGACCTGTTTATATTTTTAATTAGGACCCTTTTATCACCAAAAATGTTAAGTGAAAAGGAATATAGATAGAGATATAACTATTGCTGTTGATATTAACAGCAATGATCCTTCCTACTTACATAGCACTTTGTTTTTTTCCTGGGTATCTTGACATTGGAAAAAAAAAAAGGAGAAATGTCCTCCCTTGTTCCACATCAAGCCTGGCTAATCCTGTTTTGCTCAGGGACCTTTTTTCCCAGGTCCCAGTGAAATGGCCCACAAGGACTCAGGAATTGTGTCAGAAGAGGGAAAGGGAGCAGGTGCAGACCTGTGCAGGGTGGAGGGCCCCGCGACTGAGTGTGCTACCGAAATACAGTCATATCTAGGTAGTGCTGACACATTAGTGAAAAAGCCAAGGAGAACACAATGTACAGATCAAACTTCAGGAGAATTAAAGTAGGCCAAGTGTAAGTATTCCAAGTGGAATTTAACCAGGATTACCCCTTTTAATCTTGCTAAAAATACTACATGATCTTTCACAAGCACAGGCATTCAAGACTCAACTTCAGCATTTCACACAAAAGGCATTAAAATGTACATTTATATGAACGCATTTTTTGAAACAGTTACCTTTTAAGTGACCTCTAAACAGGTACAGACCACATTAAAGTTATATGTGGTATGCTGGCACTTGAGGCTGCAAGGTGATGGAGTGCTTTTCTTTTCATAAGGCAATTTTGCTTGATAATCAAATGTCTCTGTTAGGTAAATAAAAAACCTCTCTCCTCTGTTAGAGGAGTTATTATGTTGTGTTTACAATGTATTCTTTTGGTCTGTAGTTAACATACTTTAAATACTCTTAAAAGTAAATGGCTGCCTTCCAGCCAATGACATTTTTGGGCTATCGAGTTGCATATTTTGCACAGAAGTGTGATGCTGAGTCTGCTGCTCTGCTTTCCCTCTCCACTGCAGGTTTTCCCCTCCTTGTGCAGAGATCTTCAAGCAGCACAGTCCAGCATCTTTTTAATCTCTGGAGGGGATAGAAGACCAGGCTTGCCCAGCCATGCTGGGGTATGGCAACTGCTGGGATAAATGTAACAGGACATGACAATATTATGCAGGAATGTAGGCCAGTGAAAACAAAACAAAACAAAACAAAACAAAGTCTTTTCTGAATGGGAGCCTCCAAGATTTTCTGATGAGCATTCACCTGAGCAGTAGGATGCTCTGCTGGGGCCTTCATAGCAAAACTGAGCCTTTTGGTTTTGTAAGATGACCACAATGGAAACTACCTGTTGGGTTACCATTGCAAAAGCCTTTACAGGCTACAAGGATATCATGAGCCATACCTTGATAATTGATTTTGTGCAGCAGCAGCAATAGAAGCTCAGCTCCCCAACTTGTCTGTTGGGATTTTCCTTTGTTTTCTCCCATTTGCAGGAGAGGTTTAATCGTGAGTGGTAAATGTAAAGGGTGTGCTGGTTACCTCCACAGCCGTTCCCTATGGTCTTCATTTTATTTGAGCTTTTCTGTGTGCTTGAACCCTGGAGATGCCAAGTCTCATGTCCTGCCAGTGGTGGAGTGGTTGTGAAGAGCTCCCTAGTGCTCTCAGCTCCTCAGCATTTAGAATTTTCTTGCCATTAACTTGCACATTGTTCCCTCCCACTGCCTGCAGCCATCTGGTGGCAGAGCAAAACGTTGCCTGGGGGTATCTGCTTGAATTAATTTGCTTTGGCTCTATTTGCACCTTTGTGTATTTGTTTACCATTTGAGCAGTGACATTTATTGGCAAGAATGTGCTAAGGAAAGCCAATTTGGGGAGAAATGTCAATATTTGCTCTGAAGAACAACCAGACCCCAATTCAAAAACATACTTATTAACTCTAAGTACATGGATGTGTCTCATCGACTTTGTTGAATGAAACCTGATGCTGGGAACAGAAGCAATGCCATGAGCTTTCACTCGCCAATTAAGACAAATTGGTCGTTGCCCAGCCTGAAATAAGATTGTTCAGGATCTATCTTCACTGTACTGAATCTGAAGAGATAAAACACATGCCAGGGATTTGCACACATTTGGAAGAACACAGCCCTATCACGTCTGCACAGAGTAAGAGGCAATGCGGTTGGTATGAGTGATTGTTGCAGTGTTAAGTCTCTGCAAAGGCTGCAGTGAAAAGAGAGTCCAAAACGAACATGACTGCTAAGAATATGCTAAAAATAGTGCTGGAAAGTCTTGCTTGGGGAGTCATGTACTGTACTAGATCTGCACAGGTGTTTGGGCAAAGCAGACCAGAACTGTCAGGACAAACCCATGGCTTTTATATAATCTGGAGTTTTCTAAACATATCCACATCAGTGAATTTTGAATGCAGAAGTGATGGGGGCTTTGCAGTCCTTGTTATAAGTAGATTGTGGAGTTTTTTCTGATACTTACTATGTGAATTATAACATCTATGGGGAAGCACACTTGATTGAGGCTCCTGTCCTGTTAGAACAGCTCCAAGGAAATGAAGCTCAAGGCTGAGATCATCATGTCAAATTAAGCCACAAGAATAAAGACTTAGTACAGGAGCAGCAAAAGTTCCTATATTAATGTTGCCTAATTTTCCTATTATAAAAAATTCCAATTTTTTTTTCAGAGATTTGGCAAGGGTCAGATTTGCAATTAGGAAGGAGCTGCTTGATGTCTCTGAAAAAACAATACATTTGTTCAGAGTTGCCTGGGCCCTGTAATGAAAAAACCCAAACCCATTCCTTGTATTTTATTATAAACTGTACTTGTCTGAAGTTTCTGAGCATGTGCTACCAGCTGAACACACCCCAGCCCCTTCAAGGACTCTGACCAAGGGAGTGGGTTGTCCAGGTCTGTTTTCTATGGATTACCCTGAAGAAACTGGGTAGGGAGACTGAAATGTCTGCCCCTCAGAAAACCCTGTGTGATTTCCTAAGTGTCATGAACCAGGGCCCAGGTGGTACCTTGAGTTATTCATGGAGACTGAGAAGTCCTTGATCTAATCCATTGACATCTCATGCCGAATTCAGCCTCAACTGCACACTGTCCCTAAATTCTGCCTCTAGCAAGCTTTTACAGCCATGCTGCTGGAATCAGGCACTGCATCTCAAAAGTGGCTGCAGTGAATTCACACCATGGTTTGGTTCCCTGGAGCTGCACTCCTGCAGAGGCTGCTCCAAGGAGGACAACCTGCCCAAACGCAGTTCACCTCATGCTTTGGACACGGCCAAATCATATCCTACATCTTGATTTTCAGCTGAGAAGTGACTTGCTTGCTGTTTCATGAAATACAACATCCCCCTTTCTCTTCTCCCCCTATTCCTGAACATGTAGCATTGAATATACCCCTATGGCCAAGTTCAACAAATTAGCAGCCAGAAATTTTAATCAGATATTTAATCTTTCAACCATGTAAGTGAGATTTTGTGTTTACAGTGGCAGTAGGCCAGCTCAACCTCAGAGAAAAAGATTGTTAGTAGTGTCCTTGAAGCTGGGGAGCCAGAGAGCAGTGACTCCACTGAGCAGGTCTGTCTGACCTGTGCTGAAAGGCAGCTGTAATCACCACATCAGTACCTACAGCACTGTGTGCTTACTAAGCCTTGGAGAGCCAAGGAAATTATTATAGGTTTTGGAATATTGCTGCTCTGTGCATTCAAAATTATTTCGTATAGTAAAGAAAAGAACTAAGCTTTGGTGACAGGAGGCCACAGCAGATGAAATTCTAACACACTCTACTCCTGAATTTGCCAGATCCTGGAGTAATGGGAAGCATCTTCCCAGATCAAATGCCGGTAGTGAAGTTAATGAATCTTCCTGTTTCAAAAGTTTCTGTTCTCATACAGATGCCTTGCCCAGATGCATGCCTAAGTGTAGCCATATGCACATTATTCATTCCTGTTTGTAAGGATCTCATCTGTTGCCCAAAGCAGTACATGAACAAGTTGGTTCTCATAATGTTATCCCTGAAAAGTGTGTTGTAAAGTAGAATATGTGAAGCACTTCTCAGTCATACTTGGTGATCACCTTCACGACTGGAAGCTAGAGGTCTGGTATTTCTGACAATGATTTTGCTGTGTATAGTCATGGAAGGTTTACAGTCAAAATATAAATTATATTATGCCCAAGGTCTGAATGCTTTAAAAGTCTGGGAGGATTTGGTTGTCTTGGAGGACTTGGGTGGGGTGGCATAGTATCGTTTTCTGATTTGCCCTAAGTACAAACCCGAGCTCTCTGGAGCTCCTAAGCAACCCCAGATTAGGACAGGAACCTTGACTTCACCATTCAGACTTCTCACGTAGAAATGTGAGACCCTGAGGAGGAAAAAAATCTTTTTTCCTCAGCGCAGATGTGTCTGCAATCAGTGATTCATGTCAGCCCATCAATATTCCCAGTGGTGAAATAGCAGTTTGGGAGGCATTATAGTTCTGCACAAGGAGCCTAACATTTATTTACCTTGGTTATTTGCTGGGCATTTTTCTGGTAGCCACATGAGAAGTGGATGCTGGGAGATAAGTTTGGATTGTTTATAATTCATTAGAGTCTGAAGAGGTTATACCACTATGTACCAGGGTCAAGTTTTTAGTTCCTTGTTGAACTCTCTGACTCTTCACTGGAGATGCAGACAAATTCTGCCCAAGATAGGGATAGTTTTCAGGAAGGGTGTGTATATAGCTCCTGTCTTACAGATTGACACAACCTTTGTTATTTCTAAGTAAAACATACCACTTTATGGTCTTCCAAAATGTAAATGCTTCCTATGACTTTGATTGCTACAGTTTAATTGCAGTTGTTTTTCACATAACTTGTTTAATATGATTAATGTCATAACAAGTCTGCGGACATTCCTCAGTTCTTTACCTTGACAGTGGAACAACACTGGTGACAAAGTGCAGGTTAGGGTATAATGGATCTCTCTTTTTTAAAGGAATTACCTAGGAGTGCTTACAAAGATTTTAGTGTTGGCATTCACTTATTGGATAATTAAGTTCATCTCTATTTCCAACAGGATAATTCAATTTCCCTGTAGAGATGGGAGATATGTTGCTTCTGAAATAAGTTTTGTTAGAACATCTACTCTCTATAAAAATCTAACCATCCAGTGGGGAGAAAGAAGTACACAGCATACATTGTCTATAGACATACTGTATATCAGAACAGATGTCCTTTTGTTCAGGCCAGTATCTGACGGGAAGATGAAATATGGCCTGTACATATTTCAATTCAATTTCAATATGTAGGGGTATTAATAAGTGTGAGAGATGGCACAATTCAGATTGAGGCCAGGACACTTAGGTGAAGCCACTTTAGTGGCATTGACAGATGATCTCTCCTTGTCAATAGATAGAAAACAGCTATCCATTTTCATCCTCCTGGCTCTTTCTTCAACATTTTACACTCTTGACCTGAAGATACTCCTCTTTCACTTCAGAGTGTTAACAGGGGGACAGGGTAATGCAATAAATGTCCAGGTCCCTCTTGAAGGGATGCCAGTGACTGCCAGGTACAGAAAGCTATGTTTCTGCTGTTGGAAGACAGCAGCACTTACCAAGTCCCCCAGGGATCAATGCTCTCTGTTCTGCTGTTCAATATCTTCCTGCCAGTCAGATGATGTGCCGCCTCGGAGCACCCAGATACTTCTGATGCACCTTCTTGTTGCACAGTCCTACTGTTTGGTTAATGTGAGCAAGGTGACTTTTTCTGGAGGAGAGCAGTACATAGATTAGCACTAAAAAGGCTTTGGCTGAAAGCTAAACCCATCATGATCCAGAAGATACTGAGAGAAAGAAGCTTTTTTGAAGAGCTGGTATGAGTTGGGCTCCTCTTGGTGGGAGGCATGAACCAGTCACTCCCATGCACTAAGGGTGCTCTTGTGTTCCTGATTGTTTTCAGAACCTTAGGCACCACTGAACTGAAAGAAGATATGAGCCTTGCGATCGGACTGCAAGAGAGGAACACAAAATTCTTAACCATCCCTAGCCCACAGTAGTTTTAGCCTTCTGTGCCAGTGTTTAACTGCCCCTGCCATTTGAAAATGTTCATTTTATCCTTGAAAAATATCCCACACTGCAATTTCTGCTAACATTTTCTCATTTTATCTATCTAATGGATGGAAAGGACTTTCATTTTTACTCTTTCTTTGCAGCTGCATTTTATATATTTGAAATGTATTATCACATCTTCCCTCTGGACTAAACAAGCCCATATTTTTGTCATTCTTTCTCTATAACTCATGTTGTCTAAACCCTGATTATTCATGACTTTTCCCAGTTTGTCCAAGTCTTTTTTGAATGGTCTGTTCAATATGGGCACAGTTCTTTACAGATGCTTTCTAGATGCTAAGCAGAATGGAGGGATTTCTTTTAGTCTTAAATAAAATATTCTCTTCTACAAATCCCCATCATTTACGTGAGTTTTTTACATTAATGTCATAAAATTGACTCACTCTTAATGTGTGGTCCCCAACATTCTCTAGTTCAGTTTTGGAAGAACTGTTGCCTATTCAGTTCTTCCCTGCACTTGCATTTTGGCAGAAAATGTCTTTCTAGGTGTAGTACTTTACTCTAGTCCTTTCTGATAATTTTATTTTAAGCACTGCTTCTTCATTGAATTCTAGTCTAACCTCCCAAATGTTTCCAGATTCTCCAAAGAAGTGAGAAATCCTTTCTGAAATTTTCCAAGCTTTTAATAAAAATGTTGACCCAAGATGGAACCCCCGTGGAACTACGAAGAAACTTTGCAGTCTGGCAAATGACCGGTTTCCAGCTACCTGCTAAGTAAAGTTTTCCAAGTGGCCTCACAATAGTTTTGAGCTCATGTTTTCTTATAATTTCCTTAGGAAACTGTCACATGAGACAGCGTCAAAAGCCTTCCTAGCAACCAGATATATGACATCAGCTCACAAAGACCCATATCCTGCTAGAGAGGAAAATTGAGTTAGGCTTAAAAGTGCTAGTGTTTGTTTGACAAAACCGTGTTCTTGTGCAGCCATTATCTCCCAAGTAGTCTGATTGTCATCTGATCTTCTGGCTATATGTATGGCTATAGTATATATGTACAGTATTGAACTCTATTATTTTTCTGCAAATTAAAATAAAAAAGATAGGCCATGGCTCATGGACTTCTCCTTATTAAAAATAAAAGCTATATATGCTCTTTTCTGGTACTCTACAACTCCATCCATCTATCTGGAGTTTTGGATCACTGATACTGAGTCCAAATTTGTTGTAGTGAATTTAATCAAGTGAAACCTATTTGATAATATCTAACTCCATAAGAGGTAACAATCTGGCATTTTCTACTTTACCCCTGACTAATGGTGTATTACAATTTTTGACAAACGAGTTTTATGCCAGCGGTGTTAACTGCAGTCAGCATTGGTCTACAGTTGATTCTATTTAGTGAAGGCCAAAATAAAAAAGAACCAAATTGGATCAATATAGAATAATGCCTCATTTTCACTTTACATCTCCTTGGAAGTTGTGCTTTGCCTTAACATTTCTGATTTTCTCTCCATGGCAGGTCATGCTCCTTACAGGTCTCCTCAGTAATGTGCCGGGTATTTTACTTTCTTTTTTATTCTTATATAGAGCCTTATTGAAGAGGTTTAGCAAGAGTAATGATCAGTTCTGTCTGGAGCTGTTCAAGATATTTTCTCCCACTCTGACAGTCATTAGTCTGGCTCCAGTAATTCATGCCTGTGCCACTTCCTGGCCAGGCTACAGCAGTGCAGAAAGCCTTCAGTGAATCAACGTGTGCAGAAACTGGTCCTGCATTTTCTCAACAGCTGAGGCTATTCCAGATTTCTCATATTTGTCCTCTACTCCTTTGAATGGTGTCCAATCAGGATTTGAATCAAGATTATGGTTTTATTAACTATCTCTATGTCCTCTTGGCCTGAGTGGGGAGCCTAAAAAGGCCTGCAATTAAGCTCTGGGACAAAAGTTGCGGTCAAAGGCCCTTTCACAGGGCCTTTAATAAGAAAGGGAAAACTGTACAGAAAGCAGGGACTTTTCAGGTCTTGACCAGTGGCAGGGAATTAAATGACCTCTCCAAAAGCTGATCTACACTGTTGGTACCAGTGACGCTTTCTGTATTGCATCTGTCTTTGTGTCTATTTCTATATTACCTTCCCCTACACACTTTCTGCTGTTGGAAGAGGGAGACATTTCTGAATGCATCACTGCAAGAGACTCAGACACTCCCATGGCAAATGTAATATTGGAGTGTGTACAAAATAAAATAGTATAAATAAACCTTAACGCCAGCATTTTAGCATGAGTATGACTTTGTTTTGTTATGTACAGCTATTGTCACATTCTGAACAATTTTGGGAAAGTGGAAAAATTCTCAGATGATTAGTTTGATCTTGGTGCTCTGCCACAAGAGTGATGGGAATTTGGGGGCTTTGTTCTGGGAACGGGAATGGTGGACAGGCGTAGGAGGATAATATGAGGAATCAAGGCTTATTGGTTGAACAGACTGAGATTAAGATTAGAGGTTTATGACACATGATGAATCTCAGCAATGTTTCAATTTCTCTATTTTTCTTTCTCTCATTATCAAAAGGACAAGACCACCAAGAGGCTCATTAAGTGACTGTCAAAATCTTCAGACCATTGCAAAGGGGCTTGTGCAGAGGGTTACTGCAGACCCTCACTGGCTTCTGTGCCCATGTGGATGCAGCTGCCCAAGATGCTGAGGGAAAGCACATGGCATCACTGTCATTCCCAAATGTGCATTAGCAGCTACAAAGAGCAGCCAGAGGCCTGTTCAGCCAGCCCCATGTGGGTGACAGCCTTGAGGACCACCAGTACCCTGAGGAGTGCACTCAACTCACAGCATCAGATAAAGACAAAGTGCACACAACGAGGTTGAGATCTGATGAAGCGTCCCCAAGCTGGCACCTCTGTCTGAAGACCTCCACAGAACAAACGGAGGACTAACTGTACTGAAGACAAGCAAACATCATAGGGAACTTTTTCCTAGCACAATGCCTGCCATTTTATTCAGTTGCTTTGTGACCAGTAACATCTCCCTTGTTTTCATTGCTGACAGACAAAAGAGCAGCAGCTCCAAACATTTTTCAAGGCGGTTTTTTTGAGACTAAGCCGGACACAGGACCCAAGTAATCATCTTTAGAGGTTTACGTCACCCTCTGGTGTCTTGCCCATCAAAATATAGCCTTCTTCAAAAGAAATGACTTAGCCCCCTCGATGGCAAAGTGCATGCACTGGGAGAGAGCTCTTGGATTTCTGACTGCTTTACAGCACACATCCTTGACTCAGAAAGATTCAAGTTTACCAGAAGCCCTTCAACTATTTTTTGTTTCATTTTCCCAGTGCCCACCAGATTAGAACACAGCTTGGCAATGTCACTGTAAGAAAGAGAGAGAGAAAAGAAAACGACAAAAAAACCAGCTGCCAATGTTTCAACTACAAACACTGTTGGAAGGGTTTGTGAAACTTGCCATAAAAGTACTACAGACAGAAATGTTCTTTTCTTTGTGTGATTTTTGGAAAGTTTCAAATTTCAACTGGTACTGTGTGCAAAATCAACAGGTCTGTGCAAATACATCTGGGTCAAGATAGACAGGCGGGAAAAGCTTGTAAGACCCTGTCAGAGCCAAAGAGATCTCTGCTGTGTGTGTGCCAATGGAAGAACTCCCGCTCTTGCTTGACAAAGATAAGGGTCCGTTATAGTAAAATGAAAACAAGGAATCAAAGGGTAACAATCAGTCCTCTAGTATCTCATCCTGTGTGTGACTTGATCAAGGGATATTCATGACTCCCAACATCATAGACAGGATGAGAAGAGAACATGTGGGTTGCTCAGTTTATTCCCTTGCTGCTGCCTGTAGGCAGGAGATGAACTTTCATGGACACTCATGATTTAACAGAAAATGGTGCTAAGCATCATGATATTTCTAACCTTATTGTGACATTCTAACCCAAATTGTGACATTGTCTTAAGCATCAGGATATTTTTAAGTATTGTTAGACTGGGCCTGTTCCCCTGCATCCTGACACAGCAGCCCACAGGAACATATTTTCAAGATTTCCATTGCAAACATGAAGACGGAAAAATTGAGATTGTCATAAAATCACATGATTCTGGGAGGCACAGCTGTAAGAACTAAAAACAGAACCTAACAGGAGTTTTGATTTAACTGGAAGAATAGACAGCGTTGGCACTACATATTTGCAGTAACGTTTATACTTTATCTGGAACACAGAGATATTTAGATCTATACATTTCTATATATTTCTAGCTTACCCTAGTTGCTCTTCTTCTAAGACTCATTGTAAGACTTAAATACATGGAAACATTTATGTCAAACAGGCAAGGTTGTTAGCTCTTTTCTGTTGCTCTTCTTTAACAAAAATTATTTGCATCAAGTGGCTGTAAAGTTATGTCCTATGCATAACATTGTACTTATGTCTTGACAGTGATTTTTGTCATAAGAAAGACAGTCAGAAAGACTGTGTGATGCTCAGGCAGAAAAAAAAGAGCTCTTTTGAAATCTCTTCTGGAATTTCAGGAGAGAAGCACTCAAGAGACACTTGCTCACACTCAGTTGTACGTGACTAAATCTGTTCTTCGATGTGTTCTAGTGGTTTCCAGAGAGAAACACGTATCCATGTCTGCTTTGACTCCAAGCTGGTCATTTCCTTCTATTTCTGTTCTGGCTCTGGGTCTCCCTCATCCTACACCCCTTGTTCCTGTCCATCTGTAAAACTCATAAGGCCAGATTTAAACACAGAAGTGTTCACAGGCAAGTGATGACTTGGAAGTGCTTGAAGGAAGGGATGTGCTTCACGATTCAAGTGTTTGTGTTGTCTCAGCAGAAAACTCTGACAATGGGAGTCCTACACATGGAAAAAAGCTGTCAACTTTTCCACAAAAAACCCTAATCTCTTGTGTTATCACCTTTAGATCAAAATGTGGAAAATCCTGTGGAGGCTTCACTTCAGTGTGTTGACTGAGCCATATTTAAAAAGAAAGTCTATAAGCAAAGCCTGAATTTTTAAGAGATTTGTGAGATTTCAGTCAAAATGGGGTAAACAGCACAGTCTTTATCATAGTGAACTTCACAAATATCACATCAAGCCTTAGGATCTTTACTAAACACAAAGTAGTTCTGGTGAATAGAATTCTTCAAGCTACAATCCAGTCTTTTTCTTTCTCCCATGGGAATTCCATGAAGTTACGGAAAAAAAGTCATGAAGGCTATGGTTGGTGAGAGCTTGTTCTCATGTACAGGTCCCTGTCTGAAAGCTGAGTGCCTAGGGCAGGTGCTGCCATACACTGCAAATGGCAAGATAGATTGATGAATTCCATCCTAATTAATTCATCTATACTTACAGTATTTATTACCAATGTGAAATCTGAGGAGTGACGCATCTTTTCTGGTAATATCCAAAAGAATTCTTCCCTATCTATGTAAATTACTGAGTTACTTGTTCATTCCAGCAAGACTGAGACCAAATCTTGGTGGGAGATGGGAGGAAAATATTGCCGTGAGAAAAAAACCACTGTATCTGGAGGAATGGAAACTTCCATTTGATAAGTAGTAAAACATCTGGTAGTGAAAATTTTGATAATTTTTATTTTTATAACCAGTGAGGGACCTAAATTAGAAGGAAATTTAGCTACCTTCCCAATATAGAGGTGAGGAGAAAAATGAGGTACCTGCCCAGTGGTTATGGAGTGGCCCAAGGAAGAAGAACCAGGGTCCAGCGCTTGATACAAGAAATACTCAACATAAAAATGTGTAAATATCCAGAATGATAACTCCAAACATGGTTCTACTGCTGTTGCCACTGCCCTAAAGCTTTTTAAAAAAGGACTGTATTCAGAAAATGGCCCTCATCTTTTAGATGAACATAGGATCTTCCCTTTTAAACTATGGCTTAAGCTCTAAATGTGCAGAGCTTAAATCAAAGTCCTCTCCTGGGTATTTGTCCTAACTAGGTGAGGTAGCTCCAGAACTGAGATGCTTAATGCTCTACATGCCTCATTGAGATGCTGTAGGCACCTAACTTTGGGCTATAGATGTACCTAAAAACTCGGTGCATTCTTAGCCACCCGCTAAGCCACAAGTCATCTTTCAATGTCTCCCAACAAGGGTCTGAGATGCATGGCATTTGACTCTCAGCAGTAAATACAGGTCTTGTATTTCACAGTTCCTCTTGTGAGTCCTCTCCCTTGATTCGAGGTTCATCTCGTCACAGCTTTACCCTTGGTAAAGGGTGACCTGCAGCTTCTGAGGAGAACTAGAACAGGGATATACAGCCTGTAGCCATAATACTGATTTTTTTTTTTTTTAATATTCTATTATTTTGAGTAGCTTAATCCTCACCAAGAGCTTTGGGAACATAACACAATAACCCATCCTCTTCCTCACACTCATTATTGTACCTACCAGCTACACCCAGACATCACTAGGCTGAGAGGTACATGTAAAGCACATGGTGGGAGGATCAAGCCAGTAGCTCCTAATCAGACACAGTTTTCAATCCTTGTGAAGAAGAAAGGTAATTTGTGGTTGTTCACATTATTGTGGCACTTTGGAAGTTTGTTGGTGGCTTTCTAATACAATCTGATACAACAGTGGTCCTTTGCATCCAGTAAAGCAAGCCACCTGATGGGGGTCATTCAGGAGACCTTGAAAGACTGCAAAGGGCACATTTTCTGATATTGTTACAGATATCAACTCTTTTTTCCTCTCTTTCCTACAATCAATTAGGTTGGCAGATCAACACTTTCTGGCTGAACTGGTGTGGGTTCAGGCTGCTAACCACAATGTGGTCTTTGCCACTGCTTCTTTCTGCTCTCAGTATTTTTGTGAGTTCTGTAATGATAATGGACAACCTCACCTAACCTAGTCAAAGACAGGCAGAGTTTGCTTCATCCTTTCTGGTTTCCAATAAGGCCTCGTTGATTCCCAAGGGAATAATCACACAAAAAGTGAATCCGAATGTAATGGCCCCCAAAACTTTCAAATCAAGAAAACCTCCTTGGAGCTGCTGGATGATTAAATGTGTTCAGTTGTGCACTTTGGGATGACAGAGAAACTTATTAAATAGATGTGAGAGAATACCCTGCTGTAGGGAAAACGTAATACCCAGAGGAAAACTGAGATGGTGCCTTCATGCCTGGCACTCGTCTCCTCAGGCAAAGAGTGATCTTGCCGCCGATAGCAGCGTACCTGCGTGTTACCATCCCTCCTGGACAAAGCATAAGGATATAGTCACCCCAGCCAAAATATGCAGCCCAGTGGGAAGTATCTACCTCCTGTAATAAGGCTTCTCGCTTACTTCCATGGGGGCAGGGGAGGAGGGGTGGGAAAGGAGCCCCGGGGGAGCTGCAAATAATAAATAACCATTTCAGCTGCTGCAGCAAGAGCAGAATAGAAACAGGGAGGACAGGCAGGGCGGGGGGGCTTACAACCGAGTGCCCGGATTTCGGCGGCCGCCTGGCTCCCCTGTCCCCGGGCGCACGGGCCCGCAGGACACAAGTGTCCCCCGCGGTCCGAGGGGCGCGGGCGATGCCGGGGGTCTGGGCGAGCGCCGCGGGCTCCACGGCGCTTTTGTTGTTGTTGGTCCGGTGCAGGAACTTGGCAGGGGCGCGCAGCCGGTCCCCGCTCCTGGTCCCACAGGCAGGAAAAGTCTCCCAGCCTGCGGAGGAGACAGCCTGGCTGAAAGAGCCCCGCCAGCTCTGCTGCAGATAAGTTAATGTACACAGAAGGGACGTAAATTACCACGACCCTCAGCAGCAGGACATTGGCCAGGGCCTGTCAGGAGGAGGACAAGCGCCGGCGAGCTCCGCGCCTCGCTGACATTTACCTCCAGATAGAGCCGCCGCTGCCCGGCGAGGAAGGACCTGGTGGAGCCAGGGCTTCCTTGAAAACAGCTGCCTGTCCCTGACACCTACAAACTAATGCGGTTTTAATCAGGCGAATTAACGGAGGGCGGTGCACTGTTTTCCCAAACGATTTGCATGGGGACGGCAGCCTTTCCCCCCCTCCGCCGCCTCCTCTGTGGCTCCACTGCCATTTCCCTTGTGCTTCTTTATCTGAGCTGATTTTTTTCCTGCTCCCCGCTCCGGGGAGCCAGACGTGCCTTCATCTCCACCCCCCGAGCCCTGACGACACTCACCTCCCTGTTTACACACTGACATCACAGTGCAGCCTCCCTCCAGCCCAGAAATAGCCCCTGGGAATAAAGCAAACAGGAAAAGGCCACTGCTGTTGCCTGCTTCGCAGCTACAGCCACATCACCCCTCTCAGGGGCTGTACCCGCACGGAGGGATGCACGGGCAGTGGGAACCTGGGAGATCCTCTCCAGCCCTGTGTCACCGTAGTGACATGAAATCACACAAGATGCCCGACTGCCAGGCTCTGCTTGACAGATGGATGACAGAGCTGAGATGGGATAACTGCATCCGGATAACAGGAGTCAATGGGAGGGCCAAGGCTGGACACCAAGTCTTCTGCTTCAGCCATTACACCGTGCTTCTCCATATAAATGTTTCCCTCTCTCTCCTTCCCTGTGTTTCATTTCCTTCATGAAGAGACACAGTTAAACCAAAAGCCAGGTATACTGAATGGACAATGGGAACAACAATGGGAAAATATCTGCGAGGTCACCCTCAGTTATTCTAAATAGCGTCTTGTAATCCACACACAGCCCATAATTTTCAGCAGGACTCCTTGTGTGGTAAGCTCCTACCCAAGATGTGTGTGGGAGGCTCATTTAGGCCCATGGAGATTTCATTATTATTGTAAGCTTCAGCATTAGAAGGCTCCAGGGGACACTGCTTTGCTCTCGCTCTTAGGGAAGAGCCAGGCTTAGTCAGGCTTAGTTCTGTGTCTTAACATACTGCCTGCCCTTGCTTCCATGAGCTCTGCTCTCTTGTGCTTGTTAATTCCTCTGTTTGGACACCTGGCAGCAGTCACTACTGTGGCGGTGCTCACTAGAATTATGCTGGATTGTTCAGGTTGCATAAGTGTCCCTAAATGCATAACTTATTTTCTCTGGCTTTGGAAACGCAATTGCTTAGCAGCAAGGAATGGGTAACCTTAGGGAGGCCAGAGAGAAGGTGCTGTGCCCAGAAAGACCTTTTTGCTTTTCAGTCTTCCTCCAGAGATGCTGGCTATAGCATGATGCTCTGGGACCAGCCTGTCTGAATCCATTATTTTTTTATGCAGTTGGTTTCACAGGCAGATCTGGACATGGAGTAGGAGAGAGCAAGCACAGAAGGCTCTTGCCCAAAGCCTTTATCACTTGTGTTAGAGACAAGAAGTATGTACAACGATCACACAAAACCACTGTTATTCTGATAATGAAATTTTTAAAATATATATATTTACTGTGGACAGGATTTCAGTGGTTTCTCATAAGCACCACCATGTCCATCCACCGTTTGAAAGACAGAGTCTGCATATAATCATGGCTGTGTCCTAAGGGGTGACCTGGGAACATTGCTGGGACATCCATTTCCCCAGAGCAAGAGAAGGTGCAGTCTCTCCCACACTGCCACCACAGCCTGCTAACACCATGCAGCCTCTCAGTGACACAGCGTGGGACACAGACTCTCCAAGCTAAAGCAATGCCCTTTGTTGTGGCCCTCTGCCACTGCCTTTTCCCTTCTGGCAAGGGGTGGCAGGAGAGCTGCAGCTCTCCCTGTGCCTTCTGCTTCCCTCCCAAAACAACTGTGAAGAAGGACAAAAGTTGTCTGAGGAAGGCCAGTGGCAGACAAAATACATGGACTGTAGAACTCAGGTTGCTACACTTTACTATATGAGTAGCTCTAGGATACTCTGGGATGAAAGAAGCTGTGTAAGTAGCATTGAGAATAAAAGATAGAGGTGATGTGCCTACTGAATCAAAATACCCTCTAAACTGGTTACTTACTGCCCTGCACATGATCATGGCTTGAAAAAAGTTATGGCTTTTAATCAAGGAACCAGTCAGAGGACTGATTCTCTTTCTTGTAAGTGTGGTACCTCATGATATCTCCTGGAAAAGAAGACTGCTCCAGTGGATGTATACTTACTTGTTTTGTTTGGTTGGGGTTTTTTTTTTAATATTATTATTATTTTGGTCTTGTTTAGTTTTCTTCTTTTTTTGATGTGTGTTTTATTTTTTCTTCTGCATTGTAAATAAAAGAAAAACTAGCAATAAGATGTAGAAGTAGGTTGATTACCAGGTATACCTTTAACAGAGAGCAATGATCTCTCTTCCGTTCCAACTTACACATGCTGGGCAAGGGATAGAAATATCCTTGGCCTTGATGGAATTATTCCAGCATCACCTGTTGTAATGGCTTTTCTAGGGTTATTACAGGGTCAAAGTGTGACCAGCATGTAAAGGTTTGGTTGTGGCAACACCCTTTCTGCTCAGGAGAGGATGAGAGTAGATCCCCATGGGAGTCCAGGAGTGCAACGTGGCCAGATGGCCAAATCCTCTCCCACCTCCAGGAACTGTTCAACATCCATCCCTGGAAAAGAGAAGAGGCAGGGGTCTCTTCTCTGATGTGTTCCTTCAGCTCCTAGAGGACAGAGGAATACAGACTGCTCTGCTGCAAGACAAAGAAAGGACTAAAGCAGCAGCCATTCCCTCTGTTTGTGTGCCAAGGACAGGACCCTGCGGTGCCTCCCTCTCTCCATCTGAAGACGTGGCTTCCCCGGAGAGCCGGCGTGTGTGAGCTGCAGCCCTGGCAGGCTCCACAGGCTGATGCATGTTTTCATCTCTTCCTGCACATAATGCCCCCCGTGTTTTCTTCCAAAATACATCCACGTTCCTGGCACTGGAAATCTTTTATCTTTATGTGTTGTTTTGAGCACACCCACTGCTTCCTGACTTAAAGCAGTTATGGCATAGACATAGATTTACTGACATCAGATAGTGGTTTTCTTAAAGCTGCTTTGAGCCAGATTGTTCTTTTGGTGGACATGACACAACTGGGCTTCATTTAGATGGAAAATAAAGATCAGTTTTCCCAAAGCAAACATGTTCAGAGCAGGAAACTAAACTATGAATGAATGTATCTTGAATGCTGAGGGCCTAATGGGAAGGACTGGAGCAATTGTGGTTTGAGCAAATGCTGGTTTTGATTCCAGAGGGGCTAAAATCTGATTCTAATTTTGGGGGAACATGCCTAGCTTCATGGCAGGTGCCAGTGACTTAAAACCAGGACCACAGCCATGCAAAACACATGCAGAAATAGCTCCAAATGGCACTTTCTCAGTCCATCCACAACATCAGAAGTGAGGAGGAGGATGGATAGTACAGAAGACATTTCCTTTTGGGCCCAGCTCCTACAACTGCTTCACCCTTCTCCTGTGCTCAGTCAGGACCATCCCCCCCATACTGCAGCCCAGCAGGACTCCTGCAGGCTGGAGAATCCAGCCTCACATTTTTTTGTGATCTGTTGCTGTGTTCTTACCTTCTCAGTGCACTTTATTTCAAAACTCTGTTCTTTCTTGTTTTCAAATGGGACTTCTGTAGTGAGTCACCCCTAAAATACCCAGTGGTATGTAAACATGCCCAAGCTCTCCTGAAAGAAGGAATCCCAGCTTTTTATGCTGCAACAGACACCCTGGTGAGATGCTGGCCCATCTGTGTGTCTAAATGCCCAGGCATTTTGTTTCAGGATGCCGAGGCCAGGATTTGTTTTTTCACTAAAGTAAATGCAGATTTTGACACACAGGTGCTGAGGGATTTGGGGAAGTATCTCTGATTCAGAAAAAAAAAGTCGTTTGACTGTACATAGATGGTCTCTGGCTTCCTTCAGGGATGCTCCCCCTTTCCCCCAGCCTTGCACTTTGAATAAGCATCCAGAGACTTGGAAGCTTATCCAGACTTATCCAAATCTCTTTGAAGCTATGGATTAAGGCAGGAACCCTGGGACCCCGGCCAAGAAACCTCAACAGCACAAGTCAGTGAGAAACCAAGAGTCTGTCCAGGGGAGCTGGCTAAGGAAAAATGAAGAAGTCCATCCCAGGGAGGCGACAGGAAGGGATCATCTGTCTGGGGAAGAAGAGCTCCATGGGGAGCTGAGCGAGGGGGAAGGGCACGAGCCAGACTGGGAGGGCTGGGAGAAGGCTCACTGTGGTAGGCTCAGGCCCCAGTTGCCTTAAGCCAAGCCTGCCTAATGGGTCTGTGACCCTGGCTGCAGATCTCACACAAAGGAATTATGACAGGAGGCTTCTGGTTCTCTCTGGCAATGACTGCGTCAGCAACACTGGTGGAGCAGTCTGTTATCCCAGGACAGACTACCTTGTGGGAGACATAAATAAGGGGAGACATGACAAAATCTTATGAAATAATAAATGGTCCCAAAGAAGAAGATCAGAAGGTTTCTATTCACCTTGTTCTATGGCAAAGGATAAGAGGACATTTAATAAAATACTGATATATGGCAAAATAAGAACTGATGAAAGGAAATACTTATGGAGACAGCATAGTCGAACCTGCTGTCATTTGTTGGTACAAGACACCACTTTGTCTACAAGCCTAGAGAGTGAGACTAGAGAGTGAGTCTAGAGAGTGAGATATATGGACAAGTAGCAGGGTTTTACCAATCCATTGTATAAAGATCAGTAAAGGGGATGGGATTGCCTGACAGTTTGTTATAGTTTTCGCTGCTTTTTTTTGTTCTGGATGGATCAAAATATTATCAGTAGACCAATGTTTGCGCTGAAAAAGGCAAAATGAACTGTCTAAAGACATGGTGGGGGCATAAGTTGAGCAAGAAGGGCAGAGGGGAGGCAGCAGGAAAGGGGGCTGGTGGTCACCTCTGCTGTCCTGCAGTCCAGCAGCCCCATGCCCTGGGACCCATGTCCTGCTGTGGGCTAAGACAGAGCCTCGACCACCCAGAATGACTCCCAGAGCAGGAGTTACCCTTTTCCAGACACGTAGTTTGTTGTTGTCAATGTTTGTTTGGCCTTGGTTTTATCTTAGCTGTTTCATTCATCTTTACTTTTGGTGGTTTATTTTTGCTACCCAAATTAACCAAACAACCAGCAATTAGACTATTTTACCGAGTAAAATATATGCATGTCCCATGTCCCGGGCTTTCAAAAATGGGTGGGAGCAGAAGTGATATTATTGATTTACAGATTTTTTTTAACAATTGGTATTGTTGTGACTGAGGCTTGCGACTGCCTTAAAGCAGAAAAGCTGAAGTAATTTCAGAGCAGAGTTGCAGCTCACAAGTGTGTCTCCACATAAGAAAGATAAATTGATACACAGGCAAAATAGGCACTCAGCTTTGAAAGCAGAGACTATTTTTAATTTTTCACTCATTTCCTAACAGATATGAAGACTTTTGAACTACCAAAGCTGCACAACACCCTCCCCCATCACAATGTAGAATAAATTTCAAATTGTTGGTTGTTCCCAAGTGAAGCTTGTGGGACATGGAGGAAAAAGCCATCTGCTAAAATCGGTGCTTCAAACTCCTACAGCACTTTTGAAACTCGGGCAACCCCTCAGCCTGTTCCCCTGTTCATCTGCTATGTTTTTCTCCACACCCCATATGCAGCAAGGAGTAGAAGAGGGAGGACAAAGCTGATGGGCTTCTCTGTAGTGCACTTCTCAGGTGATGAGAAAGCCTAGAAATTGCTAATGAAAAGCTAGTCAGGCAAGAGCTTGCAGCCAGCTCAAAGACCCATGTGGTTTGCTTTAAGCAAAGAGGAGGCCATCACATTGTGGTACAGTGCTTACTGCATCTACCAAGTATCAGGAACAGCAGCACGACAGTAATATGAGGGGAGGGAGGGTGCTAAGAGGGGAAGTGACAAGCTACTTCCAAATATGAAGGAAAAAACATTCAAAATGTTTGTCTTAGAACTGTTTTTCTGGTTAATGTTTAACCTTTCACTTTTCCAAAGTAATGTTCTTGTTATCAGTTCCGTTGGTGAAGGTCACATATAGAATAAAAGTCATATCTTAAACGTGAATAAATAACACAAGCAGAAATTAATTGAGTGCAAGTGACTCATGCGACATTTAAGGTTTTCTTTACCTACCAATGTAAGCAAATGGTGTAAGCATGTCCCTTTTTGTCCCATGAGCTGAAAAGAAAGCAAGTGAGCCAGAAATGACCTATTGTGCCACAAATGCACTCGAGCTCCATTAGGAAGGCTCTCGTCCTCAAATCTAGCTATTCTGGGAAGCAAACAACTGTAGGACGAAGGGGATGTCAGTGCCCTGGCAGGGGACACGCTTGGAGGGCAGGGGAAGGCTCCCCACTAACAGGGAGCACTGGGAGGGCCTTTGAGTTGCACTTTGCTGTAGTGAACGACAGCTGTGATTTTGACTGATGTTGAGAGCTCTCTGAGAGGAATCCAGGAGATAAAACCAAATATTTTTGGGGGATTTGGGACCAATAAATCAATCGCTTCATTAAAGCAAATAAACACAATGTATATGGTTTGTCTCCTGTGTTTGGGAGTCTCAAGAGCTTTACATGCATGGGGGGGTCATCCACTAAGGGGATGTGTTCATGAAAAGGGGAAGTTAACTGGAAATAGCTAAGAGTGTCCTTCAGATTTCCTTTATGGTAAATCCCTAACAGCGTCTATTTATGGATTAAAGAAGCCCTACAGTTTCATAAAGGAGAAACAGGGATAGAAAAGAAGCTGCTGCATAAGGATTTACAACACAGTCACCTGGCTCACTGATGTGTTTCATAAATACACATTTGAATTACACAGCAATCAAATACTGAGAAACTTCTCTTTCATTGCAGAGATATTAATTTCTCATCCAAGATCCAGAAATTAGGAAGGAGAACCCCTGCTTTATAATGCCTAGGGTGTAATTCTCCTGATTTTATCAATTATTTGTAGATTCCAGAGGAAAAATGGGGCAAGTCCTTTGCTGCTGAGCAGTTGTTTCCTGTAGAAGGTATAGAAGCAGCAACCACTTGCCTTGTAGATTTCAGTGAATCCAAATCTTTTGTAAGATTACTGTTGAGACAATTCCTGAGATGGTTGTAAATAATTAGACAGGATTTATTTACCCAGGTCCTTTGGTACTCTGTATTGTGCTCTACTCTGTTGATAAAACCAGACAGTTTTAAGGAAGAAGAGAATGCAGAAAGCAGTATTATCAAGCAATCTGCTTTCTAGATAATTTATGAACTACTGTCCCCACAGTACAATAGAATCATAGAATTGTTTAGGTTGGAAAACACCTCTAAAATCATCAAGTCCAGCTGTTAACCCAAGCATTCCCAAGCCCTCCATTAAACCATGCCCCCAAGCACCACTTCTATGACCTTTAAATAGCTCTAGGGATGGTGACTCCACCACTTCTCTGGGCAGCTTGTTCCAAGGCTAAGTTTTGATGGTCTCACTCTCTCTCAGGCTGGCTTGCAGTGGATCTGTGGCTGATAAAGCATTTGCCTGAATCAGATGAAAACCCTTGCGTGTTGTATGTTGGGGATCCTGGCTCATGGAGAGCCAGCAGAGAGGAATGTCAGTGGGTAGAAGAGAGGCCGTTCTGGGCACTTCTCTCATTTTAGCGACCACTGTTTTTCCCACCACTGGGAAATAGGAGTATAACTTGCTTTACTGCTGGGGTGAAGACTGCTCCCACTGGTGCATTGCAGTTATGGCCGAGTCTCCACAGGTCCCAAAGGGTAGGACTGGCTGAGCCTTAGGAGTTTCTAAGGGCCCTTTCTAAAGGGTTTGGAAATGGAGTGTCAGAGCATTCAAATGACCCATACACTTCTTAATAGCAATTATCATTTTTCTAATGGAGTCTCATTTTACTTGACCTCTTGCTCCATGCTCTGCAAAGTTAAGTCAATAAATTAAAATCCAGCTTTGATGTCAAAGAGTTGTGGTATACTCCTGAAAAGGAAAGCAGCTGTCACAAACAGAATTTTTTTTTTTTTAGGAAATAAACATTGGCAAAGAGACAAATGAGTTGCTCTATTTCTCCTAATCTGAGTCAAGTTTAATTTTTAAGCTGATAATAGTAGTACTGGTGCAAAGTCTCAGAAACATAAACTCCAAAGAAATGAGAGCACTTTCTTCAGCAGTAGATCGCACCATGTCACAGCCAACACTTGGACCCCTGTAATAAAATTGTAATTTGAAGGATTGGAGAGAGGGGCTTCTTTGCATTTCTGAGACCACTAGCAAGCCTGTGTTAATTCACACCACAGAGAACCACCCTCACCAGCACAGCAGTATTTCTCTTTCTGAACAGGGAATTCAGGGTTTTTTTGCCTACCCCAGCTCTCAGACAAGTTTTATTTCCCCCCTCTTGCAAGAAGTATGTCTCTGTTTTCTAGACCAGTATCTAGAAACACAGCTTCTTTTGGCATAGCCTCTGATTTCTGAAGAGAAAGGGGCTGTTCAGAGCTGATGTTGTGGTCCAAGTCACTGTCTATCACACTTCCCTGCTCTATTTTCACTTTTCTCATGTAACATCACATCATCTCACTTAATACATTTGTTTCTGATTACAGGCTGTGTATAATGGCCCAGCACAATGCCTTACAGTATGCTATGGCTTCATGCCATGGGAAAACATATTCGTAATTTTTATGACCCCAGTGCAGCAGTGATGCATTTTTTAAAAAACAGAAGAACATATAAAGGAATTATTTTGCAGCAGGATTAAGCATCATTACTCACAGCAGACATACACATTGGAACTCATTAAGCCTGTGCTTTGTTATTCTTGGTATTTCAGAACATTTGCTCTAAGTGTCTCTTGGTTCTTTCCAATTCTGCTATATAAAATCCCTTAAAATTAGGCAGGACTAGGCCATAAAGCTCTTGATCTCAGATGCTGGGGCCAGATTTCTCCCTCCCTGTCAATTTAGAGTGAATCTGCAGGCAAGGGATTTATTTCTTTTCAGCTTCAGATGGTCCAAAAAAATGCTGAAGGAATGATAAGAAAGGTGGCAAGGAACAGCAGAATGGGTGGGTTTCAGCAAATGAGTACACACAGCCTACACTTCCCATTCATCATTCCATACTATTAAAAAAAAACAAAAAAAGCACAAACTGAGAAGAGCCTGGGTGGACAGAAGGATGGGGTGGGGAAGACAATGTCAGAGCAAGCCCTTGGCTATTTCTCATTTAATTTCACTAAGTGGAAATATGTCAAAATCAGGGAGAAGAGAAGAAAAGGGAACATTGAAATTTGAGGGAGAGGGAGAATGTGTGTGAAAAATTCCATAAAATGTGTTTCCATTTTAAAGTCTTCTGTGCAGAAACAACTGCAACATTTTCATGGGTTCTTCTCCTTATTTTTCAATCTTTTTCTGTGCTCTCAGAGGAAACAGGCTGAGACCAAAACAGTGCAAATGCTTCTCAGAGTTGTACTACCCAGGGTATAACTCCAGAAAGCCTTCCGTCAATGAGGCACGAGGATCAACATCAGCACTGATGTAACTCCACTGACATCACTGGGACCGTGCTATGGCAGAAGTTATTCCTCCGAGAGGAAATTCTCTATTTCAAGATGAAGAAGATACAGAAGCAAAACCAGAAGCAGAATCCAGTGAATGGCTCCATTCATGAGGATGGAAAGTTCTGGTAGGGTGGACTGAATCCTGAACTGTCACTGCTGCTTTTTCTCCTTGGCCTCTGTCTTGGAGAGGTTTTGTAAGAAGATGTCATTCCACACACACAGACTAATTCCCCACTCAACATACCAGGGGCATTACCCGCCTCTGGCCTCCCACACCCTGTCATACCCTTATCAGGACACTCACACACATGCTAGTGCCAGGACCCTTTGGTAGCTTCATAAAAAAGCAAAGCCAGTCTTATGAGTCAGGATCTGGTAACACTAAGTGCTGGAGAAAATGTGCACAAACAGATAAGCGCGAGGCTAAGGATAGTGCCTGCCTTCTGGGACTGCCTCTGCTTTAATGTTATCCAGAAGACAAAGTTGAGAACATGAAGATCTCTGTAGGCTCCTATTACTGGTCTGAAAGTCCCTAGGGCTTTATAGGATGACTGGGAGGGAAGCTTTGAACCCAATCTGCCCAGCAGATCTTCCCCATATTCCTTGAAACACCTCCATATTTAAGAGTGTCAGATCATCTTAACATACAAATTGACTTTTGGTTGCTCAAAAGCCCATTCAGTGAAAGCCATGTTTCCCATGTGGTGAGGGAAAATCAGGTGTGCTCAACCACATTTCTGCACCTTCTCCTGATTCTCACCTTACAATGTCAACCACTTCATGCATAACTCTGCTGTTCCAGCACTCGGCTATTTCAAGAATCCTAGGTCCAATCTGCTCTGCGGGTAAGGGTTTTTGGGTGAAAAACTGTGAGTGAAAGTTTGAAGGTTAGCTCTGGAGATTTAGCTCAGGAAAAGAGATCCTGTCCTAACTGAGCTGGCTTAGGCAGAATGAGAAGGAGGGGTTTCTTCTGCACTCTTGTCTGACAAAACAGTTTTTCCCGAGAATGGAAGTCCTCTGCAGAGGTTCACACAGTGAATATGATTTGGGCAGACAAATAATATTCTGATACAATCATTGCCTCTTGTGGCCTAAAAAATGCAAATACTGGATAAGATCCCACCTTCTGGCTTTGCGCCTGTCAAGAATAGGATCTATTAGTCTTTAAAAGAAATAATAATAATACATAGTAGCCAAGGAGAGCTATGTGAACTGGCATCTAATCAGTGTTTCATGGAGGGGTTTTGGTTTTTTTCCACTTAATTTTTTTTTTTTTTTTTAAATTCTCAGAACTGTCACTAGCAAACATGATTTTACTGTTTCAAGTTTTCCTTGCCTTCTCATGCAGGGATGCTCCACTTTTCTGGACAGATTTTCTTGCTTCCTTTAGGATAATTTCTGTATCATACCAAAGACAGACTCCCAGAGCAGTAGTGTGCAAGAGCTATGAAGGCTTCTTGCCACCCCTAGAAAGCTGGAGCAGTGAGAGCCCCTCTGATTTTCTGTCTTTAAAATCAGCTCTCTGCATTCTCCAACTGCTTTTAAAAATATGTGACCAGCTCCACCTTGGCCAGCATCACCAGGTACTAGCCCTCAGTTGCCTCACAGCTGGTGCAGTCATTTTACAATTCTGTCAGGTGTTTTACATCTGTTTCCACCTGTTTGCAGCAGTGTAAACTTCTACACGAGGTGATGAGAAAGCTCTGATTTCTGTGATTTCCAATGATGGCATGAACAACTTTTGACTATTCCTGGACTTTATAGCCTAAGTCTCAGAAAATCGTGTCCCCCAGGTTCATTTATTTTCAGCGTGTATTTGGGGTGTAAGGTACTCCTGCATGGCACACGTGGAACAACATTCAAATAGCTTGCCTTTTTCATCTAGCTAGTGTAATGTGGCAGCAAAGAGGCTGCCACCAGCTATTACATACACAGAGATGTGTTCATGGGCTGGCTCTAACAGCCTGGTCAACCCCATCATGCCATGAAGACAGATGTGGCTGGCACCTCACCCTGCTCTCTGGGTCCTCTGGCATTTCCCACATGGGGACAGGAGGTTTGTTATGAGTGCAGCCTCTTGCACCAGGGCTGGTCTGATACCCTTCCAACCCAACATACCTGCAGCCAAACCCTCAAGACCTAATGTAGTTTGGAAAGCCACTTATGGCTGGAGCTGTGTTATCATGTGTGAACTGACAGTGTCACTGTCAGTGTACATAACTCCTAAAAAAAGCAGAAATCAATTGTCTTCTGGGTAAGAGCCAGGTTTCTGACTGTTTTTATTTTCGTGTGCGTTATTTCCTTGCTGTTGCTGATGATAATTTTAGTTTTTCCATAGATAATACTTTACCTGAACTTCAAGAAAGAGTACGTTCCTTGGAGTGCCTGGAATACCATGTATTCCAAGGAAAACATTACATTATAGCCACAAAAGCCTATTTTGTTTGCCCAGAAGAAGCTGATGCAGCTCTTTTCCCTCCACATGATCTAGGGGCATCTGCTGGATTATTGGAAACGAACACACAAAAGACGACAGCAGAGAAGCAAACTGCCCCTTCAAGTCTTCACACACATTAGCTCTAGAAAAGAGTAGGAAGATTCATTTGTGTGCCTACAGATTTGTATCATATATGTATACGTGAGTGTTCTATATATGTGTGTGTTTGGCAGCTATATATGGCACACATATATCTGTGTATATGTATGTGCAAGAGGGAAGAGGAAAGAACAGAGGAGCTCCAGTGTTTGTCCTCTATTAACCAGATCACCTTTCAGACAAGAAAAAATGCTATGACCAAGCCAAGGCTCCTGCTCAATGAATTAATGCAAAGCCAGAAAATTATGGCAGTAACTGCTGTCTGAGCATGACCAGAATTTGAACTGCTTAATATGTGTGCGTTGCTGTACACTCCATTTCCAAGTAAGCTGCGTTTGTAGTTGTGGGTACTGCTGTGAGGAATGGGTTTGCTTGAAGTCCTGAGCCATCAAATAACTTTTTTTTTTCCTCTAAACCAGTGATAAGTATCCAGAAGATAAAAACAACAACCTAAAAATGCCTTGATATTTTTTCAGTGCAGAAAAATATTATATGACATCAGAATGTAGTCCACATGGTGAAGGGTAATAAAAGAGAAGGAAACCAATAAGAAGATGGTGAAATGTCACACTTAATCCATGATTTTAAATGGCTAGAGTACAAACAGGTAAATCCTAAGCAGAGAGTCATTTAATTGGTTGCTTGAAGGCAGCAGTTGTTTCTGGAGACAGCAGACTGAGATGATTCCAAATCTTTGCCTGTCCAGTAGCTGAACCCATATATGGTTTCTGTGCAAGAATACTCCTTTGCAGGGGTCCTCCTGCAATAATAATCATAGGAATAATAATTACAGGAATAATCATCATCATCACATCTTCCACACTGAGCAGCTGCCGTCTTGTACTTCTGACCCTCCTGTCACACTTCCCTGTATGTCTTTCAGCATAAGCATTGCCTTCTTCCTGACCCATGATCCCTAAGCTAGACCTCCTGCTGAGGTTGTCTTCTCCCCAAAGTGCCATCCAAAAAGTCTTTCCCCATGCTCAGAGAAGGATGGTTAGATGGCTCAGACTTAGATGCAGCATGCTCATATGGCCTAGCTGTGTCGTTCCTCACTAGCACAACTTGTTTCACAGCGTCTTTTCTGGTAAGGAAACCAGGGAATAGAGGCAATTCATGGTGTGGAAGCAAAGACTTTTTTCTCTGATGTGCCTCCCTACCTCTCTTAACCTCTTCCTGAGCTGTTTTCCAGCTTCTTTTTTAACCATTAAACTTCCATCTTCAACACTTGTCAATGAACTGAGTTACTTTCCTTGGATACTTCACACGTGGCTCCTACGTGACTCCTAGGAATTGATCTTCAATAATCTTCGATCTTCAAGACACATACGAAAAATACAGTTTGTAATTCCTTTGATATCTTTCTCCCAGTTCTGCCCCTCATTTCCTAGCTGTTTATCTTCTCTGCTGGCTGGTTAGTACTGGTGGTATTGTTAGTTAGCTGCCCAGGCTAAGCACTGTTACCTTTATATCTCTAAGGTCTAAAAAATTTGCAAGTAGACTGGTCAGAAAATAAAAACCCTGTCCCAAGTTGCTTATTATCTTCAAATATATTGTCCCAAGCAAGGAAGGCTGAGATGGAAACTCTATCACAGAACTTCTGAAGGAGTTGCTATGTTACGCCCTGTCAAATTCCTTGTTCAGAACCTGTGGTAGTAAACTAGGAAAAAGTGCTTTTGAAAGAAGATTGTGGAGTTATGGCATTGAAGATATGACTCAAGCATTGAACAGACCCTTAGAAGAAAACAGAAATTTTGGGCACCAAAATGACAACTGCAGGCACTGAAATCTCAATACACAGTTCTCAGGCCTGTTTTGCCAATGAAAAACAGAAACTAATCCCTGGCAGTCTTTATGGACATCTTTTCTTGTTAGCTAAAATAAACTTTACTTCAGAGCAATTTTACTGGGAAAATATTTACCAATGCTACAAAAAAGTGATGCTTCTCTCTAAAATGTTTTTAAGAAGACAGATGTGTGTAAACTCAAGTACCAAGTGTAATAGAAAGCAACAAATGGGCTGTAAGAGGTCCAGGACTTTGGTTAACTTTACAGACATTAAGTGTATGCAGTAGGGTCTGGATAGGATGAAGGAAAGGCAGAGAAGAGAGGTATGGATTTGGAAGTAGGTTTTTTTTTAAACTCTGGGTCAAACCAAGAGTGTGGAGATCTCAAGGCCAAATTCTTGATTGATATAAAAGCAGTGTAAGCCACATGTCAGGCTCGAGTAGATCAGAAAGTTGGCCTGACTCTACTTTTCCCTGCACTGATATGAAGCAGGGCTAACTACCCTGTAGCCAGTAAATAGGCTTTAGAAGAGTGTCAGAGCAGCACCTCCAGAGCTGAGATTCTTTAAGGGATAATGAGTCTTGGAGCAATTTTGGCTCTGGTAGCTGTGCAGTTTGATGGTAGCTTGCTTGTCAGAACGACAAAAGCAAGGGTGTACTGAGAAAGCAATTAACAGCAGGGAATAAAATAAAGTAATGGGAGGAGCGGCTTCATTCTGTGCTCCCCTTTTGTCCACACTCTGAACAAATTGCACTTGCTTTTCCTTTCCAGGGACCGCTGTGTTAATGTACGTAACATCAGCAGCGGTACATGAACTTCGAACATCAGCAGAGGCGTAAGCACTGTTTGCTTTGGCCCAAAATACAGGACATTGAAAAGCAAAGTGAAAAGGAAGGACCATTCTTTTTTTTTTTTTAATGCAGTATTAATTGCTTTCCCCTCCAGTATGTTCTAGAGAGTCCCTCTTGCAAAGCCCGGGATTAAATTTCATGTTCACAGTTGTCCTAAACCAAGATACTACCCTTGGACTTTTATATTTTTTTATTTTTGCTGGACATATCAAAGCATTTTGATCAGGCCAAGTCACTGAACTGTGGAGTGCCAAAGTAAATAGAAAAGTTTAAATTATTGCAGCAAAGGGACCAAAATTTCAGCCAGGACCCTACTTATGGGGATTTCCAAGCTATTCTATAGGGCCCCAGTATATAAATTTTCTAGATTTGACTTACCCATCAATTTTGATTATCCTGCTGATTTATTTCTGATTACCAAGGTCATCTCCACATTCAAAATGCAGTTTATCTTGTCAGAAATGTTAGTGATGGGGTTTTTCAGAGACTCGGGCCAGCCTCCAGCTCTCAACATTTTGGAGCTGCTGGCAGGGAGCCCACTGGCCCTGCCGCACCAGGCAAATACCCCGGGGTCCTATGGGACCCGTGGATGCAGGCAAAAACCCTTCTCTCTCAAGCCACATCATGGGCTGGTGGCTGCTAAAAATCAGTGGCCAGCATCACCTGCAGCCCCTGCTATGTACCCCATAACTCCCTGAAGTGAACCTGGGGGTGAAAGCAAAGCTGAATCCATCCTGTCATCAGCATGCGGAGCTGTGTGACACAGACTTGCACATTATTCCCTCCTGACTGGTCAAGAGGTTCTGGTTTTGCACCAAAACATTCATTACATGATGTAAAATAGTCAAGGTTTAGCTTATTTGTTGCCTCACACTTCAGGCAACGGGCTCTTTATCTGAATCTGTTCATTACCCGAGCTAATAAATATTCTTAACATAAAGTATTACCTCCTTTGGATTTTTGGAAACTAACCAAAAGCTAAACACATCCGTTTCCTATTGTTGGTTTGGAGATATTTTAGGGCCCCATCTTTATTTTTAACCCTGACATTTTTCCCCTTATCCAGCAATGGAAAAAAATTAGGAGATGACAAGAAAGCACAGGCAAGAGAAAGGAAACCTCTGATTTTTTGAACTGCATATTTAAATTTTCTCTAGGTGGAAAATTGTAAATAACCAAACAAAAACAAAACCCAAGCCATAGCTGAGAAACCAAGCTTTTTTCTTCTTGTTGAAGAAAAAAGAATCTCAAACAGCAAACAAAAAATATCACATGAACATTCAAAAATCAAAGTTTTTTCTATAAAATGTCTATAAGAAGAAATGAAAACCTCTGGGACAGAAGGGCTGAGAAACAAAGATACCCCAAGAGTCAGAAAAAAGAGTCTGGTTTTGGGGGTATTTACTGCCTGCATATGAGCAACCAGAGTTTTGCCAGCACATGGAGGTCATGGAGACACTTCATCAGGCACATCTTCAGTTCATATCTGCACCTGCAGATACAGATGTAAAGATGGAATTGTGCTCCACACAAAACCCAGTCACTCTCTGAAGAGTCCAGGTCACTCCCACAGGACAGAAGAGGGATGTCTGAACTGGGCAAGCCAGGACATTAACAACTGCTGTGACAGGGAAAACTCCCATATAAAATATCAGCCCAACTCTTGTGAGGCGTGTTAAAAACAAGCTGAACTGAAGGTGGGCATGAAGAGGAGCAAGCACTTGTGAACAAGTGGTGGTTACTGGCCAGACACCGAGGAATTGTCCTGGAAGAAGAAGAGAATGAAACAGGAGCCAGTCACTGATGTGGTCTTCATCTCTTGCACTGGGAGTGCAGCAGAGCCAGCAAACCCTGATCCAAACACGACCCTCTGCAGGTAAGTAGAGGTGGGAGGGGTTGGGGGGCTTTGTATCCCTCTCTCACTTCTTAGGAGCAACATTCAGAGAAATATAAAATGCCTGCGTGGCTGCAGAGACGGCTGAAAACGAGCTTGAAAACACCCTTAGGAAATGCATGGTAAGAAATGGACAGAATAAGGGCTATTTGTTCTGATAATTAGCTGTGTCCCCATTTGCCTAGTTGCAGCCCAGTTTGTGGGTTTGGCAAGCCATTGTTGTAGGGCTGCCTCTTTGCCTGACTAAAAGGGATTTTCCCTACTTTTAGGAAGAAGGCTGAACTTTAAAACTATTTGAATAGATAATCCTTTAAAACTGTCTTTTAAATTTTTTTCCCCTAATGTGGTGTGTGTTTATTCCTTCCCTGTTTTCTGTTCTTTGAATGCCTGTGGAATAAGCCAGAGGAGGTTACCGGCAAAGGGTTAAGGGCACTGGCCCTGCAGTTTGCACAATTTCCCACTTTGTCTTTAGAGAGGAGGGACTGATCTCTGAGCCCAGCTTCCTCACAAGGGTTTCCAATAGCCTTCACCGCCACAAGCACTAAGGGTTTCAAGTCCTATTTTCCTTTTCTGAAGGAAAGTCCTAATTTCTCACCCCTGAATGGTTTTGGATCCTGTGTGCCATTTGAGGATCACAAAGAACATGAAGGCTGATGGGGAGCTGTGATGATAAACTCGATCTTGTTTGGTTGGGAAATTAGGATGCAGTGCCCCTATCAGTACAAGGCAATACCTCTTTGTGCCTCTATTTAGAGTGTCAAAGAGCAAGAGAGATCAAGTGAGTAAGCAAGTGAGAGGGAGATTAAGGAAAACAATATACAGGAGCCTAAATTGAAACATCATTTTTCACAGGAAGAAGTCTTTGGCAGGGCTCATGCTGTTTCTGATGTAGTGTCTCCAGTCGGCCCCAGGAAAAGTTGGCTGCAGTTTCTCAGAACCTGCCTTTTGAGACTCAGTGACTGCTTTTCTTCCCACAGATCTGATTAAGCTAATTGCACATTTTCTTTAATTAGAAGAACGGAGGTCATTTATCTGCAAATGGCCTGAAAAAAATGGATGTTGTTTTAATGTGGCTTTTTTCCTCCTTAATCCTTGCTTTTATTAAGGTGTTTGGCTTCTTTTCACTCTGCTGCTTTCAGCTACCCCATTTTGTGAGGGCTAGGCACTCCAGACCTGGCATCCCGACAAATTCTTAGGGAGCTTATGAGACTGTTTTATGGGATCCAGTCACAGGGATTTATACTGTGAGGAAAACCTAGAGCTGAAGAGATCCTCCTCCAGCCGCAGTCTGAACTGAAGTGTAAGTGAACTGAGACTGGATTTGTGCTTTTTTTTAAATTCTCTGTTAAGACTGGTCTGCTTAACAAAGCCCACAAGTGCCATGTCAGAGAGGACCTGTAGGATAAAAATGGGGTGGTGGGGATGCAGATTAGGGGTGCCCACCGGGCTGCAGGGACTTTGAGTTGGAATGTGAACAATAGAGGGAATCTCACTACCAATATTTGACAAAGTAAAGCCTCCCCGAAACAAGGTAAAAAACAGCACCTTCAAACTCTTGCAAATGCCTCAAGCTGAAGGTAAATTCCCTTATGCTCTCAAACCTGCATTAAAGCCAAGCTTCTATACCCAGATGTTTCTCAGAGTTGGATGTGGGAATCACAGAGCTATGTATGAGCCAGCAGCAGGAGTATGGAAAAAAAGAAAGTACATTTCAGTGATTCCTCAACTTCCATGCTGCCAAAATATCAATCTCAAGAAGGCTGTCAAGAGCACATCTTCCATCACACTATCCCTATTTGTTCTGTAAACCAAATAAAAAGGGCACACTGGACATTCAGAGCAAAAAGTTCCTCTCATCACTCAAGTCAGTGAAAAATGCTCAAAAAAGGCAAGGAATTAATGTGTGGGGGGTGAGGAGAAGGGAAGCTGCTAGAAATGTAGTTTAGGGGATTTCCTTGAGCAGTGGACAATTCATCTGGATCTCTGCAATGTCTGGTATGTGTTCCATCTCCTGCAAACTGTAGTGACTTGGAAGACCTGGACAAGGGGGAGCAATCAATACCACCATGTGCTGGTACCACCATGGCACTATACCTGCTGCTGCTGAACACCACAGAGTACTTATTTAGGGTTCAGATTGCCACACTGTCCTGGGTTCATTCGTTCTCCATCCCTCTGAGGTCTCAACGTGGCAAAGAACAAGCACAATTAAAACTTTTCATTTTGTCTTGGAAGGCAGCAATGAATATTTCGTTAGTTGGTCTCCTCCCTCCCTGCCATGACATGTTTGTTACTAGTTGCCCAGAAAGTGATCAAAGTGAAGACCCCACCAGGCTAATGGATATTAAAAAGGAGGGATGAGGAGGAAGCTGATCTGGATGTTCACAGCAGCAGCAGCACACCTGATGGCCCTCACATCCCTGCTCACTGCTAGGGAGCCCTGGCTCTCTGTACAACAGTCTCCCCTTTCGTCTTTCCAAAGAAGATGCTGGGATTTTAACACTCCAAGGTGGTACCCAACAGCTAAAGCAAGGGTGTCTATCATACAGGGCTTGCCACAAAGCAAAGTGGTGACATCTGTCAGCAGTCTCCGACCACTGCTGCCTGCATCTGGTGCCTCCCAGTGCAATTGGAGCAGCTGTCCCAGGGCAAGACACCCTGCTGAGCTGGACGAGGAAAGTCCTAGCTCTGGCCAGTGGGATTAACCCACAGGGGTTCACTCACTCCTTGGTGAGGTCTTGCCTGGCACTGTGTGTATGTGCTATAAGGGGTTACAGTGCAGACATGGCCACTGTGTCTACCCTGTGTGCTGTCAGAGGGTGCTTCCACACGGTTAGAACATCACTCACCCTCTTTGTACCATCCACAGCCCACCCATAATCTCTGTGCCCCTGGTGCCTCCTGCCAGATGTTAGTCTGGCTGAGATATATTGTGAGGTTGTCTCTACAACTGCATTTTCATATGTATCTGGCCTGGAGAAGAGTGGCAGGCTAAGCACACACATCTGAACCCACTCCTGCTCATAGCGTCCTCTCTCTCCTTTTTCCCTCACCGTGACCTCCCACAGCCATATGCTTTTCTGACCAACTTTTGCAAAGGTGCTCAGCAAAATTAAATGAATGCCCCCTCCTCAATGGAAAGGCAGAACCAGCATCCTGGAGCAGCCAAATTTTCCAGGTGAGGCAAGTTTTTGCAAACAAACAGGGAACTGAAGCTGTGCCGGCATTTGTTCTTCGTGCCTGGTGTGTGTGATGGGCACCAAGCCCCTCAGGATGCATCCTGTTGGGAAGGCAGACATGGCAGAGGGCTTTCCAATGGGCTGGGAAGAGGTTAATCACAGAGCCAGGCAGAAGAGGCCACTGGGCAAAAGATGTTGCTGGCTCACGTCTGGATGTTTTAGCGCAGAGCTGTCGTGAAGCCTCGCAGAGCTGAAGGGTCCCTCAGTGGTTCCTGTGGCTTTAAAGTGCCCGGGATGATTTAGTGGAGGGGAGGGATTCCTGATCAGAGAAGTGCCTTTTACTCTTTTTTTTTCCCCTTACTTTTTTTTTTAAAACATGTCGCTGATCAAAGCGGTGCCAGGGAGGCTAGGAAGAGCAGGATCCTAATGGATCAGCTGTGTAAAACATGTCAGCAGACAAGCCCCAGTTCTCAATGTGTCTCTCAGGGAACAGCTCAAAGATTAGAAAGAAAAAACACACACACACACACACACATGCACGAACACTCCAAACCCTCTTGCTGACCTCGTGTCAAGGAGTTAAGTGTTATTTGGAAGTGATTGCAATCAGCTATTTTTTTTTCTTTCTTTTTTGCAATATAAAAACCCAAAAATATTTTTCCCAAATATCCAACAATAATTCAAGAAACGATGGGAAGATTTATACAAGTTAGACAATGACTTATTTGAGGCAAACTAAAAACATTTGGTAGAAAAGGGCAGTGGACTCTATTGTTATCCAAATGAATCATACCCCCCACTTACAGACAGGCTTCTCTCCCCACTACCCTTACAGCCATGACATATCTGGATTTACATGACCCTGTCACTGTTTCATTTTGGACAACTTTTGGCAAGGTGTGGAAAAAATATTTCATATTTTTTTTAGTAGGCAACCAGCTAAAAAGGCAACCTCTTGTTTTAGAGGGGGGAAAAGAAAATGGGAAAAATATGTTAAAATCAGAAACAGAAAGAAGTAGTTTAGAGTAAGTGGGGCAGTAAGTGGTGATTAGATAAGTACACACATAAAAGGTGATTTTACATAAATGTTGATAAAAATGGTGTAAGATTGGCCCGATAATGCTTGTTAATCATTTGTTTAAAATAGGCTGCAGAGTTCTGCAGGAATTGTACTTGTTGCATAGAAAAATTATAATACATTCCCTTGTAACCTGAATGGAAAGGATGTGTACGTTATCTTGGTGGGCAGCGTGAACCAGAAATGCTCACTGCACTCAGAACATCTTTTCTATTGTTTTGGCCCACAGCACTCACACCTTAACTACAGGTCCACATTGGGCTGAATCCAGTAGGGTTGTGTACAGAGTGTGGCAGGATGCACGTGGGAGGATGGAGAGTGTTTCACCTTCAGCAGCACAGGTGTCCTACTTGTACTCACAGGTCCTCCTCTCCAGTGCCTCAGTGACATGGTGGCAAAGAAAAGCAAAGTCTCCACCTCAGCCACTGCAAAGGTATGAAACTAAAAACTCTTCTCCTGCTTCAGGAGGTCATGTTGTGCTACAACACTGGGTAGAGAGAAAAAGGTGAATAGAGTAGAATAGCTCAACTGCAAGGGACCTACAACCTTTATCTAGTCCAGCTACCTGACCACTTCAGGGCCAACTAAAAATCAAAGCATATTCATAAATCAATTGTCTTTTCAGAGGGAAAGCATTGCACAAATGTCTTTAACTCCCACTTTCCCTCTTCCTCCTTTGTGGAACATCTATCCCACAGACTAACAGTGGAGTTTGCCACCTTTAGAGACAGGAACTCTCACAGGGCATTTTTGCTGCTTCAATATCCCCTTAGCCACACGTTTGTTGTATCATCCTGACTGTAACTAGAGCTGTGGAACAAAGCTAAGGTTTTCTGCCAGCCAGCAAATACGAAGAGGTAGTTACTCGATAAAGTAGCTGAAAACCTGGGGTTACATAAACAAAGAAAGAGTTCACTTCACACAAACATCATCATTTCCACTAGAATAAATCTGCAATGCTAGCTTTAATCTCAGGCTGAGAGGAAAAAAAAGCCAAACCAAAACAGCCTGTAGGAATATACAATGATATATATTTATTTGCTTCATATTTTGTACACATTAAGTATAGGAAGATTTCTTATGAGGTGTATATTGATTTATGGTTGAGTTTTTCAGTGTATCTTGTATCTACATACAGTTTATAGGTTTCTTTTTTTACAACTTTCCTGTAATTTAGTATATTTTGATGAGTTATGAGCTCAGTTTTATCTGAGGAATGTTTTCCAAGGAGCACAAGAGGCAAATATCCTTCTCTGCCCAGACAGGCTGGGTGCAGCAACTGGGACACCACACCAGGCAGCCATTCTGTGGAGTAGAAAAGGCTCCTCTGGAGCTTCAGTTTTCAGCAGCGAGGCCTTGGCTGTAATGTGAGGGTCTGAATCCCTGAGCAAATGCCAGAGGCAGGGATGGCTGATGCATCTCTCTGGGTGTCAGTGCCTCTTTGGGGGACAGCTTTGGCCACACCATGGGAAGGCATGATAGGGTGGTGGCAAAGTGGTCACCAGGTACCTGGGACACAATCTAAGAGGAACTTGAGGGGATGGGTTGGCAAAATCTTGGGAAGATTCAGCATTAGCCTGGGGAAGAGGATGCAGCTTGGCCAACAGGCTTGTGCTTTTGTCTTTTTGATCTTTTGGAAAGTTTGATCCTTAGGAAAGTTTGAATCTGGAGCTGGACAATGATGACTACCTGCAGTTCAAGGCAGTGATCAATGACATCTCTTCTGCCTCTGCATCTCTCCTCCACTGTTGGGTATTTTGGCTTCCCACTGAAGAGGAGATGAAACACTATAAAAGCATTTTGTTAGATTTTTTTTTTCCAACAGAAGAGATTTTCCTGTCATTTTGATAATCTACTTTTGATGCAATCATTGACACTGTGTGCTATGACTGAACAACATTGTACTCTTAACAATAACTGGAGACCTATTCATCAAACACAAATCCCTATTTAAAATGCAGTTTTATCATCATAGCAAAAATATTGACTACAAGTGATCACCATGAACAAATAAGGAGAAGACAGATGCTCCCTGTTTCATCGCTCTCCAGTCCTGTTTACACTTTAACCATTTTTCCACTCGATCTTCAACCTCGGAATAACCATGTGAACCTCTGTATTTTCTATTCAGCTAAAAATAAAGCTACACACCTTTCTAGTGCATATAATATTGATGATCTCTTTCTGCATTCAGATAAAGCATTTGCTTGCTCAAAGCATGTTTGCCAAAACCTCTTCCATTTATCGAAAGGCTGGCTGTATCCGTTGCTCCAATAAAAGGTGACACGATAGCCCTACTTCCAAGTAGAAGCTGGTAAAGGGCAATTCCATGAAATTCTGTGAATTTGGTTTGGTGACATCATAGGATTGTAGAATCCTCTAGGCTGGAAAAGACCACTAAGGTCATCAAGTCCAATTGTTAACCCAGCATTGCCAAGTTCACTAAACCATGTCCCCACGTATCACATCTACACATCTTTTAAATAACAGGAACGGTGACTCAACCACCTGCCTGTGCAGCCTGTTCCAGTGCTTGACAAGGTGATGAAAGGAAAGTTCAAATGAGGAGTTGGCTTTGACTTTGGCCTCTGGAGATGGTACAATTAGCTTGGAGGCTCAGGCCATGGTGATGAAGACACTGCTTCTGCAGCAGTCCTTCTGCCTCTGGGAACTGGCCTTTCCTTTCTGAGGTGACCGCAGTGATTGCAGCAGAGGCAGCAGTGATTTACAGCAGCCTGTGTGAGAAGAGAACAAGGATATGCATCTGCAAATAAACGCTAATGTGATGTTAAGATTATGAAAAGCCAGGAAATTCCAGAAGCTGGGGCTGCTGCGGCATCATTAGTTCTCCTGCAGCGCTGTCTGTATCCGGCAGGGAGCAGGGAGGAGGAACTGGGGGTGCTCCCAGCCAGGCTAGTGCCAGCAAGCTAGAGACAGTACACTATGTGATTGATTGTTTCCCTGTAACTGAAGGAATTACCCCTGTGCTGGGCAGAATGACACCTCTCAGGGGACGAAGCTGTGCTGGGGAAACGGAGGCTGTGCATCACCCCAGAGGCAGTGCCAGGAAGCTGCGTGGCTGTCGGCAGCTGGGGGATGAGGTAAACAGCAGCCTTTGCCTCAACTTCAAAAGGCCGCAATCAAAGTCTCACTGGCTGTGATCCCTATCATCACAGAACTGCATCAGCAACCAAATTATTATTGCTTTCATTGCTCCCCCTTGGGTGGGGAGTATGAGGGAGGAGGAAGGTCTATCAGCCATGACAGTGATCCAAGCAAAGAAGGAATGGACTGGCTGTGCACCTCATTGGGCAGGGGCAAACGGGGCACATGCCACACTCAGTGGCACTGTTTTGGTGCAGGGTGGAGGTAAAACTGGGCTTGGGACTGCAAAAGTTGGCCTGCGGGGCTGAGAGTTGGCGATATGGTGACCGACTGAGTCAAGAGCTCCCTTAATTCCTGCCCCCATGTAATGAAACAGCCCTGGATGTGGCCGGGCGTCAGGTTTTATAGCCCAGCACGTTCATCGACCTGTGCAAACGTGGCAAGCAAGGTTTTGGTTTCAGGATCCAGCCAGTGCTGAATGGCAGCAGCCTGGGTGAGGGGCCTAATGGTCAGCCTCGGCCAACGATCCCCCCCGCAGGGACTGAGGACAGTGCAAAGACACAGCCTCAGGACGTAACCTCCTTCTCCTCCGGTTCCACATAGTCTCTTAGGGAAGAATTATTGCATCCTACAAGACCTTCCCCTGACTTTCTGTTAACCTGTTACCCAGGCTTGGTTGAAGACCAACTTCATGTCCAAAAAGAGAAATGGTTCAGCAGCCAGAGGGGTGTCTGTTCTCTGTGAAACACTGAATGGAAATATTTGACTTAACCTGACCCACAAATTGAAAGAGCATCCTGAAAACAAAAGCTGGAACTAAAAAAACGCAATCCCATTGATACGCTATTTTTCTCCATGCACAGGAGAAATTGTTTGCATCCTGAGCTGTTGCTTTTTGGGTTGGGATAATTTGTTCATATAGGCTGGGGAAGGAGCATGTGCATGTAATAAAATTCCGTCCCCCTCCTCTTATTTTTTTGTGGATAAACATAAATGGCAGATGAAGGACTGAAGGACGTATGTAAGAATATTTCTATTGGCACAGATTACTGACACATTGCAGAGCTGGATGTTTTACAATGTTTGTTCAAACCAGTTCAGCCCCTGGTGTGAACTGACTCCACTCCACAGACAGGGACAGGGCTGCACCAGAAGTAGGGAAATATTACCATTACTCAGTTTTAGAGCACTAGGGGTAACTCTCAAAAAGACCTTAGAAATATGTGCCTTAAACTGCCAAACACAGTTCTCTGGGATACATAGGCACTGTTCCTTCCTAAGCACTTGACCCACAGCACACCAAACAGTGAACTGCCCATGGAAACATCATGGGCATGGGGTGCAGGGGGGCAAGTGGCATTTCAAACGGTATGTGATACTCTTGTACAGATAAAAAAATACTGATGCCTTTTTATTGACATGGGAATAAGCACAGGACTTGGTTTTAGGATGATCTGACTTCCTACTAAATGTTGTAGCAGCATAGGAGAAGGAATAGAGACAGTGAGAGGCTGGATGTATATTAAAATACTATTCAGACATGTAACAGGATCATAAGAGCTATTAAGGTTGCACAAAGAAACAAGATCCAAACAGAAGCTAATGAAACATGGCAGAAACCTGACAAAGAGTTTCTCTGAAGATATTAACAACTGAATACTAATTAAGAAGAAATATCTTAATAGGATGGTCAAAGGAGAATAGGATGGTCAAAGGAGATTTAAGCCAGTACAAATTATTTAAGTGCTCACGATGAAATGCTGTTAGGAACAGAAAAGTTACATTTGCAAAAGCCTAAGTGAGGAGCTGTAGGGGAAACAAGACTTACAGACTCCTTTTCCCTGGAGTTTTGGGCTGGGAAGGTGCCCACACGCCACACATGAGTGGCCAGGGAGTGGTGAGTGCTTTCCAAATTAAATGCTCATCTAAGGCCCCTGCAAGGTGGGGGACTTAGGTACCACGGCAGCTCCATCAGGACCAGTGAGGGTAGAGGAGAAGGGGACTTTGTGTGTCTAGAAATGCTGAGGAACAAGCCTTCAGACAGACCTTCACCCCTCCATAGCCTAGCCACCCCCTCCCCCCCAGCTCCCATCTGTCCCTGAGTTATTCACGTCCAACAAGGCGAAAAGGCTCGGTTTGGCTGTGGCTCAGCAGATTACCACTACATTTAATAGCTGTCTTTGGTATGACGCCGTTCACCTTATCTCTTTTCTCCTTTGACTCGGCCTTTGAACACTAATCCACCTTCTAGTGCAGCCTGCACCTCTGCTTGATCTTTGTTTGCCGTGATTGTGTACGGCTCCAAGGATTTTAGGAGCGGTGTCTTTGCTGCTTGGGCCCACGCTGTTGCAGAACTGAAGGCACATGTGGATCTGCCAGCTCCATAGCTTACTCCTGGGCTTACCCCTGAAATGAGACAGAGTCCTCCTTTCAAGAGCCAAATTCTGGTCTCGAGCTTTGATTCAGACCTTTTTTAAATTTTTTTTTCTTTCATTTTATGCATGTATAGTTATTGTCAAGGCAATGCAGTACCTGAAAGGACTAGGCAGCATTAAAATCTTTCCATGCATACCCCAACACATGCATTTTTACTCTCCACTTGCACGTGCACATATACACCCAGGAGCAGAGCTCAATAGCCCAGTCCTACCAGTGTTTAAAGTGACTTGGCCTCTTTTAAGCCTTTAAATAAAATCTGTTGTGTGCGTGTGTGGTTGGTGTTTTTTTTCCTTTACCCCACTTCTTAGGAAGGAAAGCAAATGTTTCTGGCACTCTGCTGCTGGATTGCTCACATATTTGCTTGAGGAAAAAAATTATAAAAGATGTTTGGCATAGTTTTCATTCAAAAAGGAATCCAGTGCCAAATCCAAGCATTGAAAACAAATGGGTGGCTTAACTGTCATTTACTCCAGGATCATGGGAACTGCTGCCTGGTTTTCCAGACGAGCAGCCGCTAGCATGCTCTCCCGCGGTATCCGAGGCACACTGACTCGACCAGCTTGGTGCAGCTTGAACATCACTGCTGCGCCTCCCGGTGACAGCCCGGGCGCTGATGTCATCAGAGCCACATCTCCGCTGCTGCCGCCCCTGCCGACGAGCTGTCACACACGCCTCGTGCTGCTGAGAAACCCTCCCATCGCCTTTTGATGTGTTGTGACCAGACAATGTGTATTTGTCCTAATAATGTGAAGTTTCAGTGTGAAGAGCTCTCCTGGCCCACGGCACTGATGGAGCGTCATCCTGGTGCTGTAGGCATTTGGCCGGCAAATCGCTTTCAGGGTGACATAAGTGATGGGAAACACTTGATGCCACCCAAATCCCCACCTCCCCCTGGTGTGCAGAAGCTCTCACAGTGGTCAGGCCTTTGCTGCTATCACTGCTGGCCCCAGGCAACTCCATGGTTAGAAAGCAAGACCCCGACCCTGCGTGGTGCCCTCTCCCTGACACCCTCCCCAGCCCCTTGGAATAACACATTTTGTGGTGCAGAGGGAGCTCACCCCAGACCATACCTGAGGGACAATAAAAGGCAATTTTGGGGCATCTGAAACTGGGGCACGAAGTGGCACCTTTTCTATCTTTAAGATGTATCCAGGATCAGCTCAAGGCTCCAACCTTCAGGATTAACTGCAGGGGCCCTGGTCCCAGATTCCCAATGCAGCATCACTCCCAGAGGTACAGCCACAGAGGCACCTGGCCAGGTGCACCCTGCAGCTCAGTGCCTGTCCAATGCACTTGAATAAAAGAAGGCTGCTCTGGATTTCACCAGCATTTTTGTGAAAGGAGAATTTGGTCTGCAAGACGTGCATGTAGTCCTCTGGCAGCCGTCAGCTCTGCTGCAATGCCCGGATTTAATGACTTATGTGCAGCCCTCAGCAAGGACCTGAGTTCTTATCCAAGGGCAGTGAAGCAGGAGCTAGCTTTAGAGACATGGTGATAAAATAGAAAATTATGTACAAAGTAAAAGGGTCAAACCCCTAATCTGAAGTGTTCTAGTCAGCTTGCCATGCTGGGTGTTCCTCCCGGATCAGAGATAACCCCATTTCCAAAGAGTTTGGGAGAAGTAGTTCAGCTGAAAGGAAAAAAAACTGAAAAAAAAAAAGCAACACATAAAAACAAAAACAGAGTCAGTGACTCCAGAAAACAGCTCTTAGTCTGTCTGTTCCAGTCTGAAATAAAGTCATCCCTCTTAATTCCCAGCGCATATTGTTCCTACCAAAGAGCAAAACCTTAGGAGGAAATCACATCAGTGAAGGGAACGCCAGCTTCTTTGTACTATTTTTCAACCCTGCCTTGGGAGCCAATAATCTGTCATCCCTTGAATAAACAAGCACCTTATCATATCACAAACATTTATTTAACCCTTTTCTCCTGAGCTTTTACCAGCCAAGCAAAGTGGCTGGGGAGGGGTGTGGGTAGCCCTATCCCTAGACTGCTCTGGCAGAAAGGACAAATTTCCTGTGTATTACACCCAATCTGTAAAGTGTCAGGCTGCCCTTCTTCAGTCTCCATGAAAAGCAGCAGCTTGAATCCCTGCATTTCACATAGCACAATCAAATTTTCCTGTCCCCCCCGCTCCATCCCTCCCCGGTACTTTAACGCCTCCCTCCCTGGAGACATACCCTTGATTCCATCTGAGGGCCCATCCAAATGGAGCCAGATTTAATTTCTTGTAGGTTGGGGGGAAGAGGGGGGTGGCAAGGGAGAGTGTTTACATTTCTTCTTTTAACAAGAGACTGGGATGAACAGAGCTTTTGATTCCAAGTTGCTGAGGGGGTTTTTTTTAAGAGATATTCTTTGACTCTGACATCATCAGAAAATGGAATCAGTAAAGTATGTGCATTTCCTCAGCTCCCACAATATCCATTTTCCCTCAGTGTATGTTTCTTGTTTTTCTTTTCCAGTGTTGCTCCCACACAATGGGGCCAATTTTTGTTCAGGACAAAGCAAATATAAACAGAGCATGGATTTGGAATATGAGCAAGGCCTCCAAGCTTACAGAACTCTCCGGCCATGGGGAAAGGCTATGCTGTGTTAACCATCTGCCAATAAAGCCTGGCTACCCCAGTGCCTGCCAGTGTCCCCAGTCACTTTGCTGGTGCCTCCAGCAGGCTGCAATTGCTGATGGACAAGACTGGCTCTACCAATGTAATTCTCTGTGGAGTCTCTGAGCATTTGAAAAACATGCACTGCAGGTGAGGTTGGCTGACTGTAGCAGGTGGGCAGGCAAAGCCTTTTGTCCTCTCTGCTGCAGTGAATCATAAACATTGAATTCACCAGGCAAAGTCCAGCCATCAGAGGAGAACAGCCCCACACAGAAGAGAGTTGATTACTGGAGAGTCAAATAGGCCTTCCTGTGGGTCTTGGCATGTTTGCTTGAAAGACAGATATTATTTAGGGCAAATTAGCTATTTTTGCTCTTTATGGGTAAACCTCAGCAGGTGAAAGTGTCCCCACACACAGCTCCACTAGTGACTTACCCACACTGGCCTGGACATCATCTCTGCTGTGTGCACCCTTGGGACAGGGGCAGGAGGAGGTCCCCAAGCACCCAGGACATCTGCATTCTCATGGGTGAGTCCCTGTGACAGCAAATCACCCAGGTCTGCGTTACATGACCACACTAAGCTGTGACAAACTGATTTATGCTAGAAGAGTTGATTTATGATGGGTGATATCAACCAGCTGCAATAAGGGCCTTGTATCTCTGGGCTCTCTGACTGCAGCTCAGGAGCTGCTGGAAAACGCCTTGTGAAACATGTAGATAGATAAAATAACGTTCAGCCATCAGCAGATGAACTTCATTGACATCCTCTGAATGCACGGCCTGACAGACCTTGTACTGAGCAGCAGAAACGCAAGCTGGATTGTAGGAGGAAGTCTACAGACAAGCCCTGCCCCCACTAAAATTACTGGGGCTGTGGTTCAATTTGTCTTCTCTGGGTCTTCTCTGGTATTGCAGCCTTGTCTGCTGAGATCAACAAATCTGGCATGAGAATGAGCCCAGGGGAAAAAGAATGATTATGAGCGATCAACAACTCAACTTCCAAATAAATATTGTTAATATTTCTTAACAATATTAAAATCATATTTTTTAGCTCTTCCCATAGCCTAACAACTATCATGAGGATGAACTATTTGGAAGTTTAAATTTTGCCTGGAAATTTTTGATTCAGATGTTTCCACTCATTAGCAAAATGAATATCCTTGCAGTCAAGCAAGACCCAGAGGAGCCCTCAGCAAAGAAGAGGGCAAACAAAAGCTTCACTTGGATGAAGTTGGGTGACTGCCCACAAGATGTATCCATAGGTTTCAAGATTGTTTTCCGTGATTTTAGCACCATGGCAGCATTTACATTCATTGTTGCTTTTGAGTCAGCTGGCTCAAATATCTGACTGGCAAATGCAAACATGGAGAGGAATTCTTAAAATGCATCCTGTGAGGTCACCAGATGACACCAAAAATCAGTCCTAATGAAAAGAAAGAAAGCCTAGGATGGAGAGAAGTTTTGGGTCTGAAGAAGAAATTGCAGGCAGAAGTTGCAGAAAGGCTGGGTGGAGTCTGTGAAAGCTGAGTTCTGCTCCTGAAATGCTGGCAATTTAAAGGAGAAATATGCTTCTTTTTCCACAAAAAACTGCTCAGCTCTCAAAACTCCAGGGTGGCTTGTGATCACTAAACACTGCAGCATAATCAGTTCCAGAGCCAAATTCATGCTTAGTAAAATGCAAATTAATTTAACCTCATTCTTATCAGAGGCTGAAGAGACACATTGGCTTGTCAAAGTCTTTTCCCCACCTGAAGCAGGAAGAAGCCAGGGAAAACCTTCTGGTGCTAAAAGGAAGGCAGAGGGGAGCGCCTGGCTGGCGGGCTGTGGTTTTGCTTCAGTTCTCACAGCCGTGCCTGCAGAGCCTCAGGATACACAGCAAGGACTGGCTTCTTGCAACCATGGGGAGAAAGGATAAATGGATTATTTTGGAGTGATATGCATGTAGAACTCATGCCACTGGAGAATGCAGCCAGGCTATTTTTAATGTACTGTTTCATTTTGCACCTGCTACCATTACAGAGTTGTTTTTGTTTCCATTAGTGCCACTTGTCTTGAGGAGTTTATAACTCCTATGAAATGCGTAGTTCTGGGCTGGATCCTTGTCCTTAGCTAAGGAACAAAGACTTTTATCATTTAAAAACAGAAGAAAGTTAATATGACAGCATTAAGAGTGTATGGAGGGGACTTTTGAATAATTTTACAGGGTTTTCATAACTGTAATTCCTAAAGGCTGGTTTAAAATAGCCTCCTTTATTCATACTGAAATAGAGAACACAGGCTACAAGGACCTGCCCCTAAGGAGCTTGCAAAACCAAAATTGCATGAAGAGTCATTCTCAAGTACTTAATCAGCCACAATATTTCAATAAAATTATGAAATAAGAGATAAGAAAGCTTAGCCCTTTTTCCCACTCCCACCGTGCAGAGGGCCAAGTGGAGCTCAGCACCTCTTTGAAAGGTAGGAGGCTGGTGCCTGGTGCAGCACTGCATTGCTTGGGATCACACGCTCCCAAACACCATCCCAACACCAGCAGTGCTGGGCAGGAAACGCGCTTCAGCAGCCTGCCAGGGCCTGCAAGGAAGGCTGGCGTGGAAACAGCACCTTGTTTGCTGCTTGCCTCCTGCCACCATCTTTGACAAACACCGTCCATGTCACTGTTTAATCGTGCTCGTGTTGCAGCGCGATCCCACTGAGAACACCTGTGGGCACACCACACACAGCCCCTAAGACTGGGGGTCTGTAGCCTTTTGTGTGGTCTCCCCAGCTAACCTGAAGGCAAAGGCTCTGCAAATGCTCCCTGTGCCAAAATTGCTCCTGTGTTTCAACTACAGCCATCTGAGCAGAGCCATGCTTTCTCCACAGAGCATACACCAGTAAGAGGATAATATGCAGGTGTTTTCTTCCCGTCACAGAAATCTGGTGGGCTGGCCATCTGCTAAATGGCTTTGAGACATGGGATGCTTGGCTATGCCAGGAATGATCAGTCTGGAGGCAATAGCCAGCACTCCCAAGACATCTGAAGTTCTGCAGAACACCCAACAAACCTGCTGGAGATCTGTGCTTTTCAGACTGGGCTCCCCCAAAGACCCTTCTCAGTCTGAACCCTGGCAACGCTGTCTTGCTCAGGACTATTTGCCTGCTTTCCTTTCCTGTTCAAGCTTTTGACTGGGTTGTTTTGCAGTCAGGATAACAATGGTGAAGGTCTTATATATCACCTCCTTTATTAATAGTCCTTATGAAATCTCCCCATCCCACACATTCTTGTGCAAAGCCAGAAACCAGGGAAGGAATGAAGCAGGGTAGCAGTTTGGAGAGGCTGCTCAGCCCTGCACCAATGTCGACTGACTTCAATGGGGAATCACACCCTGGGTTCCCATAAAAACAAGGTCTGAGGGTATTTTTTGCTCAGTAAGGCATAGGAGAAGCCAGAAATTATGGTGCAAAATTTCAGTGTCAAATATATTCAAGACGACTGGTCCAATGTCATAAATCAAGCCAAATCCCTAAATCCAAAAGTTTCAGAATTCAAGTCGTGGGTTTGGGTCCTTTAGCTATATTCATCCGGACAGTGAAAGTACATTATTTCCCCTTTGAATATTAATTCAATTAATTCAGACTCCCAGACCAAATTTATTTTGACAGCTTTTGCACGCTTTCTCCTTGGCTTTCTGCAAATTCCTGACCAGTGACTTTGCCAGCAGTCATCTTGCCTGGACCAGAAGCAGAAGTGCTTAACCAATTAATTGTAACAATTTCTGTCAGGAAATCACGATTAAATATGCGTGCAATTGCAAGTTTGCACACATCTGAAGTTTGCAAACATGTTATCCAAAAAGTGTTAGCCTACCGAGATGCCATGGATGCCTGCCAAAGGGGGCTTCAGGCTCCAGCTCCCGCTGTATCCTAGTAAGGGAATCCTCACACTGCAGCAGTCCCACTGGGAGGATCACACTCAGGCCACCGAGTCCTTCTTATCACGGCTGCCTGCCAAATTCTTCCTAGGAATAAGTGTCACTTTGTGGTACCTCTATTTTCCTTCCCAATAAAATAATAATTTGGCAGTGCCTGAGATGATGATAGTAAATCAGTGTACGACAGCAGAGGTTACCGATAAAATTCAACCTATTTATCAAGCCACGTCACTTTGCTCTGTCAGCTGCAAGCAGACATGGGCTACTGTGCTCTTAAAGTAGTAGCTTCAGAAAATGAAGTAGGTAAGGTTCTCAGGAGAACAGGGAAGCATGACCTCCCTTCATCCCAGGAGTGAATTACAGGGGTCTGACCTGCCTTTGTTGTGATAGCATTGCACACACTGACCCACAGCTACACTGCCTCGTGTCCCTGTGTGACCAGCACCAGGACCAGCTACAGCTCATAGCAGAAGGAGCAAACATCCTCCCCACTCTTTCTTTTTATAACAACACATTTTGCACCCCCCAACATGATCTGTTGCCCAGCACCCCGAGGCATTTATAGTCTTTCAGAGTTTCAGGGACAAGTCAGTCTGAAGACCATACAGTCCTGCCCAGAAAATCCTTCAGGTCTGAATTAGCACTGGTTCCCTGCTGTGCCACTGCAAGGATGAGTATCCCCAAAGGTCTTGGTCTCCATCTCCTTTTGTCCTGCAATGACATCTGCCTAGTTGGTGCTGATCCCTCATTCCATCATGGGATCATGACACAGTGATGAAGACCCTATTAAAGTAAACATATTAAGTCTAAATTATATATGCAAATCACCCCCTCTGTATGGACTTTACAGGGTAGGACAGCATGATTTTCCTTGAACTTGGGATTACAATTCTAATATGCATTCCCTCTCTTCCAGTTCCATCTTTCTTTCAGTTCTCCTTGCAATTTCCCACTGAATTGCAGTACTTTTTAAAAGGGGAACTTACAGGTTATCTTAAGAACAGACCACAGACTTGAAATCTGCCCTCTGTTTTCATAAAAAAGAAAAGTTTTTAAGGAGGATAATCACATTCGGAAATGATGTGACTAAATGTTATCAGGTTGTCATGGTGATTGCAGTCTTTTAAAAAATGTCTGTATTGTGGTTCACTAATGAGCAATATATTAACTAAACCAAACACTATTTGTCTTTTCAAGTATTATTCATATGCACTACTGAATTAAACATCTTTTTTTCCCCCTGCTTTTGGAATATTGTTCTTTGTCTTATAAACACTGGAACTGAATTCAGGCAATAAACAAGGGCAGAGATAACTTTGTCACCTTTACTATATTTCATACTGCTGCATCAAGCTGAGCCTCACATTAAGCAGTCTGCAGTAGCAGACACTGAGCATCACATTGCCAGCAAAATTACTTGTGTAAGGTAGAACTTTAGACTTGCAGTTTCTGACACTTCAAATTTAGACAGTGTCAATTCCAGTAATTCCCACCACATATCTCACTGGTGTGAGGGTTTATGTTTGTGTGACATGCAGAAGACGAGCTGAAACACTGAAGTGATGTGCAAGTCACACTAGTTCTGAGTTCAACCCACCCATCCTAGCTCAAACCTTCAAAATTCACCTTTCAAGTCTCCTAGACTTCATGAAGATTCTGAGGGAGCTTTCCCTTCTTCTAAATGGACATGGAAATGGTAGAGATGGAAGTACCTTTTAGCACTTATTTACATGTCAAGGCAAGGTTTGCATTTCAGAAACTCTTTGGACTTTAGCACTCTACCCAGCAGCTCCAGTAAAACCTCTCATAGAATGAGTCTGCCGCAATCCAGGGGGACACGGTAGTTTTAGAGGGTTGGTGAGGTCACACCAGAGAGGAGAAGATACATGGAGATACCTTAAGAGAGACAGTGAAAAACTTTGGGAGTCTGGAGGTCTTCCAGTGCTGAAACTGTGCCATGCCAGGTTCAAGTTTGATTCAGACCTTCACCAGATCCTGACCACTCTCCAAACCCTGCACTGACACTAGAAGTAGCTTCAAATGACGCATAGGATTAGACAGAGATGAGCCCTGTCATGATGAACATCAGCCATTAAATCACATCTTTGCAGAATTATTTCAGGTGGTACTCTGTTATTCTACTGAAATGAAATCAGTTTTTATGCTCCTGATTTTTTTGACACAAGCTAAAATGAAAATCCCATGTTCTCCAGTCTTCCCCGGAGCCTGTTCCTGCCCAAGATCTGCAGGAAATCCATGATTTTGTCTACATCTCCTTGCAAGGCAAGTCTAAGAGATGAGAGAGCTGAAACCACATTGTTCAGATGTTTCATGTTCTGTGGGGAAAGATGACATGATCGTGCACACTTAGCCCTTACATTGCATGCTCTTCCTCTGCAGTTCACTCTAAGGTCCCTTTGGCATCCCATTAGTTTTTCAGGCCTGCTAGAGGAATACCACACGAGTGGAACATAATGCCTAGCAATTGAATTAGTTAAGTCTTCCCAGGCATTTTGCAACTTTTGTTTGTAGAGTTGTTTTATATGACTCATTCACTTTATTTTTGTTCAATGAGTAATATTTGGTACTCACACGTGTTTTCTTTTTGTAACATGCACAGCTATGTAACTCGTCTTCTGGATACACAATCTCTCATGTTTCAACTTTACTTAGAGAGAATTTAAACACATAAACCCCACCATTAAAACTCGTCATTCATTAATTATGCCTAGCTACTCTCAACATAGGTTTTGTGTATTAAGAGTACTCCTGGCTCTCCTCCTCCCCACCATATTTCCCCTCCTTCCCCCCCCACCAGTGCAAGGCTATATTTAGTTGGAGATTTAGGTTGATCTGCAATTCCCGCTGCAAATTCCTTTCCATCAGCAGCTACAGCCAGAAGGTCTGAATAAGGGAATGGTTTGCACTTCAAGAGGCTTCCTGTTTCCCTGGATTTTCAGGTTTGCTACTGTTTGTAGAGTGAGGTTGGTACTATACTGTGCAGACTAAGTGGCTGCTAACTCATCCCTGTCCCAGCACTGGCATCAGACCATCAAGTGCAAAGCATTGCCTGGTTGATGGACCTTCCAGAAATATAGGCAGCAAAAGCATGGAAAGCATGTCTGATCCTGAAATATTTCTGGACCAAAGTGTCAGAGGATAATGCTGACAGGACTGGCAATCTCCCCACAAAGGAGAATGAAGTAGAGGAGAGCAGTTTGTAAATCACTGTGGAGGAAAGCACAGCATGGGGAGAGCTCCATGCATAGAGGAATGAAACACTCAACTCTGCCTCAAATGCAGGCAAGGAAAATAGAAAGAAAAATATTGCATACGTGTGCTAGGTTTTCTCTAAGCTTTCTAATAGTTCTTTTTCCATAATTCCTGCCCTCCTGGCCTTGGTCGTGTCCAAGCTACAGCTACTCTGCAAGCTCTCTCTCCCCTGGCTTTAACCTAAAGTAAAAATAAGCAGTGAGATGCAGCCTTCACTTATTCCAGGGTCCTCGCTGCACAGTCTACAATGAGAGCCTTGCTTGAGGGCTTTGGAGACCAGGGTTCAACCACAAACATCCTGGGCAAAGAATGACACCTATACATCTCTTATTCACCTACCTCCTAGAAATATTGAGAGGATAAATGATTTAAAGCTCATGAGACACTGAAATATTATGGTCCTGGGAAGATTGTAGTACTGGAAATTAGCTGGGTTTGCTACTGTATTCCTCTCCTAAGATTTCCATTTTTCTATTTCACCACAATTCACATTCACGTTCTGACCCACAGCTGAAGTATCAAAAAATAACCAGCCTGGATACTTTCAGTTTCAGCTGCATTTTAGCACTTTAACATTTCTTAAAATGAAGCCAAACACTTGCCTACCGAGTTTGGATGATGCCAATCTATGTGTAAAATGAACATAATAAAGAGTGTAATATGGAGTATGTCAAATAATTGACAAGAAACAAGATGACTGCATAGCAAAGTTATCCCTAAAAGAAGAATCAAGGCTGAGATGCAGCAAAAAGATTAGCAGCACTTGTCCCCCTGAAAAACCTTGCTTTGTGGTATCACATTCTTGCCAGTAATTGTAATAATGACGCTAAGCCTGAACAAAAGCCAGACAATGTTGATAAAGTCTTCCACAGAATTCACCAGGCTCAGGAACAAACTCTATGTTTAAAATTTTTTTTGCCCTTGCTTAACATTTGTATCCTTGGGGCTAAACTTCTCAGGTGTTTATCACAAGAAGCCAAATTTTCTATGAATGTCCCCAAAGAATATCCATGCTGCTGACCCAAAAGGTTCCCACTACACAGGCCCAGGTAGGAAGGGGCTCTTTGAAACGATGACTCCAAATATCAGGCCTATCTTTTATTTCCTCAGTGTGTACTGACTAAACAAGGCTGGCTCTGGCTTTCATCTCTCTCCATATTTTCAGCTTTCTACCCCAGTTCTGTTGTTTCTTGGGTTGCCTGAAGTTGCCTATAGTCTATAGTTTATACCTCAATGATGTGGAGTGGTGTTGCCACAGGGTTAGATAGATAGATACATAGATAGATAGATAGTCACACTCATTATACTAAACAAACAGTTTTGATAGAGATCAACTTTTTTAATTATATGCTTTCGAAGATCAAGAAATATTTTGTCGAATGTCTTGTAGTTGCAACAAGTACAGCTAATTGCCTTTGCTTTTGTTCTTGCCCCAAACTTCCTGTGTTAGCAGAATGTATTTATAGTGGCTACACAGTAGGTGCACTGTGCTGATTGAAATGTTGGATGTGTTTCAGTTATTGTTTATGCTTTATTATTCCTTCTTTCTTTATAAATTAGTGACTCTGTAAAGCATTGGGGGTTCAGCCACATGCAGCTACAGCGACTTCCTAATGTGTATTTCTCTTTTTAGTATGTCTGTATCTGCTGCTAAGCTTAAAAGGCCTAGTGACAGGCCCTTTCCAAAACGATGGAACCAAACACTTTCAAATCATGGAGAAATTTGGTCTGGATTCAAACTTCACAGCTTGGACTTATCTCCACACCCAACTGAACCAACACCCGAGATAAAACAGCCTTGAACTCAGATCCCAGATAAGGATGCCGTGCGCAAATTCTTCCCTTAAAGCTCAGATACATGATTTTTTCAAAAAGGGGCTTTCCTGAACTTAGATATTACTGCCTATCTCCTTTTTGCTGTTGCCTTTGGGTGGGAGGTTGCCATGCCCTCAGCTGAGCCAAGCGAACAGACTTGGTGTTAATCAGCTTCAGTGCAAAGTCAGCAAAGTCACTTTAGGTTAATTGAGCCGAGCTGGGGGCTTTTCCAGATGTCCTGTCCCTTTGCCCAACCAGACCCTGATGTGGAAATGGTAACCCCCAGTGCAGGGGCAGAGGATCAGGGCTTGTTTCATTAACTGCTTCAGCAAGACCTGTAAGAATGCCTCTGCCTCCATCCCTGCGTGGTGCTCAAAAGTATGCCACTGCTTTGCTCCAAAGCAGAACTGTGTCCTGTCTGTAAAGTGACAGGGGACCGATTGACAAAGCCCAGTCTATTTGTATCCCTGAGTATATTTGCATGGCTCCTTTGTGGATACTTTTTACATGAGTCAGTTTCTGCAAAAGGAAAAACACTGGTTTCACCAAGAAAATACAAAAGTTTGTTTTCAATACCATAAAATGTCTCTCCACTTAATTTTTTCTGAAGAGATCAGACTTACGAATAAAGGGCCTAATAAGGAGCTGCCACAGCTGGCGTATCCCCAGGACTGCTCTTTATTTACAATTAAGCTAGTGGGATCAGGATGTGACCTGATGGCATGACTGCTAGCATTCCTGTAAAGTCCAGTTGCAATTCCTCTTTCACATGTAACATTGCTTTTCCCAAAGAAGCCTGTCTGGTGCTTTATTTTTGTGTTCAGGCAGACTGGTGTGTTGTCTCTGGCTCCTGAGGAATGCTGAGGTGGAACAAACAGAACATCAGCTCTAGGGGAAAAAGAAATGGCCATTGCTTTGGCATAAGCCTCCTGCCTTTCGTCAGCTAATGTCCTAACTCTGGTAAAGGGGCATTTTTTCCCACCCACTTTGGTCTTGATGGAAACTGAAGGAAAACAAAATAGGTATGTACCTGGTCTGTACATCATCGTGTCCTTCCCGTACTTAGTAAATGTTTCTTTAATTGGCTTAGTTAGCCCCTCTCACCTTTCAGCACTCCAGGAATGACTCTTTGAAGAGAGCCATGTACAGAGATTTAGTTGACATTTAGTGACACTAGTCTCTGCAGTCTCCAAAATATGACTGATGTCACTTGTTATGTTCCCTTGGGTCTCTGGGGACAAAGTCACTCTTACCCTGAAGCATGCATTGACAATCTCAAGATAACACTTCTTTGACAGAGTCAGGGGCCCTGCCAGGGTCTAATGTAATCTCTAGAAAGTTTCCAATCTGGGCATTGTTTGTTATTTATATTTCATATCTGGGGTTTGTGTTTGCTTTGCGGTGATTTTAATATGAAAGCTGCTAATAAGAACAAAAAATTCATACCTTTTTCTGCCAGACAGGTGTGTTGGCAGGTCTATGCTCAATGGAAGAAACCTTCTTCAAGGTGAAAAAATTCAAACATACCTAAGAAAAATAGTCACAGCCTGCTGCAAATAAATCCGTGGGCACTGATAAGGCTGGGTTGGAGGTGTGAATGAAACTGAATTTTACTCTAACTAAATGAATCTTTTAAGCCCACCTTCACAGCACCAGGAGAGGAGTTTTCAAGCAGAAAGAGATGTTATTTGGTTTCTTCTTTCATCCTGAAGGGAGGGCTGGCTTTATTACTGCTTTATTTTGCCTTTATCTTATATTAATTCTATTTTCCTTTCCCCGACACAAATCAACCGAGATGGGGTGGGCGAGCTGCTAATGTCCCTTCTCGCAGGGAAAAGGACTTTGATGCCAATGCCGCCCAGCGGGAGACCTGGCTGGGACTCGCCTCTCGGGAGGGCACCCCAAAGGGCCGGGGTCCGGAGGTGCGGGGGCGCGGCGGGGCGAGGCCGGCACACGAGGGCGCTCGGAGCAGGCTCAGCCCCGACACGGCTTCCCCGCCCGCCGGGAGCGCTGCGCGGGGCTGGCACCGCGGGAAGGAGGGGATGTGCAACGAGGAAACCCGGGAGAAGGAGGGGATGTGCAGTGAGGAAACCCGGGAGAAGGAGGGGATGTGCAGTGAGGAAACCCGGGGGAAGGAGGGGATGTGCAACGAGGAAACCCGGGAGAAGGAGGGGATGTGCAATGAGGAAACCCGGGAGAAGGAGGGGATGTGCAGTGAAGAAACCCGGGAGAAGGAGGGGATGTGCAACGAGGAAACCCGGGAGAAGGAGGGGATGTGCAACGAGGAAACCCGGGAGAAGGAGGGGATGTGCAGTGAGGAAACCCGGGAGAAGGAGGGGATGTGCAGTGAGGAAACCCGAGAGAAGGAGGGGATGTGCAATGAGGAAACCCGGGAGAAGGAGGGGATGTGCAGTGAGGAAACCCGGGGGAAGGAGGAGATGTGCAGTGAGGAAACCCGGGAGAAGGAGGGGATGTGCAATGAGGAAACCCGGGGGAAGGAGGGGATGTGCAGTGAGGAAACCCGGAGGAAGGAGGGGATGTGCAGTGAGGAAACCCGGAGGAAGGAGGGGATGTGCAGTGAGGAAACCCGGGAGAAGGAGGGGATGTGCAGTGAGGAAACCCGGGGGAAGGAGGGGATGTGCAACGAGGAAACCCGGAGGAAGGAGGGGATGTGCAGTGAGGAAACCCGGAGGAAGGAGGGGATGTGCAACGAGGAAACCCGGGAGAAGGAGGGGATGTGCAGTGAGGAAACCCGGGAGAAGGAGGGGATGTGCAGTGAGGAAACCCGGGGGAAGGAGGGGATGTGCAATGAGGAAACCCGGGAGAAGGAGGGGATGTGCAACGAGGAAACCCGGGAGAAGGAGGGGATGTGCAGTGAGGAAACCCGGGAGAAGGAGGGGATGTGCAATGAGGAAACCCGGAGGAAGGAGGGGATGTGCAACGAGGAAACCCGGAGGAAGGAGGGGATGTGCAGTGAGGAAACCCGGGGGAAGGAGGGGATGTGCAATGAGGAAACCCGGGAGAAGAGGGGATGTGCAACGAGGAAACCCGGGAGAAGGAGGGGATGTGCAACGAGGAAACCCGGGAGAAGGAGGGGATGTGCAGTGAGGAAACCCGGGAGAAGGAGGGGATGTGCAATGAGGAAACCCGGGGGAAGGAGGGGATGTGCAACGAGGAAACCCGGAGGAAGGAGGGGATGTGCAGTGAGGAAACCCGGGAGAAGGAGGGGATGTGCAACGAGGAAACCCGGGAGAAGGAGGGGATGTGCAGTGAGGAAACCCGGGAGAAGGAGGGGATGTGCAGTGAGGAAACCCGGGGGAAGGAGGGGATGTGCAATGAGGAAACCCGGGAGAAGGAGGGGATGTGCAACGAGGAAACCCGGGAGAAGGAGGGGATGTGCAGTGAGGAAACCCGGGAGAAGGAGGGGATGTGCAATGAGGAAACCCGGAGGAAGGAGGGGATGTGCAACGAGGAAACCCGGAGGAAGGAGGGGATGTGCAGTGAGGAAACCCGGGGGAAGGAGGGGATGTGCAATGAGGAAACCCGGGAGAAGAGGGGATGTGCAACGAGGAAACCCGGGAGAAGGAGGGGATGTGCAGTGAGGAAACCCGGGAGAAGGAGGGGATGTGCAGTGAGGAAACCTGGGGGAAGGAGGGGATGTGCAGTGAGGAAATCCGGGGAAGGAGGGGATGTGCAATGAGGAAATCCGGGGGAAGGAGGAGATGTGCAATGAGGAAACCCGGGGGAAGGAGGGGATGTGCAGTGAGGAAACCCGGAGGAAGGAGGGGATGTGCAGTGAGGAAACCCGGGGGAAGGAGGGGATGTGCAGTGAGGAAACCCGGGAGAAGGAGGGGATGTGCACTGAAGAAACCCGGGAGAAGGAGGGGATGTGCAACGAGGAAACCCGGGAGAAGGAGGGGATGTGCAACGAGGAAACCCGGGAGAAGGAGGGGATGTGCAGTGAGGAAACCTGGGGGAAGGAGGGGATGTGCAGTGAGGAAATCCGGGGAAGGAGGGGATGTGCAATGAGGAAATCCGGGGGAAGGAGGAGATGTGCAATGAGGAAACCCGGGGGAAGGAGGGGATGTGCAGTGAGGAAACCCGCGGGAAGGAGGGGATGTGCAATGAGGAAACGGTACGCCGGCAACTAGCCCGTCTTTACTGCTTTAGTGCACTCTTCTAAATGTTAATTTAATCACCGAGGTTAATAATTTATTGGTGTCAGCGAGGACTTGAAGAGGGAAGGCTAGAATTTATCCTGTTGTTTGGTTTTCGGGTTTTTTTTCTGTTCTAGCTTTGATGAAACTACAGGTTTGTAACTGCCATCCCCTGTCATTCTGTCCCCTGGGCTTTATCAGAGCCCGAAGGCTCCCCCGTGGAAGCCCGGGGCAGAGCGCCAATGCAGGACCAGCAATTAGCACCCTAAAACCTCCCACCTCTCACCAAAACACCAGGCAGCAGCTGGAGGTCATTGAGAATCCACTGAGCCAAAACCTGAAAATCCCTCACTCTGTATGATTTTTTCAGAGAAAAAGAGTATTGGAGCAGCTGGGTTGGAGGGAGGGGTTTACATGGAAAAGGATGACATTGAACAAAGTGTCTCTTTACTTCTCTCAGAATACAGGTTTAAATTGATTTTGTGTTGTAAAATCTGAAATTACCTTACTTCCTGTCTCAGGACAGAAGTCCAAGGTCTGCCTAAACCAGAATCTGAAGTAATCCGGGTTATCTGGGTAATTTGAAGTAGCACTGACAGCTGAGAGCAAGTGCTAAAACTGATTCTTGTGCCTGCTGCCCAAGGGGCTCGGGTGGGCTACTGCAAGTCACAGCATCTGGGTCATTGCTGTGAAGGACCACATCATCTAATCATCTTTCCGGGTGAGTATCAGTCACCTGGGCGTGGTAATAAAGGCTTCCTGAGTGAACACAGACTGTTCACACACACTTGCTCCTCACTCAGCCCCCCAGGAAATTTTGAGAAAGACAGGAGCAGCTTGTTCATGCCACCTTTGCTTGGGGGCTCCTCAGAGCCATGTGCTCCGGGTAAGGCCTGTGTTTCCAAAATATGTTGCATGTACATAGGCAGGCTATTGTATTGTTGGTGGGGTGGAGGTCTGGACAGGTAACCATTGAAAACCCCTGCCACTGGATATGGAAAAGCTGATCACCACTATTTAAAGTCACATCAGGTGTGAAACATAAGGTGTGTGCCTTGGATGACATGAAAACAAAGAAAAGTGGTGCAGATTTGGGGACACTACAGTGTCTGACCTATTTACACTTGAGTCATGAACCCGTGCTTGGTGTCCCTGTGTAAAAAAGGAGACACACACACACACATGCAATAAAGAGTTTTTGGAACAGACTCAAGCGTTTGCCTAAGCAAAGAGTAAAATGAAGCAAGAAGTGGGATGGGAGTGCATGATGTGGTTTACTTAGTCAGAGATGGTTCTTCCCCCATCTTGAATTCCCAAGGCAGAAATCCTCTGTATTCTGAGCCTGGTCAGCTGCTCGCATGGGACAGCCCTGTTTTCCACCCTGTGTAGCAGAAATGAAAGGGGGAGGATGGCTAATGTGACTGGATGCACTGGCTGAGGATACAGAAATCACCACCCATTTCTTAGAGTTTTTTGTAGGATGTCTTTTGCAGGAAGGTGCTCTTGTGTCACCTGAAAAGGAGCAAGATGAGGAACACAAGGGCCATCAAGGCATCTAAAGGATCCAGAGACTTGCAGGGTTTGACAGCAGCTCGGATGCAACAAAGTCTGTTGAGGTGCCAAGGTGTTGCCCATGGTACTGAAGAGGCAGGTGGGTGGCTCAATACTTTTGCAGCTCAAGGTCTTAATTTCCCAAATAAGGACTCCAGCAATAATTCTGTCATAGAAGCAGCTCATGCCTGCTTAGGACAAATCCGTGTGCCTAGTATGGCTTACTTCTTGGGATTGCCCTGGCTGTCCATTCCCTGTCAGTTCACAAGCACTAGGTTTGTATCTCCTTTCTTTCCAAAGCACTCAAGCTCGACGTCTGGAGCTGGCATTGCATGTGCATACATGTAACTGGCCAGGGGTAGGTGAAAGTCCCTCTAATCTATATGGATGTTGGATCTTTCTGCACATGAGATGGACGGAAAATCCAGGCAAAGAAAATTTAATAGTCGCTTGGAGAAAAAGGATTTCCCACTGCAAAAATAGACTATTTTCACAAGGAATTCAGGGTTGCCTCTCCCAGAGATAAATGTATAAACTGTGAACATTCTTTCACTTGCCTATTGCCACATCAAAGAAGCAGCAGGAATGAATTCCCAACTTAGTTCAAGTTAAATTAAAATACATTCCAGCAAGGTGTTTCTGTATGTAGTTTTTATTTTTAAGTTGCAGTGTTCCCACTGTCACAGGAAAGACACTCCACTCATAAATAGACAGTTTCCCAGCCTTGCTTCATTACTTTCTATGACACAATTGCCAGGGATTGCATTTCTGTTAGAAACACTCCTCTTATTACACTCTGTGGTTGTTTCTGAAGGAATCTGTTATTCACAGCATGTTGATCTTAGAAGGATTCTTCACATTTTCTGGTAAATACAGTACATGATTCTTGTATGATCATGCAATTAATGTTTGTAAATTGTCTGGGATACAAACCAAGCTGTCATTTTTAGGTGTTGTCACAATAACAATCCATAATGTCAAAAGCCTGTCAATCTCTCATCATGTACAAAGGGGAACTATGCAGTGCTGTGGATGTAATGTTCTTTGCTGAGCAGAACACCATCTGCCTTGACTCTTTGTGAAGGGATGCTTGAAAAAAAAGCCTTTTAACATTAGTTTTTGCAACATGGGATGGGTCAGCAGGATTTACACCTGGGTCTGAAGCAGCAGAGTGGTGAGTTGTCCCCAGTGCCACAAGACAGCAGGCTGTATTGGCTAGCCTGGAAGCCATATGTTTATTCAGGGTACAAAGACTTAGTGAGGTCATGGTCAGTCACCATTGCTCATGCTAAAGGAAAGAAATGGGATGCTGAAGGGCCAGAAGTTGGGAGCAGAGAGCTGTTGGTTGCTGCTGATGGGCTTTCTGTGGGCAAAGTCAACCATACACAGAGATGGATAGGCAGCCTGGGAAGTGAGGAGAAGCAGGACAGACTTCATACCTGGAGGTTCAGCTGAGGCTCAAGCACTCAGCACATCTGGACTTAACAATGACTCAGAAGTCGACCCTATCATGCTGGCCTAGTCTGAAATACTCAGGGTCTGGTCCTACTGCAGGGAAAGCCATAGGGAGTAGCATTACTGCTTACTCTAAATAGGTGTTCCCCTTTCATGGTACTTACTTTCTGCTTTTGTATATAAATGGCATAAATACTTTACTATCTTGACTTGAAATTTGTCCCCAGTTGCAATCTAGAGGGCCAGCTGATTTTTTCACATCTCCACCATAATCTCAATGCACCATCAGCCCAGAAGATCTACCAGTATGGGCACTGCATTTGCTCACAAACGCTTTGCCTTGATGCACAGACTTTATGCAGATCTGAGACTCTTCAGAAATTCAGTTTGATCCTGGATGCAGCTTGGCATGATTCAAAAGTTAGTAGAGAAGAAGTGAATTTGAAAATTTCTCCACGTTGAGATGAAAATAGAGTTGTGATCCCTGACAAGGATTCTGATAGAAATTCTAGAGTCCTCTGAAAAGAAAAAACAATCCTTTAGATACTGCTTTTGAAAGTCAACCCATACAAAAGCTTTGGGGAAAATCAGTTCAGTAGCCATTTGGTGCTGAAGATACAGAAGTCCTGTTTCCCTCTCTGTCCTTCTAGAGGAGGAGGGAAGGCATATGAGAGCAATGGAGGAAGGAAGAGAGGTGAGCAGAAGTCCAGGAAAGCATCAGTAACCTTCTGAAACTCCTGGCTTACTGCAAGAAACTCACTGCTCATGGTCAGAATGAGAACATCAAAAGTGTTGGTATCTCACCTGTCTGCTTTGTTCTCCATGCTGTGGAATTTTATATGAAGCTGCAGCCATGGGTGCAGATAGTCAGTGTACGGCAAGAGGGAAAGGCAGTGAGTACTCCTGGGTACTGTCCCCTGCAGCAAGCAAATCCTTTCAGGTGTTAACTCTATGTTGAATGGAAGGCTGACCTGGATTTGTCCCACAGTCACGTTCTAAATATACAGTGCTGACAAGACTTTATTTCAAGTGTCTTATCTATGAGTAATTCATATTCTGTGTCTTGGAAAAAGCATATTATTAATAGGCAACAATAGTGTGGGAGTGAATCATAGGGCACCAGGCTAGGGCCAAGTTTGGACTATCAGCAGTTTAGTCTCTGCTCTCAGTTCCTGCTCTACCCCGACATAGTCATGTAGGCAGGGGTATCACAGAGAGAGTGATGCTGACAGCTAGCTGAGGGACACTGAAAAGTGTCAGCTGTACAAGTGGTGAGGGTAGACTTCAGCAGGAGCCAGAGCCAGTAATACCCCTTGCTTTTTGTTCTTGTTGCTGCCTGTAGCCTGGGTCCACTCCACATCACTGCATTTTGCTGGGCTTGGTAGTGGTTGAGGTCAGCCCATGGGCTGGAGGATGAATCCGTAAAGCCTGGTGGAGCTAAGTTGTTTGAAAAAGGGGGAAATCCAGCCCTAATACACCAAGCAGGCTTGAGCTTTCTCTTCTGCAGACTTTGAAAGTTGGTGGTTTCTCAGCACAATCTTGAGGACTCAGAATGCTAAAGGTGGTAGAGTCTGATGTTGAAAATGAGCTTAGAAGCACACCAAGTTAAGATGGACACACTCTGGCAGTTCATTTCACCAGAGACCAAAATTACAGCTGGTACAAATTCATAAAACTTTATATCCTCTGGGATATAAAGAAAAGGGGGAGTTTAAAAATAATTCAGGGATATATAGTTCTCCTAATCCATTTTTAATCATTAAAGTTTGAAGTTTTAGCAAGTGGAAGACTCTTTGCCTCACAAACTACCAGATCTGTGACATCAGCAGGACCAAAGATACTGAATGAACTGGTCTATCAAAACGCATTTATGGAGTTATGAATAACATGCTATATATTACTTGGCAGATTGGGAAGTAGAGTACAAAACCATGGGGGAGTGTCAGCTATTGAGGAAAATCAACCAATGAGCAGGAGCCAGTAGAGACCTCAGTTTGTGAAATAAGATAAATTCAGTCTCGAGAGCAGAAGCTGGAGACAACTGAGAATCCAAGCAAGAGTTTAGGACTCAGTGAGGAATTCCTCCATTAGGAGCTGTACATAAGAAATTTTAGGTCCAGAAAACTTTGGAAGACCACCAAGAAAGCAGCGGGGAGTCATAAAATTTTAGATTCAAGTTGCAATCCCAAATCATGATGTAGTTTTAAGCTTGAAGGGGAAGCAGCTGAACTAAGGAGAAATTTCAAATTTCCTGTTAACTGAATGGTTAACCAAATACTAAGCTCCAGGAGTACTGGGAATTTTTCGAAATCTTTGGTTTCTTTGATTTGGGGCTTGTTTGGGTTTTTAGGGTCCTGGAAGCATAGCTTTGGTTTATTCTAAGGCTCCAAAACACTAAATTAAAAGGTAATTCTATTCTTCAAGTAAGCATCATGACTACAGAGTGAAACAGAACTAGGAGCATGTGAATTACGTTGTTTTTTGTCATTTACAGCTGGCAGTCCTGATATTGAGACAGGAGCTGCAGGTGAATGAAAATTATCAAAGCTTTTCAAATGCATGCTAAAAAAAGACTGGGTGCATTTGAGTCATCAGGGAGCTAAACCTTCAGGTCAGAAAAAAGAAGAGCTTGAGCCATCTGGGAATTTCAGTTTTGGGGTCAGAACTCCATGAACCATGGTGTGTTGTTGGGAATTTCTAGCTCAGCAAACTGTCTGGAGCCTGGAGGGAGTATCGAGGAGGCAGCAGAGAGGGCGTGAGGAGAGCATGAGTCATTTGGGACTGCAGACAGGAGAGGGCAGCTGCCAAGTGAGTGGGTGCCCCTGGGGAGGTTTGCACTCTGCAGGTCTCCCACAGCTGAAGTCAGCGGTGCTTGGTACAAGCAAGAGCACTTTCCCCTGCCTGAATGCTGGTATTTCCCAGACACACAACGGGAGCTGCACAGGAAAGCTCCCCACCTTGCCCCTTCTTAGGGCTTCATCCTGCAAACTTTTATACTGAAGTCACTGTTTGCTGAGGCCGCTGGGATTATTAAAGCTACTCCATTGTCCCTAGGAGGTGAGGTCTCCCTCAAAGCACAGTCATTCCCAGGGCAATGTGCTGGCTTCATAGCTGTTTAAATCAGAGGTAAATATTCCCTCTCTCCCCTGTGTTTAAAGATGCTTGTGATCATCTGGAACAACTGCATCTAATAAAGGTGGCATAAGAAGCCTCAGCTTTGAATATTTTACCTTTGTTTTCTGCTTTATACTTGATTATCTTTGCCTGGCCATCAGCATGATAACATATACCAGTTTATTCAGTAAACATCTTTTCATTTTCCCAATGAGCACTCATTATTTATGACTACCAAGAAAATCTTTGCCTCCAATGGCAGAAGGAGAATGTCTCCTTGTTTAATTACCATGTATAGTTAGCTGCATGGTGATTGGAATAAAATAATTCACTTTGTGTTCCCAGAAGAGTTTTTCCTAAGTGCTTTGGGAGGCGAGGGGGAGGTTGGCAGATGAGTGTAATCTCAAGAAGCACACTGTAGTGGAATCCAGCACTAGGAGCCAGATGGCAAGGTTGCACTGAATAGCACATTTTTTTTAATAGCTGTGAAAATTTGCTGTCTGCACGTGGCTTTGCTAAATGACAGCAGTGAGCATTTCTAATTTATCTGGTGCTACAATTAGGTTATTCCTTCAGAGGGTTACCCTTCTTTTTCACATAAGATCAGGGCGCAGTTTCAGTACCAAAGGCAATGTTTAAGTATCTGTAAGAGTTCAGAAGGCAAAGAGGGCAAAGCTGTGGGAGGAGAAACATTTAAAAAAAAGAGAAAAATTAGTTCAGGAGAGGACTAAGATCAAGCAGCACCCTGGCCTTGTTTTGTGAGGTGGCTCCATTGTGTAGCTCTCATGCAACATCCATTGAGTGTGTTGGGATCTCATGCAGTGTCCTTTGAATGCACTGGGATCTCCACACACATTCCCAGCGATGGAAATGAGAACCGGAGGCAGTCAGTAATTTCTCATCATGCTCTAAAATATAGGCACAGTCATAAATGCTGTGTAAAGAGTGTTACCCTAGCAGTACATACACATGGGCTTTATGTTAACATGGTTCTGAAAGCTACATTAGAGTATTAGATTACACTTGAAATTTAAAATGTATTTTCCATCCATGAAATGATGACTGGACCCCAGATTTTGAGTTTTCTGACTCCATTCAGACATACAAACTCCCCAAATCCCCATGAATTAACATGGTCTGTGCATGTCCAGTTCATCCACAAACACCCCTTTGAGTGTGTAGAATCACAGCAGCAATAAATGGAAGACAAGACAAACCCTGCCGCTGCCTTTAGGTAATCACCTAACTGGTAATGCTCTTCTGGGCAGGGGTGATGGCAGAATTTGCAAAGACCATGGACAAAACACACAATTTGAGAAGCATGGGCAGTCCTGTGGGCTGTCACAATGTGCTACGAAGCAGTGAAGAAGGACTAGGCTGAGACCTCCTTAGAATCAACAGATCCATTAAATCTCCCCTGGAAACCTGGCTTGTTGTGATAGTTCTGTACTGCTCTGAATGCTTCTGGTGCATGTGGTGAGCTCCTCTGCCTGAAGTCAGACAGCCCATGCAGCTTCTGTGCTTTTGACCACAAAAGTCTGGGTCACTTCTTTCAGTGGAGCTAAACCCAGGGTTCTATCTTGCTCTTATAGCCTGTCTGCATCAGGGAAATGAAGAAATGAGTCCACCTATGAGAGCTGATGTGCTCGGAGACCTGGTAACAGAGGTGTGACTCTAAATCACATCTCTTAACCCTGTGCCAAGTACATTTGTCAGCATGAACCACTAAGACTGGAAGAAGTCAGAAACTTCTGGAATAAAGTTTTGGAGTTATACCAACTAAAACAAAGTCCCATGTGTTGACCATTGTCTAACTCTGCAGCTTTTTATTCTGTCATTGAATACTGACTTGCCCTGCTGTTACAGAAAATGACACTAAGAGCAAATGCCATTCTTCCAAGCTGTCTGCATATTTAAAACTGTGTAAATGTAAAGGCCATTAAAACCCTGCAAGCAAAGCTTTGCCTTGTTGGTATAGTTTGCACTGTACCTAGCCCAGTGGGCCCCACGACAAACCTGGTGATATGCACCAGGGTGACATGCACCCAAAACTAGGAAAGAGCATCTTCAGACATAACACTGCTGCTAAGATGACACTACAGTGTCATATATAGGGACATAGATAGGGTCATAGATAGGGACACCGAATCTATTTGGACAGTAGAATTCATCCTTTGTAAAAGGCTGCCTTCAAATTAGGACTTGTGTCTTATCTGAGTGCCAGACACTGCTTTGGCTTTCAGTGGGGGGGTCAGTCCTACACAGTCATTGCTAGCACATGCTGAAATGTTTTTGTATTGTTTTTGCAGAGTAATGCCTGGGGATAATGGGGCGTAAAAAATTTATTTCTTCCTACATTTCAAGGTACACAAAACACTTCTGTTTCTCTTTTCACTTTTTTGTAATTTTCTGTATATTGCTCGTATTCTTCTTCTCATCTTCACATATTTCCCAGGGGAATGTGGATGAAAGAGTTAAATAAAAGACAGAATTTACTTTCCCCGATGCTTCCAGCAGTCTTTTCCTTATCTGAGTCAACATTTTCTTTTCCAGGATGCTATTTAGTTCTTCTTAGATGGGAATAGTTTTCCTTAAAAATAAAACCTCTTTAACAACAACAGAAGAGACAATTGGATCAGCTCGGTGCAGCTACACATGGTGATAGCCAGACTGATGATGATGTAGAATCATCTTTTTACTCTTGTGTTTGAAGACTGCATTTTCAAATGATACTTCATTGACAATCAATAAACGAGTTTTTTACTGCTGTCAGCACTACTGAGTCAATGCAGTGCTGAGAGCAAGTGGAGAGCTGTACTGACTCAGCCACACTTCAGGCAACACTCAATTCATTCTCCGGCCCAGAATCATACTATTACACTGGGAGATGAAAAAAGGACCCCCACTAAACTGCTTTCACATATCATCATCACATTTTCAGGTTCCTTGTCAACCATTCCAAATTCAGATGTAGAAATAATCACAAGCTGAGCTCAATAACTTCTCATCTGACAGAAAACCTTCCAGAAAGATGTCCAGCCTTGATCTGATGACATCAATGGAGTACTCACCATTTCTTAGAGTAAAACATTCCCAGTGACCAGTCACCCATGCTCTTGATAACTCCTGATAATTTGTTTCACTAATTCAGGATGATTTTAAAGCACTTTTTTTTTCTGATTCCCTAGCCTAGCACAAAACCAAGCAAAATTGTATGAAATGTTCAGGTCTATCTGAAAGTGCATTTCTGAGGCCGGACTTGAAAGAATCTTCTTTTGCACATCTGAAATTTCACATTGGAGGCAGAATTTATAATTTATAAAATTTCAGTTTCCTAACTAGTAGATTACACCTACAGCTCAGGTCTAACTGCTTTTATTCCTGTTCAGAGGCACAAAAAATTGCATCGAGATAAGTACCCTTGGAAATGTTTAAAAGATCCTAATGTGTATGGCCAGAAATGCCCCACTTGCAGACAGTGATAATCTAGCTGTCATGGACTAATGAACTGTAACCTGGAGTTCTGGTTGATCCTGTCACCCTTGGCCAAAATAATCCAAGGAGGGAAGTGACGCATGTTGAAATCTTGTTTTGAGAACTGGACATTCGGATTTCTTCCAGGACTGCTCTCAAGGTTGTGTTGTACTCGCAGTGAAATTGTTTGTGAGAATTTAGAAAAACTTAATGATGGAGGACTATTGCCTGGATTCTGCTGTGATAAAAAAACTCTCATTCTAGCTGCAGAGGCATTTCATACCCCTTGCAAATAATTCCACTTGGACCTGGACTGGCTACAGTGTGAAATACCCTGTTGTTTTACAGCTTACAGCCCTTCTACAGGACTACTTTTTTGCTTAAAATTAAGTTTAAACTTTTGTATCATTTCCATTGTCTGCGTAATCGAATGTGGCAGATTTTAGTGTTTGTTTGCCTGAAAATGTTGGTTTTTTAAAAATGCATTTTCTATTTATTTTAGTATTTCTTCCCCTGGGAAACAGCATTTGGAACGATCCAGGAAAAAATATTTTAACAAGCATTAAGTTGCCATCATTGAGACCACAGAGGGAAGCTGATGCAGGAGGGAGGAAAAGTGGCTGTCATGCGCCATCCTCAAGTGCCATTTATAAAAACATGTGTTCCATCTTCCTCAGAAGAGTGATTCTCATGCTTCTCGAAATGAACACCCAGGAAATGATAAGTTCAAATCGAACAAATTGTCGTTAAAATCACCATAAGTCATTGAAAACTAGTGAAAGCTAAGTTTAAGTCTAAATTCCCACCCGACTGTTCTGGCATACCCCATGGAGAAGCAGCGGTGTGTCGCGCTTGCATCAGACCTCACTTTTTGCCAGCTTGCCTTAACGTGCCAGGTTGTTCACACCTGGAGAGCCATGCTGTGAAGCAGCAAGAGGAGCTTTCAGTTTAGTAGGAAACAGCCCCAGAGCCAGTTTTGGGGCATTTTGCTGCCTCCGGTGGCTGTGGGTTCGTTCTGCTGCCCAGAGCTTACCATGACAGGGAAGTTCCATAGGAGATGTCACCTCTGAGTGTAGCTGGCATATGACATTTACCTGGTTTCCACGAAGGAGTGAAAAATGTTAAAACAGTTAAAATGTTAAAACAGCCTCACATGTGAGCAAAATTTTACAGGGAAAAAATTGATGAGCTTGGGAAGAAGGGTGACCACCAAGCCATGCTTTATGCATGGGTGTTTGCAGTCAGCAGTCCAGAGAACAACTTGGAGAGGAATCTGGGTAGCAGCAGCTTCAGTCAGTAACTTACCATTTCTGTCCGGGCAGCTAAATCAAAAGTCACACCTCCTCAAGCAGGGCTGTCGCTCCGACTGGAGTAGCACCGGGTGCAGGGCTGCCCGGGACTGTTGTGGACATGCAAATCACTGCACACACAGAGGGTATCAGCCAGCAGCTGTTTTCTGGGTGCTTGAGCACTGCCTGCCCTGAAAAGTAACAATTATCTCCATTTAATGGGGAAATCTAGGGTGTCTAAATATGGTTGCACAAGTGATTAGGTCTTGCCAGACATTGCAAAGTAGAAGACCCAGACTGGGGCCCAAAGGACTGACTTCAGACAATGCTGTCAGCAATCCCAAATGATGATTGCCCTAACAAATGTTGCTAATGAAAATAAAATCAACCCATTTGCCACCTTCAAAGTGCACAGGAGTTTTGTCATCACCAACAACGGTATCACCACCTTATATTTCCATTCTGAGCCTAATGAGTCTGACACCACACCAGAGTCACATAGGGGCAAGAAAAAATGTAAATGGTATGAAGAAAATTGTGTTTAGCAATTGCACCAAAGCAGTGAATTCATCAATTCTCCAAAAAGTCAAACTGGTATTAATGCCTGAGCATGTTTCTTGGCATCTTTTGAAAATAGGAGGAAGTAAGCTTATCTGTTTTGGGGGAAAACAGCCCTATGTGCAGTATATGATCTTTCCAGAGAGCTCCCGAGCATGGACAATGTGGGGATCATTTCAAGGCATCCGTTTGCAACAGAGAGCTTTCCCACTTCCAGCTGAGCACTCGGACTGGCTGTGCATCTGCAGGATGAAACACAGAGAAAGTCTCACATCCAGATCTGCAAAGCACACGCTGATGTTATGGATGTGGTTTGCTCCTGCTTGCTTTATCTCAGCAGCTGCTCTGAGATGTTGGTAGGCAGACGTGGAAAAGTGCAGTTTTTCACTCCCTATCATTTGTGAGGTCTTACCTTACACATGAGATAGGCTGCACTGTATTTCTAAGGTTTGCTTTTGATACCTGCTCAGTAAACACAAAGCAGTGATGCTATTTCAGCAATATAAAAGGCCATTATCATGGTGCTGATTGCATATGATGATGTTATATATTGCATTTCATTGTCTTGCTACGTGATTTCTGAAATTCTACACATAGTTTATCCAAACCAAAGGTTTTCAAAGAATATAAAGGGGAAATGGTACAACAGCCTCTCTGCATCTACATTGATTTCAAGAAATGTGTCACTGGAAGGCAGCTCTCTGAATGAGAGTTTGTAGCTTTTCACATATCCATTGAAAAGTTTAACATATTTCATATTTGACATATGTTCATATAGTTCTGAAAAAAAATCATATTTAAAATATTCCATTTTAGTTTTTGATTGTCCCATAGTTTTTGTGTTCCATAAGCTATGTGCTGATAGCTAGCCTTGGGAAAATCCTTCTTAGTTCTTTACAATTTGCTTTGTGGCCAGCACAGTAAGTCTGCCCACAAGACTTTCCACTCCCTGGAAAGTTCACACGAGTGACCCTTTCAAGGGAAACAGCCAGTGGTTCCAAATCCAGGGAACAGAAGTGACAGATGCTCTGCCTGATGAGCCCGCTTCCATCACAATTTATTATATTGGAATTCACAGTAATGTACAAAATTAAGAGGAGAAAAAAGCGCTTATTTCTGTGAACTTCTTTTTCAAACCTCTGGAGATGAAAACTCAAGAAATCTGTGGTTGTTCACTTTAAAAATACTGCTGGAGGAGAAGGAGGAGGAGAATGAGAAGGAGGATTATGTTTAGGCAAACAATTCACCGCAAATAATTTTTTTAGAGGGCCTGGCTAATTCAGTTTGTGAGTTATGAGATTTTTAAAAGCCTTTATTCAAAACCATTTTCTGTATGCTTTTAAGAAACTTTGGTCTATACAAACATTAACAAATGTGATTCTACTGCAGATCCAAGATTTGATCTCATTAGTTCTGCCTAAAGATTTGCAGCTGATTTCACTGAGCCCCAGTTAGGAAAAACTAAATATTGTCTTCTTTTCCTGTGATTGTCAGCATAAGTGAATTTAAAATTGCATTTCCATCAATACTATGTTAAAAAATTTACTGGTTTAGACTTCTACTAATTACCTATTTGTTAAGCTATTAACATTGAATAAATCCAGAAGCCACAAAAAAAAAAAAGGTGAACATTTCTTATTTACTCAAGATAATTTTTAGATATTCAGGCATCTCTGGCGATAAAAATGAGGATACATTTTTCTGCATGATGTCATTCATGGATGCCCTGCACTGAAAAACTGACATCTTATCACTGCTGTAAAAGCATTTAGCCCGTGGGATCACTCAGTGGGCTGAACAGTCTGACACCAGAAGTGGGATGTGCAAGATCCAGGTTAGTAAAGTCACAGCCCATGCCCCACGGTGGAAGGAAACCGTCTGGTCTTATATAACAGAAGTTTTAAAATCATGTAGCCTAGAAATTTCAGCATTATCTACACAATTAATGTATTAGGGATGATGGAATGACCACACTTATCCTTTAGGAAAATCTTCAAAGGAATTACAAGTTTGGCCACATGAAAACGATCTTCCAAACTTGGAAATGGGCATTTCCTCCTGGGTGGTTAGAGAACTACATTTTGAGATTTCCATTTGTACTTATTTGGATAAAAGGAATTACATGAATTCAACAAGGCTTTTGAATTCATGACTTCGTTCTGCCTAATTGATGAATTTTTTTCATCATTTATTTTTCTATGTAGATTGAAAGACTCCAGCTTTTCATGTCTCGCTGAGAAATGTGGATTCCTAACTCCTTCACTATTTGGTCATGATATGGGCTCCAGGCCTATCGGTCCTGTGACTGCAATCACATGGCATACAAACGTATTCAAAGAATGAGGGCTAGATGGTCAGACGCTGGAAAAGTGATAACTCCATTTCGCCTCTGACTTTTGACACTTATTAAGCAAAATGCTGTCCTTACTTAGCCAGCTGACTCTCTAAAATGGAGATCTCGAAGGCCATGAAACAACTCCAGATACATAGGTAGAGTTGAAAGCAAAACACCTTTGCAGTAGCAGCCTGCTATCTTGCAGCCATGGATTTTCCACTTCCCACAACTACGTGTGTGTGGAGACCTGTGAAAAACCTCTCATGAGTTGCTCTCGATGCAAATTACTTTGGTTTGTCTGGGAAAAGACAGCATCTGAACAAAGCTCCCTCATTGAGCCCTCAGTGATTAATCACTGTAAGTGTGTGGGAGGAAGGAGCTGAATGCTCTGACACAACCCTACCCAGCTACTGAGCTGATGAACTGGGGGAACTGGGCAGGGAACAAGGGAACAAGGGGGTTTCTGCCCACATCCTTATCCCAGAGATTCATGAAGAGGAGGTTTGAGGTATGAAAAGAAAATGCCAGAGGACAAATAGGAAAGATTACCCAATGCAGTCTGACTAATGGGCTTGCGCTGCAGCACTCGCGATCCATGCTCTTGGAAGGGGATCAGCCTTGTGGAGGGGAAGAGGCTGACATTTGGAGTTTGCCAGCTTTGTGTTAGCAACTGAGCTGGCACCACTCTGCACAGCAGCCTGGCAGCAGGGCTGCCCGCTCACACGGAGCGTCAGGTGGGAACAGCAGAGTCTGGATCAGCATCCGTACTCTTGGCCTCTGTGAACGGCCTTAACTGCACGGTTGTTCATATGGCTCGGTACACACACACCACTAGAAAGAGACAAAAGCAAACGTTACCAAAAGCAAAAAGAGAAAGCCTGGGATGTCTGGGATCTGGGTGGATCTTTGGACGAAAACTGCCTTTGGGACGTACAAACTAGCAAAACTGGCTGAAGTCTCACCACAAAGGCTTGTGAGGACGCCCGCATGCTGTGCGGAGGTTGCTGCCTTCTCCTGGTGAGCCAGGCAAAGCACAGCCGGAGAAACGAGCATAGCACATCTCAGTCTTGTTTTGAAAGGCCTGACTCTCTCAGACTTCCATGCCCTTAACATTGTCCATGTTCATGTTTTGTGTAAAAAAAGAACTACTTACAAACCTGTAATAGTAAAATCAGTTGCAAGTACATCATGGATTCTATCGTTGCTACACAGAGAATATCCCACCAATTTTGCTCCCCCCCACCCCAAAATTACTAAGGAGAGCGAAGCAAGTAATATGCACCAAGGAATCAAGGCAAGGAAAATGAAGAGGGCTTTGGAAGAAGAAGGGTGTGGACATGGTTACTAAAGTGCTGTTTCTCTGCCAGGGCAAACAGACAGAAGGGGGAAGTGGATGAGGGAAGTTTCTCTGCTGGAGCTCCCTGCTTGCTACAACTGCTCCCGGAGATAAGGAGTGGATCAAGGGAGATAGCACGCCTGGCTCGGCTCTGCTGGGCTCTGCAGGGCTCTGCTCTGCTGTGCGGAGCCCGGCCAAGCTGAGCACATGCACAGCTTCCTGAGTGGAGTAACCCCACTGGCAGCTGGACACCCCAAGGAATTTAAGAAAAAAAAAGGCTATTTTTCCCAGATGTACTCTGGAGATGAGCTTTTTCACAAAACAGCCTTGCCTCACTAAGACCATCAGGGCTCCTCTGGAGAGCCCTGCTGAAGGCCAGGGGCTGGCTGGGCTGACAGGAGTTTGGGATGGTGCCCCCAGAGCCTCACACCTCTGGCTCATCCCAGTGTGCCCGTGGCGAGGCCGTCGGACCTGCCCTCAGTGCAGCCCCAAGGCTGCCCAGCGCCCTCTGGGAGACCCGCACCCTCTCCCGTCTCCAGTGCTATTCTTCTGCCAAAACTGTTTTTTGCTTTGTGAAAGATCAAAGGAGAATAAACATCTCCATCTTCCCTCCGAACATATCCAGCCTAATATGCGTGGTATTTTTATTGTGGAACGGAGCGACTTGTAAGAAGAAATGAAAATCTCCAGCGTGTCAGCTCATAGGAGCTAATGATGTTTACACAGACATACCACACTGATGGAATAGTCCCAACATCCCCTTCTGTGGAGGGGGGTAGGGAAAAAAAAAAAAGGAGCGGGGGGGGGGGGGGGGAGAAGAAGGGGGAAAAAAAGGGAAAAAGAGAAAGGGAGAGACAGCGGCGAGAGGAGTGACCCAGGCTCCCCTCCCCCGGCTCTTTCCTGCGCAGCAACCTGTACTTGACCCTCCCGAGCCTGGCTCTGCTCAGCCTCCATCCCGCCCCGCCGGAGCCGCAGCGCTGATACCAGGCAGCTGATGCGCCGCCTCATCCAAAACACACACTTGGGGGAGGCGCACGCCCACGCCAAGCTTCGGGGGGGCTCCGGGGCCGCGGAGGGACGCGGGGGGCCGGCACCCACCTTCCTCCTTCCCTCCCTCCCTCCCTCCCGCCGGGCCGGGCCGGGATGTGCCGGGCCCGCCGCCGCTGTTTGCCAAGCACTACAAGTGGCGGGGGAACTGGGTCCACTTCAGGGTGGAAATATTTCAAATGCTTCCTGGGATGGAGATGGGGGAGAGGCCGCCAGGCCAAAATTTGCGGGAGGAGAGACCGCCTGCCCCTGCTCGGCCCCCTCAGCCCCTCCCGGCCCATCCATCCGCACGCTTTTGAAGTCCAAATCCACGCTTATTTGGCTGGGGTGCCTGGAGCACCCTGGGAACCGGGATCCCTGTGTGCCATTGGTCCCTTTGCTTTCCTGTCCCATCCTTTCATCCCTCCGTACACCCATGGGTGCGTTAGATCACCTTTGCTGGGAGCACATACCAGTGGGTGCCAGCTTCCTTGAGCAAGAAACACGGGAAGGGATCTCTAGAAGACCTTATGTGGTTATAACAGGCAAAGGAAACAGAAGGTGAAAGGTCTCAGAGTTAAAAAAAAAAAGGACTTTATGAGTCAAATTTTCACATTGTCAGACTCTTTCAGCCTTGCTCCTTCCAAGTTGTTGCAGTGTTGTCTAATCCCTGCTATCCATGTTTCTGCCACAGCTCAAGGGGGAAGCCAGAGTGGACGAGTCCAGCAGCAGCCATTCTCTACCTGCCCTGACTGTATGTTTTCCTCTGTCTTTGTGCTGGGGAAGAACTATTAAAATGCATTTCTGTGAGTCATAAATTCCACTATTAAATATTTCTTTTTAAATGTCTGTGATGTACACAATTTCCTTGGATTTTGCCACAGATTTCACAGAAAATTCTCAGAGAAAAGCCTTTTTTTTCTCCTTCCTTTTTTTTTTTTTTTTTTTAATTTTCCAGTCCCGTTGTTTCCTGAAATACAGGCTTGCTTTTAGCAACAGACCAGGTTGCTCTGGACTGACCTATTTCCCTCAGAGCTGATTCAAAGCCCCTGGCTGGGTCAGGGCACCAATGGAAATTTCAGACTGTGCACGAAACAGAGAGAGGCTGCAGGGAAGCCAAAGTGACAATTAATTTGTTTTTTTTAATACCACTGTGGGTAAAACTGTGTGGAGTATCTCCTCAGAGATGGAACTGCCAAACCCTACACGTGGGGATCTGCTAATCCATTGCCCTTCCTATTCCACATGTTCCACCTGTTCCCTGCCCTAGCCCTGGCCACTCCCTCGGTTTCTCCCTATTTGCTCCTTTACCCCAACCCCGCCCAGGGACCGCCCTTGTGCCCCTCACAAAACCACCCTGCCCCCAGACCATGTTGTCTCTCTCTGCCACCGAAGGCGTGATGTGATTAAAGTCATCTTAAACCCCCATGGGAGACCCTTCTCTCTCCTTTGCCATCCACTGCATTGTAACGCTGCTGGCTGCCAGAGCCAGATCGAGGGACTGTCCGAAATGGACTCCAGGATGCAACTAGTCGCATGGCCTTAGGAAACCCTCGCTGAGTTCTCAGGGAGAAGCAGCCTGCTAGGCAGAGTCCAGTGGTTACAACACCTACACACCTCACACATTGATCAGTCTGTAAGCCTCTGATGCTGCTTCGCAGGCCCACGTTCAGAATGATGCTACTGGTAGAGAAGTTGATTCCAGAGCAGTCGGGGATTGGAGGGGATGTATTTATACCCAAGCCTTATCTGAGCCTGCTCACAGAATGCGTTGTAGTGTGCATGTGAGATAGCTGCTTTTCCACACTGAGAGCTGAGAAGGTTGCCAATCTCCTGAGCTTTGGAGCGAGGCATTATTTAATTTTTTTCTCTTTCTCAGCTTCTACAGAGAATATAGGTTTTAAACCCAGCCTCTGTCTTGAGTTACTATTGTCTTAGTGCACCCTTTAAGACAGGACAAGAGAAATGTGGTGGAACAAATGGCCACAGAGGATCTTGCCATAGTGTACCCAGTCAGTCCTCTGGCATGGCCAGGTGCAAGCGGCTGTGAAAATAGCTATTGAGGGAAAAAAGTATTGCCCACTTCACCTAGGTCTCGGAATATGGCTGAATGGTTTTATTTTCTCTGATGTCAAGAAACTGTCCTCAGCATTCAAGCCTGCATTATGTTTTTAAAACAGCATTTCTGAAGGCTGGTAACCACATAGGATGGCTCAATTCTGAAACACCACAGAGTCATGGGGTGCTGAGGTTCGACTGTGTAAGGGATGAATCACGGCACCTTTAGTAGGCTGTCTCTCTGATTTACCTGAGCCAGTGCCTCTGAACATATTTCTAAGGAAAAGATGCTGGACTCTGGCTTTGGACAAAAGAGAAAACTCTTCTGGCACTGTGAAAGAATGGCACTATTATTTTTCTCCTTAGGAAATGTCAGCAAATGTGTGCCAAATGCCCAGTTCTGTGATTGTAACCATTATACTCATGAATACCCTTACAGAAACAATGTGGTTACTGGTCCAGTTGGCTGTCTGTGATTTTGTTCCCCATAGCTGGGCTTTGCACTTCTCTACAGTTCTCCTTATCCATAAGCTTTCCAGTTTTTCAGATTTCTGAGTAAATACACTCCAGAGTAAAAAAAATGTCAAGTAGTCCTATTTTAAAGGCAACCTCTCAGTAAAACACACTCAAAATGAGATAAGATTGAAGTGCTTTTCTTTAAATCAGATCCCAAGGCTCCTGATTCTCCCTTCCTTAGACACATCATAGGGCGTCTGTCTGTGTGCAGTGTCCCAGTGTTGTTCACCTCACTGGTGAATAGCCTTGATTTTGTGTTCCACTTGAAAGCAGGTAAAATCACTGTAGTTTTTCTCATGTAAGAAGACATCATCCTAAATGAGGTATAAGGAAACAAACAGACAAAAAGCTCCTTATTAGAGAAAAATGCATATCAAGTTTCTCTCCCATTTAAGACCTTGTTTTCAGTGCCTAATCTGATGCTGGATGCTGCTTGGATTATTGTAATGGCTGCATGCAAGGCTGAGGAATACCTTGTTTCTGCCCTTCCTCTTCCCCAACTTTTCCTCATTTTCACCTTTGTTTTCTATTTCTTTCACTGCAGGTTCAGAAGCTCAGTTGCAACTTAGGTTGTTGACGTTACATGTTTGCCAAGTTTGGGTATTACAGCACTCATGCAGCTCCAGTTTCATTCAGGTTTCCCTATGTGCTTTATCCCTTTTATCTTTGGCCCTATTAATGTGATTGCCCTGTGACAACACTTGCTGGAAGACATGCAGGAGGGCTGGAGCAACCCGTGTTTCCCGGTGGCTGCCGAATGAACGCTGCCTTCGCAAAGGCACTGGTACCGTACCCCAGCAGGAGAGAGCAGGAGAGCCCATGCTGTTCTCCTGCCCCATTCCCACGCAGTTACCCAGCTCAGCTCTGCTCCTGGCAGGGGGATGTGTGTCTTCCTTGGGGAACTCAGCTGGCTCTGTTAAGGATACCCCAAAGCAGCCCAAAAAACCAGACTTTTGCAAATGGGCAGGTTTGCCTTCTGTTTATTTCTCCTTTTATCCTGCTAGCGAGGGATCATCAGCATGCAGACAGTATCTAACACTCCCAGATAAACTGCATCTGTACAGGCTCATTCAGACACAGGCTATAAATACCCTCTGCCTGTGCACAGACTGCTGCCACGCTCCCTCTTCCAGTGCAGCCTTTCCAAAAGGTTTTTGGGAAGATCCTTGTGCTGTGCCCAGGCCGTCCTGGGACAAGACCTGAGAGCTGTGACTAGCAGCGTGTGAATGCTGCTGCAGCAGAGGCACCGACCATTTACCTTCTCCATTTATACCTATATGGTGTCAGTGCTGTGATTTAGGTAGGCTCCCTGTCAGCCAGGACATAAATTACAGCCAGCACTCTGGCTCAGGACTCTGGGAGCCATTCAGGGCATTTCCCTTTCCAGAGATTTGTTTCCTCCAGAGCAACTCGCTAAAGTAATGCCTTCCTCCTTCCCACTGCCCTCGACTTTGTGTTAAAGACACTGTTAACCTGGTGCTGCCCTTCTCTTAATCCTGACATAGAAAAATGGACCAGGACGTGAAGGAAGAGTTAAATAATTAATTTAGAGGTATCTCATTTTCCAAATCTTGCCTAATCTAGCTTTCCAGTTTAGCATTCTTTTTCCCCACCCTTTTGTATATACCAGTTTCAGCCCTTTATCTCTCCCACTTCTAAATATTTTACTGGGGTTTTGTTTTATACAACTGAGAGGAATGCTGTTCTGATAAAACAGGGCTATAATCTCCTCAGGCTGCATTTCCTTAGTTCCCACTCTTCATCTGTAGCTTTTAAACAAAAAATCTTTACTAGATGAAAATAAAGACGGTGAATTTCAGTGGTACATTTAATAATTCATAAATCAAATGAAGTTCAAACAGGTTCAAAGTTTAAAAGTTTAAAAGTTTTGCTGAAGCTTTAAAGTTTAAACTGTCAGAGACTTTGACAAAAAACTTTTCCTGTCTGGAATATTTAAGATTGTTAAACCATATTACACGCATGGCTATTGCTACATTTTTTCAACCATAAGTTGTCTTCTAAAGGAATATTAATTTTATGTTGTCATTAAACAACTAATACATATGCAGTATAAAGAAGTATATTATTAGAGTAAAGAAGATCACAGCTATATAACCTGCATATTACATACATTTTTTTCAGGCCAACTTACTTTGGCCAGCAAGAAATCACTTGATTTATTAAAGCTGCTACATGCTAGAGGGGTAGGAAAGGTCTCCTTTTAATGGCTTGGCCATTATAAAAGAAGCATTCAGGCGAGTATACATAACAACAACGCCTGAAAAGCATTAAGTTTTATGCATGGTGTCCTTACAAACTTTGGAAAACATTGAAGACCTCTTCCTGTTCTTGATTATACCAATATCAATATCAAAGTCTAAATGCCACTGAAACCAGTGAATTTTTATGTGGTCTTATTTATGCCGACTTAATTTCATTAATGTATGCAAGGATCCTTTTATTCACATTTTTATCATTTCCAAAGCATTTAAAATATTTTCAGAAATATATTAATTTCATTCATTGCATTTCTGAATGCAATTGTAGCTCTAAATGAGACTCTGTGAAAGAAATATGTTATAAATACCACATTAGGCAGATGCTCCTACCTAAAAAGAGGAACGAATTTCCCTTGGAAAAAACTGGCATGGCATCAGAGGAAGCTCACCAGCATACAGTGGCTGTGGCCCAGGCTCAGCTCAGACATAAGCACCACCAGTAAGCCTAGAATTTGACATCTTTCCTTCAGTAAAAATAACACCCACTCTATCTGTTGTTATTAGCCTCTAAAATTAATTTAGTTTCCATGAATGAGATCATGAAGTAAGCTGTTTGTTATGGTGAAAGCAGAAACATTAATAGCTTTAAGTGGTTTTAACTGAGAAAAGTCTGATGGATGGGGCAAATGGAAATAGGCATCATAAGTCCCGTAGTTTCTCAGGGAAATCAGGATTGGAGAGGAAAAAGTAAGGGAGAAAGTCAATCCACAGTTCCTGATGTAGGATAAGGTGGTAATAAGAAATGTATGTCTCAGAGCACTTCTAAAACAGTTATTTTTGACTCTAGAGCAGACCAGTTGCAATGCTGAAAGTTCAGCAGAGAGCAGAGTCATGTTCTTCCATCAGTCAGGAATCCCTTACTCCTTCTAATAAGTGCAGATTTCTTCCAGCAAGTAGCAGGGAATGTTCTGCGCATGTCACAAGACTTGTCTCCAGCCTCTCCAACTGCCTCGCCCTGGCTGAAGTTAACAGTGAATAAAGGACAGTTTCCCAGCATCCTACTCCAGTGGATTTCCATCATCCCCACGGGCTCATTGGGATAGCATTTGAGCTGTGGTGTGAATGTAATATGGGCTTACAAAGTGTTGTTCTGCCTGCCAGGAGATCACTTACAAAAAGTCAATAAAGGAGAGATACAAAACTCACCAAATGAAGTTATTTAAAAACATGCACTCGTGGAATAGTGTTCAATAAATGCAATTAGGAAACCTTGGCAAGCACCCAGGCCTGGGTGCCCACAAGTTCATCTAATGAGCAGTAGTGACAGAACCCAGAATGCAGAATTAGGGATTAAAACTGAACATATCATGAGGGATGTAATTCCAAAGTGCAGTCTAGAAATCTCCATGCTGAGCTGGAAGATGCCTGTAGGCAAAAAGCACTACCATAAGGTGGATCCAAACCTTAATCCACCACCTCCCTGCCACCCAGGGAGATTAGATATCGGCCTTAGGGTCAGTGATAAGGTGCTGCTACCCCCACAGGGACCTGTTGAAGCTGAGTGCCTGCAGATCTTCAGTTATGGGTCTCTAGCAGCTGAATATATGTTTTGGGCTTAAAAGCTTGAGATCTCTTTGTTCATTTTGGAGATGCAACTTCAGCATAATAACATGACTTGGCAGTGTCTCGCCAATAATGATTTTGATCTCATTTCACTGATAGTTTAGCATCATCAACTTAGAACTGACTTACTTTCTCTGCTAAATGCCAACGAACTGCTGAATGACTCTTTTATAACTTGCTGCCTGGGAAGAGGCAGTGGTCATCTTATGACAAGAGTATATATGAATCACAATTCATGATTTCATTAGCAAAGAGTCAACATAAATAGGTTGCATGGAGCTTTTTATTCCAGGGGCTACTAAATGGTATGACCACTACCCCTGATGCTTCGTGCTGGTTTTGCAGAATGAAAAGCCTCCACAAGCCCTGTAGCGAAGGGAAACCCAGCAGCCATACAAACAATGCTACAAGATATCCTCTGCCTAATTTCCAGGCCACAGCTCTTTGGGGAGTTCTCTGCATTCTTCTGGTGACTTGCCTCTTTAGTACCCTCCCTGCCTTGCTCCTCTAGGGAGAAAAAGGGCTCATTACTGCACAGAAATATGGGAACAGCCAAGTCAGAAGGGGCATTTTCACCAAGGATCGCTAAGTTATCTTCCCTTGGTGAAAGGGGGAACCCTTATATTCCTTTTTCAGATTACAGCTGATTTGTTTCCTGTCTTTAAAAATTTAAGGCAACTTGTGTCCAAGGCTGAACCAGGAAAGAGTCCTTTTAAGTCCTATGGCAGGTACAGTGACAGAAAGCACAGAAGGCATGAAAATAGCTGTAATCGTGAAGAAGTCCCGGCAAGATCATTTGCAATCGTTACCAGCCTGGGCAGGGCTCTCAGACAGGTCGGGATACAGATCCAGTAAGGTCGGGGTTAACAGCTTAGGGATGAGTAAAAGGCTGGCCCCTAGAACTGCTACACAAATGACTTTCTTTCAGCATGTTAGATGAGGAGACTAATCTGGTCAATCTTGGAAGAACGAATAAGGGAAGTAGCTTCCCATGTGCTATCCAGGACCCTGGTACCAGGCTGCAGAAAAGAGAAAGCAAACACCTGTTTGCTGGCCCTCGGGAGCACTCGGTTTCCTCTGGGAAGTGTTTTTTAAGAAGCCTGAAAGCTCCTTCATCATATACTCCCTGCTTTTAGTGCTGGTAGCATCCACTTAACGAAGTGTGATGCTGCAGGAGGACAGGACCTAGCCCTGCTGCTGGCTACTGTTTCCTGCCTATTTGCAAGGCCCAGATCTCACAGATTTCACCAGATCCTTTGCCTTCATGCAGCAGTGGTTTTGCAATGCTCCCCAGTCGCTGATGTAGCAGGAGAGCAGCAGGAGACTGAGGAGCCAAAGTGGTCCTTGAGTGAGTGTTTTTGAGGAATTCTCCTCAAAGCTACTCTACTCACAGTCGCCGCCGCTGGAGTGAGTCTGGGAATGTTCCCTGTGCCCAGGAAAGGAGCAGGAGGAGCTCAGCTGCGCACTTGCTGCTGGAAAACTTCACAGTGCCCAACTTTCAGCTGGCTCGTGGCATTTAAAAGAGTTGAGGGATGGGACAGTTCCAAACTGGTGAGGCCGCTTTGGATGTCCCATGAATGTGGCCTGTTACCTAATGCCCCAGCAGATATTGGCAATTAACTGAGAGTTTACGTGGTGTGGGCTTTGGAGTGTTACAGTCTTTTCTGCACCGCATGTTGAGATAAAGCTGTGCCTTCTGGCTATTGTTAATGCAGAAAATGTCTGAGGTCTTGTTTTGCAAACACCTGCCTGTTTTAATATAGGAGACCTCTGGGTTTTGAAGACAAAAAAAAAAGGTTTCCTGGGAAGAAATTGGATTTTACTGGCCTTCTCAAAGGAAATTTAAAAAAGGAAAGGAAAAGGAAAAGGAATAAAGGGAATAAATTCTGCATTTTATAACCACTATAGTTATGTGACAAAACCAAACAAAAACAAAACCCCCAATATTTTGAGAAAAATCCATCAAATCTGAGACAAAGAAGAATGCAGCAAGAGAGTTTCTGGAATCTGGCCCTCAACCACAATAAAGAGTGGAATGCCTTATTATACCAGCTTATACTATTGTATTTTAGCAAGGAAATTGTATGTAATGAAATTAGGTTAGGGTTTGGTTTTTTGGTATATTACTACTGCAGGGGAACCCTACTCATACCCAAAGACCCTTATGTCATGAGACATAGGAAGAAGCTGAATTAAGGAGAAAAAATCTGCAGAAAAAGGAACCACAGAATTTTTGTGTGCACTTTACTTGATTGATCCATAAGAATGAATAAGGAGAAGGTGTCAATGAGCAGGGCAGTGTCTGAGCTGTCCCACCAGAAATACCCTGGCCTGTCACCAAAACAGCTGGTGCACAGGGAACAGCATAGAATTTCTCTACCCCCTCCCCAGACCTGTAGCATTCATCCCTTCATTACATTCTGGGGGAAACAAGTGCCACCATTTCATTCTGAGTTTCTGCAGGAGAAAAGGATCCCCTTCTGTTTGTCTGCTGCTGGACTTCACCCTGGGTGTATTTGACAAGGGGTTTGCACTGCCATCTGCCCAGGATGTTTCACTGTTGTGGAGGGGGGGACAGGTCTCACCAGCTTCAGGGAGGGCACCAGGACTGTGATATGCTGCCCTTCTCCCTGGCCCCAGCCTTGGCCTCACACAAGCTCATCCAGCTCTCTGCCAAGCTGCTTCATGGAGCTAGACCAGCCGGATACTATTGACTTGATTTGTTTTCCAGCCTGTGAAAAGGCATGATAGCCAATGTCTGTCTTAGGTCAATTTAGGCTGCTCTGGATGTGCAACTTTAATTCTAGGAATGTGATAGTTGTTCCCATTTCACTTTTTTCACACCAGTCACTTTTCTGTAAACTAATATCATCTCTCTCAACAATTATCCGTGTTCCCACTGGATGCAAATAGATTTCCAAACACAATTCTCCTGAAGATTGCTGGTTTAACCTCACTGCAGTGCTGCCAATTATAACAACCTTTGGTCCCACACGCTGAAAATAATCTCCTGAAATCAACGGATTCCCTGTAGAGCCATGCTCTCTATAGCATTATCAGGATCTTGCTTGCAAATGACACCAGCAACCCCACACATCCGGCTACATGAGCTCAACTAAAGCTGGTGACACAAAACCAGGCGCAAGCCCTGGAGTTTGTGTGTCCCCAAGGTCTGTCTCCTTTTTTTCAGGAGAGTTTTGCCAGATCTTCTGGCCAGGGCCTGTGGTTTTGGAAGAGGAAACACTATTTGTCTCATAATACAGACATCAAATACAAACATGGGAGCTGCAGTTCCTGGCATGAAAGCTTTTTGTAGCAATTTACTATCCAACATCGTTATAATTAATGAGGGCTGTAACTATTATTTTTAGTTCAGCTAAAATGAGCTATAAGTTATTAGAGACAGACATGTTGTGTAATATGTGACTAATGTACCATCTCACCAAGAATTTGTATTAGATTGCTGAAAATTGCAGGGAAATGATTTCCAGAGTATTCCAAGTACTCTGAATGCTCTTTGAATGTACAGCAGAAAGCAATCTACAGCTTAGCTGGCTCAACTGGCTAATTATGTCAAAGCCTTCAGAAAATTAAATTACTATAATGTAAACTCAGGCTGCATCTTCTTGCAAGAAAGATGTGGCCAAGTGTATTTCAGCTGTGACAAAATTTAAGTCATTGAAATTACTTGTAGCAGGAGGTGGAAAATGGAAACGGGAGAAGATTGCCACAGGTAGAATTGATGAAATAACATGTTTCATTTACAGGGGTAATTAGCCTGTGTTAAAGCCTGTCTGGGGCGACAGGGCCTGAGACACCCTGAGCCTGGGAGGATCAGGCAGAAGTAGAGGAAGCTGACGTGAGGGGGTGGCAGCTGAAACCCATGTGGGTCCTGGGAGAAATCCACTGCCTCACCATGCATTTGGTTTGTTCAGAGTAGGGTTTCATCTCTGTGCCTGCAGAGGTGGCTGAGTATCTTACATGATTTGCTTCTTATCTGCCTTTGCTTAATTGCACCATCACACATTATTCAGCATCAAGTCCCTGTCTTGGAAAATGGAGAGACAGAATCTAGCTCTCTGTGTATCTGACCTACCATTTCAGTACCAGCTTCACAGATACACACCAAGAAAACCTCAACAAAAACCTCCCTCCCACACGCCCACACCCTCTCCTCCAAGTAGCAGCCCCAAGTAACACCCTTCTTTTATAAGAAGTAGCATAAAACATTTTTCCTCTCTTCTCTTGGGTTGGGGCACATTCTTCCCTATGTAATGATGTTGTTTTCTTGTCTGGCAATGTTGTACACACTGTCACAGTTATTTGCTATGCAATTCAATTCATAAAAGTCAGCAACCTGTTGAAGTGATTAGCCGTATTTGCTTAAGAGACGCCCAGTACTGGAATTGCAGGGAGAGTGCATTGCAGGTCAGAGTTACAATATTGACCAGGATCTGGGGGGAAGCTTGTACAATCACATTACCCATTACTATTTATGACTCCCAAGCTAGTTAACCTTAATACAGCTGCTCTTAAGAGATACAGATGGGAAGTAACTCTGTATAAACTACATACTGTATAAAGTTTATGTGCAACCAAGTTGAAGATGGAAAGATGGTGGAGTGGATCCTTGAGATCCAGCTTACTTTAGCTGCTAGGCAAAAGCACTGGCCTTGGCTGGAGCATCAAGTGTCCCAGTCAAGACACCAACATGTTCTTGAGAGAGTGCTCCAGCAAGGAGTGTAAGGTCACCTTCACTGGTTTGGTGCCTCACTGCCCAGAGGATTTTTGTCTGTGCCTTGAGAATTATTGTCTGCATCTCCTAGGCACTTCCCAGTAGACTGGCACAATGTGAGGCACACTTGGCACAGGTGTAAGAAGCAAAACATGCAGGGAATCTGTGTGACTTTACCTTCACCAGAAAGTGAGACAAAGGTAAAAAGAGCAGGTATTCATTATGGAAGAAAAAAAAAATCCCTGTGATGGAGCACAGCCTTCAGAACACAGACTGGACAATGGGAATGGCAGTGGGATTTTTCAAAGCATGAAAGAAACTTATCAACACATATTTATTTCCTGTTTTAGAAAAAGTGCTATGAAGGGATGAATTCCTAGGAGATGAATCATATATAAAAGACGTGCATTGTTTAGCTTTGAAATTGCATGTGGAATACCAATGAGATAATTCTGCATATGTTCTCCTCCATTCATAAAGACCTGGTATGTTGATCACCTAGCAGGTGTGCATCCAAACAGAGGATGAAGCTGGAAAGTCCTTGTGAAAGAGCATTTGATGTCTTTCCTCTCACATTTCTGTTGGTGGCATAACAAGTAGCAGCTATAGATGCATCTTACAGAAAAGTAATTCCTGTCCAAGAGATTATATTAGTATGTGAGAAGACTGAGGTTAGAAATTTCCTCTGTGTTCTTAGTTTAGTAATCAGTGCCATAATAACTTACTTCCAGGAGCTCAAAACCAAAAGAAGATTCTTATTACAGTGTTGTTTCTGTTTGGGAATGTGTAAAGCTCAATGATTCAGGATTTATGTTTCAGGGAAATCAAAAAAAAATCAAGCTTTACTAAGACAATTGCCAGTTTTTTTCTTTACATGAAAACCTTTCTGTTTTCACGGTGACTTTCAATTTTCAAAACTAGCAACACTTTTTTGGAAAAAATCAAGTCTGAATGGGCATAGTTTTATGGGTTCCATTGGTGACATTTATTGTGCAGCTATAAGCACGAGATCTTTAATGGTCTTGAGTAAGCTAAACTCTGTAACTCTGTCCATAACTGTACAAATATTGTTCCACCCGTGTTGAAAGATATTTATTGACACTTAGCAATTTATATGAGGTCATCGACCTTTAAAACAGGTCTCTTTTTGAAAATGTTATTGCCGTGTTACATTGCTTGACTAAAAATAATTAACTATCTACATTGTTTAATGACACTGCCAAACTACCAACAGCAAGGTGAAACACAAATATGAGACCTTAGAAAACTCTGCCTGTGCCTCACTGAGCCTTGTTTTTCAAAAAGAGAAGCTTCTTTAAAAAAAAAATCCATGAAGATATAAAAATGTCTTAATTCTATTCCTGAGGGATTTGCATGGACCAGTAACTGCAGTATTTACACTGCCTCCTAACCTTTAATATATTTGCCCTCCCAACACCTTTGTGAGAGAGTGAAAGGACTTTTTTGTCTTTCAACAGATGGATATCTGAGACATGGAGTAGATAGGAGAAGACATAGACTGATTTGTGAAATGCTGCAGGCATTAGTATAGATTAGCAGGAAAGCATTCTGGAAAACATTTCTTGCAGCAAAATGCCCAGGTATGTAACTAGTTTTTCACCCCACAGGCAATACTCAAAGCAACTCCTGATAATTACTTATTGCTAAGTATCTTGCTTTTCCTCTTGCAGCAATTATTAAAAACCGAAAATTCACCTGTCTACCCCTGCTGCTGTCTTTAACTGGGGCTGTCTGGGCGCACCTTTAGTCCTCTCACATGATGCTGTCTGTGGCACCACAGTGGGAAAATTCCTTGTGGCAAATACTTGACAGAGAAGAACAAAACACTGCAGCTTAGTGGGTAAATTATGAAGGATGGAAGCACAGCCAGCAATAAGACTGTGCTCTGGAATTTTAGCAGTTGATAAAGAATAAATATGATACCTGACAGCTGAGTGATGCTGTGGAATAATACTCATTTTAAGATCTCACAGATGGTTTGATCCCATTGGCTGTCTTGAAATGTGTGAGAAAATGCGATCTTTTCATGTTCTCCCCTTTCCAGAGCTTTTTCTTTATAAACTTGTACTTACAATGAAAACAGCAGCTTAGCCTGTCTTTTATATTTACCTTCTTACTTGCAGAATTAATAACCCAGTTTTAAGTAACAAAGATAGATCCCTCCCCGACAGCATCAATCTTCCCTTCCAGTGGAAGATGGGAGATGGTTCCGCTCAGGGCAGAGACACAGGCAAGGGCCTGGGAAAGAGAACTGAGCATTTCTCTTGTGTCTTTCCTTGCCCCACAGCCCAGGCCAGCCTTATGTGTCAGTAGCTCAGTATACAGTAAGAGAGCTCTGCAGCCATTTAGAAAATCAATTCCCAGGGTTTCTGGCTTGCTCAGTTCTCTGCAAGTTAATGTGCACACAATTTCACAGCTGATTTCAACCTAAGCCACTAATGATGGTAATAAACGTCTTCCAATTTTATTAAGTCAGATGTAATTGGATATTTCAAAGCAACAAGAGGAACAGGACAGATTAGGTCTATGAAAATATGAGATTAAATTCCTCTTTCACTTGTGGCAGCCCTATTTGAGTATCAGAATTGGTGCCTGTGTACTACTGATTTATCAGTATCTATTTATGAGGAAATGGACTATCTGTGCACCTATTTAACAGACCTGAGTACTTTAAAGCAGAGTTTGCCTTGTTCTTTCTCAAAGGAAATGGGAATTCATCACTCTCTCAGCACTCACCCCAGAGGCTGCAGCAAACACTTTGCTTTGGGAGGCGTTCCTTGTTCTGCCTGTGCCCATCAGCTGGACAACACTTGCAAAGTGAAACCTGCTCTTTTTGGCTGAGTTTAAAGGGAAGAAGATCAAACCACAGGCTTTGCACATGTTCACAGGAAATGAATAGCATTGCTCTGCCCATAAAGCGTGGTCTGAATTAAGGAGAAGGCAGCATGTGTGTATAGTGGTGGGTATTAAAACTGACTTTGGGTATTGTGGAGACACTCTGTGCGCCCTGCCTGCCTAAGCCACGAGTGTCTTCCCAGTCACTAGACACTAAATAGATACTGAATAAGAACCACAGAGACCCCAAAGCCCTCATGTGTCTGAAAGAATGAAGCATTATTGACGTGGAAAATGGAAACAAGAAAAAATGCGTATTAACTTTGGGGCTGACAGGCTTTTACCTCGAAGTTACAGGGCAGCAGTGACTGACATAAAAGCAGGAACCATTTAGAAGATGTTAATGGAAGTATTTCTTTGCAAGAGCCAAGCTGGGTGACAGGATTAAATTGTGAAAGGGAGGGCTAATGCAACTGACTTAAAAAAATATTGATAGCTGTGCAAAGCTAATCCTACACAGGTGTCAGAAAAGACTTGCATAGTGCCAAAAGCATATGTACATTTTAAGAGAGTCACATTTTAGACTCACAGAGTCATACCAGCTGGAAGGGAGCCCTGGAGGTTGCCTGGCCCAGCCTCCTGGCCAAAGCAGGGTCATTGAAGCATTGAGTTGTAGATAGGAATCGAGGTTTGTCAGACTATTAGTTTATTCTACTGAGCATCCTGGAAGAATTAACAGAAATGGAAATTACAGCTTGATAAGAAATTATATTATTTAACTTATCCAAAAACAATGGAAGTTGGGAATTACTGAGCTTTATTAGGCTGAAAAATAAATGGAGCAGTAAGGCCAGTTACTTAGGCAAGGATGTTGTGTGGCAGTGTTGCAGGCACTGTATGCTCCACCACACCAGCATCCTGCCCATGTCTGAGATTCCACTGCCTGTAAAAAACACACAAGAAATATTAAAATGTGTAAGCAAATGCCCAGTGTCACTGTTGAGGCATCTGCATGACAGTCAGTTGGAGCAATTGCTTTCAGATGAACTGGCTGTCTTACCTAGGGGTAAAGTCATAACATCATGAAGTTACTTTCATGTTCAAGATGAGTGTCACAGAAGGGTGTCACACAAGAAAGTGAGCCTGGATCATCATCTGTCAAATATGTTTTAGCATTCCAAGCAGGAAGAACTTACAGTCACTTATATCATCCTTCAAACAATGACGTGGCTGAGGACTCCATGTACAACTCAGCAAGGAAAAAAAACCCAAAACCAACAACCAACCCTCTAAAGAAAACTTATCCTGAGGAAGTTTGGTAGCAGATAAATATCATATTCTGAATACCTGCCCAGCCCCTTGCAAGTTTTTATAGTTTCAAATGTAATAAACTTACAGCAAGAAAAGGTAGAAATTGTATAACTATTGGGGTTTTTCTATCTTTTTTCATTTTAACCACTGTTTTGATAAGACATATGCACAGATTTGTATTACTGAAGTCCGAGAGCGCATTGATTAATTTGTGCCTGAGACATTAATCCTTTAAGGTCCTATGCTGAATGCATACTAGGTAAAATTTTTGCAGTAGGAGAGAAAAAGCAATTACAGGGCTGATCATTTAAAAGACTAAATGTTTGTTCTTCTTCCTTCAGCACAAGCTGCTCTAGCCAAGAATATTAACCTGAGTAACAAAAGGGATGGCTGAAGGGGAAGTGCAAGATGAGGCTTAACATCCTCCAGGCCTGAACCTAAAGCACTTTCTGCAGCCAAAGCTGCTATTGTTGCTAAAAAGGCTGCTGTGAGTTCAGGGACGCTGGAGCCTTTATCTATATTGCTTTGTCTGTATTACTTGAAATTCAAGGAGAATAAATTACTGGATTTACAGTGTGAACAGAGTATCTTGTCATGGGAATGCCCAGAAGATGGTCTCATATGCATCTTTATGAAGGTTCATATTTTCCTAGCTGTTAAGGATTCACTGCTTAACAGCAAGTGTCCTTTAGAAGCTCTGAAAATATTTGAATCTCACCCAGCCAGATCACTAAACAGCTGCGCTGTCTGGAGGAGTGGGAGGGACTGGAGTGCCAGTGGACTGCCAGCCTTGGTGCCAGTGGCCAGGCTTGCAGTGCCTGGGTCAGCTGAGCCACAGGAGACCTCAGAGCTGAGAAGGGGGCTCAGCTTGCACAGCCCTCCATCCCCATGGGACAGTGCATCAGTGCATCTTTCTCTTTCCTCTGGGTAAACTCAGAGCCTTTGCTCAGGCCCAGTTGCATCTTCATCGGTGTTGCTGAAGTACTGAGCCAAGGACTGGCTGAAGACCTGCCCGATGTATTGCCCTGGCGTTGGAGCATGCAGGTGTTTGTCCAAGGGTGCACCCATGGCTGGCAGGGAGGGACCTGCTGGCACCCTGACTGAGGTGCTGAACACTTCTGGGCTCCTCACAAACATGCTGGAATGGGAAAAATATTTACTCATGGCAGTAATAGCTGACCTTCTGGTCAGAAGAACATGCTACCAGGCACAAATAGGCAACCTAATGCATGGACTTTTGTTTTCACTATCCCACTTGCACGAAAGAAGGCATTTAAGGCTCAGAGAGTGTTTCCCACAAAGGCAGAGGGCAGTGGGTTAGTGGCTTCCTTCCTGAATGGGACTGTGGAGCTCCCTCGGCTGTGTCATGGCAGGGGGCAATGGAGGAAGGAAGCAGATAACACACAGCCGTCCTGCAGGCACCCGAGGGGCACGGAGGAAGACTCAGAGGTTGTGAGCTGTGAATATCTGGATTTGAGAATAAAAGCCAGGTGATACCAACCTCCAGAAGCCACCAGAGCTCCCTGCCAGAGCTGCTGCTGGATCTGCGAGAACCATGTGGGAACCAAGATGCTCCTGCACCTCTTGGGCAGCACTTGCTATTCTGCCATCCAGCCATCCAGCCATCCTACTATCCAGCCATCCTGCCATCCTGCCATCCTGCCCCTCACCTGAGCCAAAGGGCCATAATGTTCAGGGAGTGTGTTGTGGATGAGAAAATCCCAAGCAGGAGACAGACAAAAAAACTTCAAAATGGAGCTAATTAGTCAACAGATGCTCTCCTCCCTCCCCAAAACCTTCAAGGAAACATTTCTATCTACACAGTTTTCCATTCCATCTGTGGTTATATCCCTATATCTGTCTTAAAAAGAATAGTGGTGTCAAGTCAATGTACCATTTATTATCTTCTACACATAAGGCTGCTTCTACGTTCTGCCTTGCTATTAAATGAGCAGGGAGGCAAGCATCAGTCACTGGTTTTAGTGGGAAACATATATTTCCCAATATTTTAGTTTGCTTTCTATTTTAAATAATACAGAGAACAGGAAAAACACTGTGCCCATAAAAATTGCAGTGAAAATTACAAATTAAGTATTATTGCAGTATCTAATCGGACCGAAATCTGAAGGAAATGAGATAACACCTAGGTAATGTGAATTCAAAAGTAAAACCCTCATTCACTCTTGTGGTATGTCTTTCCCAAAAAAATATACCAGATTAATTAAAAGATTAAAAGCAAGGATGAAGAAGAAAAGAAAGTGGGTGAAAGTGGCAGCAAATGAACAAAAGAAGGAAAGATAATAAGCTCTTGTGCTTAAGTAGAGCCTTCCATTAGACCACAAACTTGTGTGAGAGAGACTGAGAACAAATTTTTTTTCAATTCACATGTCTCATGGTTCAAAGATGAAACACTGGAAACATGTGTGCTCTTTTCTGCCCTATTTAAATCACTTCAGAACAAATCCATCCCTGTTGTAAGTGGGTGTAACTCTGTTCAATCCAGTGGAGTTGCACCTGCTTACACTAAGGCAAATTTTGGCTCAGTTTGCATCCAAACTAACTCAACATTTGGAAATAAAAACGAGAAGCTTGGCATATTCCTGCATTTCATCTGGAATCTCATAAAGACTGAGATTAGTTTATCTAATAGATTTACAACTCAAAAAATATTTTATTCTGCTATCGACTCAGTCCAAAACTCTCCCTTTCCCCGCTCCCTTCATCCTTCCTCCCTCCTCTCCCTGTGCAGGAGGATCGGTCCTGCCTTGGTCCCTGTTGTCCTGCTGCAGCTGGTGGGGAGCACAGCTAATAACAGCACATCCTTTTTGATCTCCAAAGTGCTCCACAGGAGATTGTTCCTGTTGGTAAGGCTGGCCCTGCTGCACTCATCTGCCAGCTTCTTCTCAGACTGTAAGGATGTGAGTGCCTGAGGATGAGGGACACTTCCTGCACCAGCACTGCCAAGGACTGGCATCACTGAGAAAGAGGAAGTCTAGTTTCCTCCCTTAATTGCTAAAGAACTGATACAGAGGCTTGTGTGAGGAGGAAAGTAATTTTTTTTTTTTTAATCTTAGTACATCTGTGATGTTTTAGGAGTCATAAGGGACAAGTAGTTAAGCCTGGAAACTTGTAAGCATTTAAAGGGATGTCTTTCAAAGAAATGCAAGCACAAGGAAATGTCAAAGATCCTCCACTCAAAACCCACCCGTTCAGAAAAAGCCTGAGTAAATAGATAGCCTGTGCAATGTGTTGGGAAAGTCAACAAACCTGGCCTTTCTCACAGGAAGGGGGAAGTGAATTCCTGAATCAAGGATTCTGTCCTGAGGAGACCAAGCCCACAGCTCTGAGAAGTACAGAGTTATAGCCTGTTAATACTGTTTCTTGCTTAGCCCTCCAGAAAGAGTACTCCAAAAAACCACCCTGGAGCCTAAGAGAATCTGGCTCAACAGAGCAGAGGAGCTTGTGTTATACTTGGAAATGACTGGCAAGACAGATCAGTCTTTGCATTACATGTTCATTATGTTTGAACATATAGTGCACAGACAGGTGTATGATACCCCAGCCTTTCAGGGACAACCAAGTGAGCACAATGGCAGGATCCAGTGAGGGCTGTGAAACCACTGGAAACACTTGCAGATTTTGTATGTGGTAGGAAACACTGCTTGAAGAAGAGGAAAAAACATATGGCTCAGCTGGGAAGATAGTGGTTTCTCTTGGATTAAGTACTTGCAGAATCACAGAATGGCTGAGGTTGGAAGCAACCAGGAGTTTGGGGCGGGGTTCATTTTCTTCATAGTAGCTAATAGGGGACTGTAGCTTGGATTTGGGCTGGTAACAGCATTGATAATTCGGGCACATTTCTGTTATTACTAAGCAGCACTTACAGGGCCTTTTTGACTCAGGGCCTTTTCTCCTCCTCACCAGTGAGGAGACTGGGGATGCACAAGAAGCTGGGAGGGGACACAGCCTGGACAGCTGACCCCAACTGACCAGAGGGGCATCACGGACCATATGGTGTCATGCTTAACTTATACAGCTGGGGGGAAGTTGACCAGGGGCAGCTGCTTGGAGGCTGGCTGGTCATTATCTGGTTGGTGGTGAGCAGTTGTTTTTCATTTGCATCACTCATCTTTTTTGTGGTTTATTTCAGTCTCTTTTTTTTTTAATGTATCTTCATTATGCCATTGCTGTTATTGTTGTAATATTATTGCTAATAATATTATTGTTGTTAAGTTGCTTTTATCTCAACCCACAAGTTTTCTCACTTTTACCCTTCCATTTCTTCTCCCCCTTGTCCTGACGGGTGGAAAGTGAGTGAGAGCCTGTGTGGTGACTAGTTGCTGGTTGGGGCTAAACCACAACAGTACCTCTGGAGGTCACCTGGTCCAACCCCTCAGCTCAAGCAGGGCCATCTCTAGATTAGTGTGTCCAGGACCATGCCCAGGCAGCTTTTGATATCTCCGAAAGACTCCACAACCTCTGTCCGCAAGCAATCTGTGGTTGTGATTAGTACTGCCCTCACAGCCCAGCATCTCTCCATCTTTCAATCACAGAACTCCCATTTCAGCCCTGTCTCAGCCTAGCAAGGGAACTGAGCTGATGCCTTGCTTGTGTGGGATAGCAGGCAGGTCACCTGATGGGTCAGAGAGGTGCTGATGCCACCACAGGGCACATTGTCCCATTGCTTCCCTTGTCAGTTTGATATTCCCATGACTGTGCAGGTTATATATATACCCAAAACACAAACCAGAAATTCCAAAAATTAATGATTTAGACTTTCTCCATGTGAGAAGAAAGCAGAAACTTGATGGACTATCTGACTTTAATTAATAGACAGAGCCTGATTGTCTCAGGATTCAGAGCAGCATCTTCTGGCAAGGGTTTAAGAATCAACGTTGCCACCAGACCTTCATATCTTGTGGAAGGGAAACAAGCACACCTCATCTACAAGCACAGCTACAGCATCTACCCCAAATCTCCACCCAACATTAGTCAAATTATCTACTTTGTCTTTGCTTGCATGCTGCTTTCATCACGGTGTGTTTTTTGCAATGACTGCTTTATTAAACCTTTTTTATCAAGCAGAAGACATGAGCTTGTTGATAATGCTGTCCCTGTCAGGATAAGACTGAACACATTATTTGTACAATGGTGAGGCTTGGCTTTTCTGAAGGAAGCTATCAACAGCTGCCATGAAAGCTGCTTGAAAGAAACCGCTATTTGCCTATAAAAATTTTGTCAGCAATGAAGAACCGACTGTAAAACCACAAACGGCAATCAGTTCACCTTCCAGTCTCTTCTAGAGTTTTCCAGTTTAAAGCACACTGGATTATTTCCTAGCAGCATGCAAATAACAGAGTTTGAATCAACAATGAGCTAAAGTAGAGCACAAAGAAACAGATGATTACACCACCCAGACCAGGGTAGTGAGAACCAAGAAACCTTTTATTGAAGCAGATGTAAATTCTTGTTTTATGAAAATAAGTGGGAATTTTGCCATTTACTTCAAACCACTATGCTCTGATCCATTAGAATTTGAACCTAAACACAAAAACACAGCACTGATACTTTGGACACCGAGGAGAACAAGATAAATTAGTCGTCAGCAGAAGTGAGATATTACATATTTTTTGGCTCTGTTTGGGATCTTCTGGAGCCGAGAATTTTGATAAGTATGCTTACTGTTGTATTTTACTTTTTGCAGGAAACAAGCTAGTTTTTCATTTTTCCTTCAAATGTTCAGAAGTGATTTTTACATTCAATAAGTCTGCAATAAGAAGGATGAAAGTCAAGTCCATTGTGGGGTACCTTGGATGGAAGATTAGCAAGGATCAGCAAAAAAATTTTGAAGAACTTATCAGATTATTTGTTCTATGATAATTCATAACTGGAAGCTAGCTCCTGCCATGAAGAAATCAAGCACTTCTTCTCATTATAAATGATTTCTAGTATCTCTGAATTTTCTCCCTGTATGTGGACTGGTGGCAAGATCCAACCAGTGTAACTCATAACAGCGATGAATTGTGTCACGCTATTTAACTTGTACGTAAAATGCAGAAAGGAATTGGTTCATCTTGGCTTCTGAGGACACTTGTGTCCGTCACATTGTCTAACTTGAGGTTGGGTTCTTTTGTCTTTTATATTTCACCAAGAAGTGAAATAGAACCATCAAGTTTCAGCGGTCAGAGGAGTGCAAGTTCCATTGGAACCACTTATTTTCAAGTCTGGAATTTACCCAGAAAGCTGGAATACTTTTGTCTTTCCTGCAGATATCTGTGTGACAAGGTTATCAATGTGTACAGTTGCCTGTGATTCCACTTGCTTGTAAAAATGAGCAATTCTCAGAGCTGCCTGTGGTAGTTACTTGCTTTGTTGTGACTAGCTCCATTACTTATTTTCTTTTGTCTCCCATTCAGAGAAAAATAAAATTGCTGATAAACAATACAAAAGGAAGTGTTCAGAGTTGTGAATTAAAGAAGCTGGAAGGGAGGGGGGAATAACAGAGGGTAATTTTATCATTTATCTTTGACCTGAAGCAATAATAAATGTGAAGTCTGTATAATCATGGGTGATGTTTTTATATATGTATCATATTTTAGATTGGTTTGGGAGAGAAACACATAAAATTGATTGACTGGTGATGTGGCAGTAATTATGCAAATAGAGTAACTCGACCATAAAACACTTTAAGGAGGAGAAGGTAGTTCAATAACAAGTAAGCATAAAAAAATGTGGTTATTGCATCTATCCTATGTCCTGACATCTCTCCTGCCAAAGCATGAAAGGAATGGATGTTGTGTAACAAAATTAAAACTTTATAAAATGTCAGATGAAGGTCATAAATAACTTTTCCTTATAAAAAACTGTCCTTAATTGTTGACTGTGTCTTTCTTACAATTTTGTTCAGTCTTGGGCAAAGTTCAGTTTTATTAGACCAGCCTTGTGCAGCAAACACACCTTTGCTCTGCTGCTTTACTGCACCATTAATGGTTCGTTTGCCTTTGGGGGCAGGGAAAGGTGAGGGTTGCTGCTGTTCTAGCCTTTCCCTGATGCTGCTCAAATGAGAAATGTGAGGTAATAGTTCACTGAGTCACTCTGTGAAGTATTCTCAGTTGCTGAGAATAAGTCATAAGTAATGGCAGAGTATTCCCTCACTGCCCCCTCCACAGTCCCTGTATTCTTGAAGCTGCATTAATCATCATGCAAGATAGTGGATGCTTGAGAAGGTCAAAAAATAAGGAAAAAAAAAGAAATTATGGACAATGGACTGTCTTTGAGTGGATACTCAAAGGGGTGGAAGAACTCCCATCTGAGCACAGATTTGGCCTTAATTTGGCCTAGATTTGAGATGTGAGTGAAGAACTCTCCAATACCTGGGAAATTGGAGATATTTGCTTGGAGGCAGCCATGCATTAATTTTAGCAAAGCAGAAATTTGCTGTGAGGAGAGACCGGTGAGCAGCAAGCCAAGAAGGAAATATACAACAGAGAGGGTTGAAAGCATCTCCCAAAACATACTTCTTTCCAACCAGACCTATCAGGAGATACACTGGAATCCTGGAGAGGTCCTCTTTTTTCAGCTGGCTCTCTGTCCAGACAGAGGTTGAATGTGCCCGTTGTGAGCTGTGGCATGTCCTTGGCCAACTGCTCTCCTCAGCAGCGAGTCCTGTGCCTTTGATTCAGGGTGTAGGACAGTCTCATTGTGCCTGTGCTCTTGGCTTGATGCTTTTGGATGTCACTGAGACACCTGCTGTGCACAAACAGGCCAGTTCTGCAGCACAGGCTTCCTTATGGACTAAACCACTTCTGTCCATTTTCTCTCAACTAACTCTCCCAAGACGAACACAGCCTTTGATGCAAAACACTGCGTGTGGACCACCACACTCCTCTCAAACAGCAATAAGCAGAGTCAACGTGATGTGGACCACATGCTCTCGGAGGATCCAGGTTTTGAGACATTAAAGACAGTCATCTGTCAGAAGTGACTTGAGAGGGATCAACTGTCCAGAGTATCTTCAAAAGATGACCTAGGAACCATCAAATGAAGCAAATAGGATCAGGGTTCATGGCAAGCCAGAGTGGGTGTTGGTTCTTGCAGCAGGTGCAGGTACCTGTGCAGCCAGAAGGAACAGGACAAGCTCTGGACAAGAGCTCCGCTGCAAGCTACTAGATAAGCAAGCTGTGGTGGCTAGGAAAGTCCAAACCATTCTGAGCTGAAAATGTACAGTGTTCAAGGGACTTCAAGGAAACTATACCTATGTGTGCTGTTCTCATGCTTCCCAAGCAAGTAGCCATTCTTTTTGTAAACAGTTTTATAAACAGAGTATTGGACTAGAAGGATATTTGATCTCAACCAGTACATTTGCACAGGTGTTTTCCCTACAATTAAACTGCTAAATGGTTTTTTTTTTTTTTTGCCATCTAGGTAGGACATACTAAATATATAAATAAGTAGGATTAAATCTTGAACATTTTACTCGCTCAAGTAGAAAATCATTCCTACCCCCATTACTTCACAACTAATTGCAGAGTCTAGTTGAAACCAAGACTGAAATATGAAGGTGAGAATTCTCAGCTGCTCACAGCACTGTTGTAAGGCACAACCAAAATCATGATAAAAATGGTCATGGTCATGTAGTCCAATAGTCAACATGAAACCAATATATGTTGATTTATCCCATGTGTAGAAACAGTGATTTTCATGCTGTAGGATAAGATTGATAGGTCACCAAGCAGCAAACACCATATCATGACTTGTAAAGGTCTCTCTGTTCTGGAGAACCAGGAGTTCCGACCCTGTACAGCTTTCATGGTGACTGCACACATATATTTTTACCCTATTTGTTTATCGTGCAGGTTTCTGGAGCCCTTGTCAGGCATGAAGTCACATGGACAGATAGCCACAATGGTAACAGCTTTCTTGGCTTCAATAAAGACAGCAGCTCAGAATTGCCAGGTAAGATGAATAGACTTGGTAAGGCCATGTTCTGTTGTTGTCACTTGCATTTAGTTCAGTCTCCAGCTGGACTAACACAGAATTAGCTTAGGAAGATATATTTATTTTCTAACACCAACAGCCGGTATAGCCAGGAGATAGTCCTTCAACACAGGATCCATCAGACACCGAAGAAAAGGCCACATTTCAGCCCTTGTCCTGCAGCTAGTCCAAACACAAAAGCATAATTCCTGATGGAGTCATTTAGCACTTAAAGGTAACTATTAGGCAAGTGAGAAAAAAATGGCCATCTCTGATTTAAAAGCAATATTTGAACCTGGCACAGCAGAAACAATAGGCTCTTTCCCAAGTGGAGATCAGGTATGTTTATTTTACTGAAATATATGGGTTTGTGACAATCAAAAGCAGATGTTCATTAACAGGCAGGACATAGGTAGGTTTCCAAGGCATAAAGCATGAAGAGGGCAAAGAGGCAAAACATTCAATCTCCTGCCTTGCACCTGAATCTGCCCAGTCCCTTAAATCAGTTTTCAACAATGCTGTTTGATTTTCATGTTTTTAAGTAACAGCTATGCAGATACTGTTCCTGCTGGCCTTGCAAAACAAGTACTTTGGAGATCATTTTGATTGCTATTTCAGGATATTTTTCATTTTCTTGCCTTTAGCATGACTTGGGATCCAGAACTAGATTTGAATTCTGATGGCTGAAGACGGGCAGAGCTGAGAAACTTCTTTTATAAACCCACTGCAACCTTCAGTCTGGAGTTGAGTTTCTTCAGAGCCTTCATGTGCTCAGATCCCATGTTTGGTGCAGAGGGATGCCTCTGGATGTGACTCCTTATATTGCTCTTTTGTGTCTCCTAACAGTTTGAAACTCCCTGACCGGAGGTGAGTGATGTTGCACTAGACCAGGGCAACCTTATTTCAAGCAGGAGCTGTCAGCAGAATCAGTGCAAGGTCAGCCACTCCACTTGTTCCTTTCAGGAAACTACTCCTCCTACAGACACCCTCACACTAAACAAACCACCTCAAATCCATGTGCTGCAGCATTCCTCCGTACGCTGGCGTCATGAAGACTGGCAAAAATGCCACAGCAGCAAATGTTAGCAGACCTCCAGACCAAATCAAGCCCCATTTTCCCTTGTACAAGGACAACTCCAAGATAACTTGCCAGCTGGCTGCATTTCTCTTTCCAAACAGTGCAGCAGAATATCAGCAAAAAAAAAAAAAAAGTCCCAGGAATGTTTCTACCAGGGAAATTGAGTGATAGAACTGGTAAGTGGATTCAACACACTGGCAAAAGAATTATTTTTATCAGCTGACCCTGAGTATGCCTATAAGATCACATTTCTTAATTTTTGTCTACAAGTGTGTCTGAATTTCAGTTCCAAACCAAACCAAGGTCTGCATGTTACAGATCAGTCACTTAAGTGCTTTATTTTTTTTTTCAAAAAGACAAAAGAAGCAGGGTGGATTTAGACTTGTGGAGTTCTCCAGATGGCACTCTGCATCCCCTTGCCTTTATCAAAAAGCCTGAGACACCCCTGTCCCCCTAACCCGTGTGGTTCACAATCCCAGAACACGTATGGTCTCAGACAGGGAGGGTTGGCTGCCTGCTAGACTATGTGGCCTATGAGTTATCCTCAGTGGAAATGGTCACGAACCCACCCTGCAAAACAGCTCTGAAGGGGAAGGGACCCAGCTCCTTAGCTGCTGAGTTTCAGGGGTAATGGTCACAGTAGCAGAATCATAGTTTAACTCCTGCACAAACCTTCCAGCTATGCGACTATACAACGTGATACCACTAGCATAAAGGTAATAATATTGGCTATCTGAAGAAATAATGACTAATTAGAGGTCCAAGTCCGAGTCCCAGTTCTCAACAGCAGAGGCTCCTGGGTCCCTGATACCCTGAGAGGAAGGTGAGAAGTAGAAGCTTGAGGAAGATTAGGGAAGAACTCCAAGGACTCCAGTGGGCCAAAGAGCTCCTTGATGTCCCCCGACACATGGTGTAGAGAGGAGTTTTGGCAAGGTCAGGGAACAATGGGCGTGTAGGTTCCACTCCTGGCATAGACCTTGTGGCTATGTGAGTGGTAAGTAGGTCTGTCAATGACATCCACAGGGGATGCAGGAGCTGGAGTCTGAGCCAGAGAGCGGGCTCTACATCCCTGGCTCTACTCTGCTTCCATTGCCTAATCCCCGCACTGCAGACCATGGGAGAGGGCTAACAAAGTTAAAACAGGTATTTGACACCACAGACCTTATTTCACTGTGTTATGAAAAGTCACACAGGGCAGGCTTTTTTTCCTAGGCTCAGCATCCAGAGCAAACACACCGCTGTAATCTTTAGCAAATACATTTTTGCTTGCACAATAAATCTGTTCAGAAATCACACATTTCCATTCAAACTAGTCACTAAAGGGTCACGTGTTGGGGCCTATCTCTGCTTTGTGCTGACACTGCATGGGCAGAGAATCACGTTCCTTCATGAAAACATATCCCCAGTCTTGAGGCAGGGCTTGGCTCAGAGTCACATAGGACTCATCTAGGTTTCATATCGTGCTTCCTCTTCTTTCTTCACCAACCAGTCTTCAAATATGTCACTTCCGTGCCAGCAGACAAACACAAACCACAAATACATGCCAAGTGGCTGTACCTGTGCTGGGAAATAAAATGGGCCAGGGAACAGTTAAAGGAGGAGTACTGCAAAGCACATCCTATGTCCTCCTGGCTAAGCTCTCACTCTCCAAAGCAGGAGGGCAACAGTCCAAACCAGGAGCAGTCCTGGCCCAGATGCTTTTCCCTAACCAGGGGCAACAGCTGGGAGAATGCTAGGTGATCCCAACCAAAACCATGCCATGCCATGTAGTCACTAATAGGAGCTGTCACACACCACTGCCTGTGTCCTGGTAGTGACAAGTACTACAAAAGTCCCCAGCTGGGACATTGCCTAGGATCTGGAAGATACTCAGTAAATGTCTGTGAATGACTCCTGTGAGATTTTAGGGAAACTACAGAGGCTTTCTAAATCCCTGTTGATCCATAAAATGGGGATAATAAACCCCGCTGGATATCTCAGCAGTGGAAGGAGGACAGAGCACTTTCCAACTTAAAAGTAATAGGAAAACATGACAGCACCCTGGCTGCACAAGTGGGCTTATCCCATTGTGTTTGGTAATTTTCATTTGAAAAGAGAGCAAACACTCATTTAAGTGTGTAATTCATAATCAGAACAGAATTTTGGCCATTACTTTAAATCACAAACAAAGCCAGTCATCTGCACTGGAAGCGGACATCTTCACAATAAACCGGAATATAAATCTTTAAAATATAAAAATATTTTGCCATATTCTGAAATAATGTGTTTGGCACTTTGTTTCTTATTGGTATGTATCTTTTTTGCTTCTTTCATTTTCAAGACTGGAAGATGATTATCCATTCTATTTTTATGACCTGCTTATTGCTGCTATCAGGAATGATATCACTAAATGAACTTCAGTAAAGATAGACACAACTTTCTTATACTGAAGAATCTAATAAATGGTGTGGGAAAAAATCAGGAAGGGGTTTTATTCGGTGCTGTGTATTTAAAGATGCTTCCAATCTCTCAAATGTCAAAAAATATGTGGGAGACAGACCTATAGCTGGGAAGAAACAAAACAAAATGCACAGAATGAAACATAGAGGCATAGAGGAAGAAAAAGAGGGAAGAAGAGGAAGAAGGAAGGAGAAAAAGAGGGGTGAAGAGGAAGAAGGAAGGAGAAAAAACAGGCGAGAAGGAGGAACCACCTGGGCTAATGATACGTTGCTCACTCGTGCGCCCACATTCCAGTACAGCATTTACAAGCCATTAGCTCAGCTGGATGCAAAGCACCCCCGATTTTCAGACTTGAGTGCTGAAGGTCCTCCAAATTTTGCAGCCCATATGTAGAGCTACATAGACATATATGTTTGGAATGCATAGTTTAGCTACAGTTGTTCCAACGTACTTGGCCTTCCCCTCATACATGAGATTTCCATTCAGAACCTGAAAGGAATATACCACCAGGGGCTGTATTTCCACCTTCAGGGAAAACCTAAGTGCAAGGGATGTGTGGTGGAAAGCTCTTACTCTCTGAGGAGTTCACCAGCCCCAGTAGGGCTTTACATCTAAGTAACATAGGTTAGATATGTGTAGGCTCTCCTTTGAAGATTGTGCACAAGACTGTTTTGTGAGCAGCGTTGAGACTTTTGCAAAGGCTGGTGTATGAAAGACTTTCAAATTCATACACTTCATGTGTGTGGGAAACCATAAATGCAAAACTACATCCTCTGCTGCCATTGGTTCACAAAACTGCAGAGATGCTAGTAGAGGGAGAATGGATGCTTGACACCAGGTGAGGGTCAGCTGCAAAATACCTGGTTTTCCATGTGGAAGGGTTAGCTGGAAAGATGGTTAAAGAGCAGTATTCCATGACGTCAGTGGTGTTTATGACATGCCCTTTAATTACCCTTACCAGTAAATCAGTGTGTGTACTTTAGTACCACAAAGTAGGGCATACTTTAAAGAAAATAATAGCTCTGCTGATTAGCTAATGAATATGCTATCAGAGAACTCAAGGAGCCTGTTCAGTATTGCTCACTTTAAATAATAATGCTAATTAAAAACATACTGCATGCCTCAAGTCCGCTGCTTAACTTTTCAAACAATGAAATTCTCACATTCATTCTTTCAATTATCTGCTCTGTGGTTATTACTAGAAAGATGCTGTCCTGTTCCCTGGCTTCATGTTTAATTCATAGAAGCAGAATAGTACACACAGAACAGAGGAGTGAATCTAATCTTATCTATGGCTGAAAAATGAAGCTCCCTTCTCCCTAGGGCTGGGGAAGCCCTCTCTGGATGCACACTGTCCAAGCCTGCTGGCTGAGACACAGCCTTGCTGCTCATGTGTCAGGGGCCAATCTGCAGCTGAGGGTGGCTTCCCCTTTCCCCCATTCACCCGCTGATGAGACTGAAGACAGAGTGGCTAACGAGCTTAAGTGATTAAGAGAGCTCAGATAGTCACTGCTGTCTCTCATCAGTACTTCTACCTTGTCTGCTTACAGGGCTAAGAACCCTCTCTGCTTAGAGGGATTTTACCTAAAAGATCCATCTAATCTGGGCTATGTTTCCTCTCCACAGCCCTAAACTCATATAGGCTTCATGGGCCACAGTATGCCTTTCTGGAGGACTCTCTTTTGGGGGCAGTTGTCTTCATTACAGCATGTAGCCATAGTGCCTGGGGTGTCTAAAAGTATTCTCTGATGCAAAAAGGGCAAAAGCAGACTGTGCCAAAATGACTGCAATAAGAAGTTTGGCAAATTATGAATCTCCCTTAGCTCCAATAAGAAGTTTGCTATCAGAAAATCTACAATAGAAGATATAACCAAAAATTCATTTTCTCAACCAAAAAGGCTTTGCAAAACGTTTGTATTCCAGTCAAAGAAGCCTGGCTGTAGTGAAAATGAATTTTCTTTTTGAAAACCAAATACTTTCAACTCATTAGTTTAGAACAGCAATTTAAATATCTTCCAAAGCTTCTGTTGAAAAGGCTTGATCTGCTTCCTGTGTGCTTGCCTGCTTTAGCTGGCCATAATTCCTGGCTGGGCTCATCTCTTTTAAATGTTCATTATAAATCAGTGCTCACCTCTGCCACTGAGATGTGAGGAGTTTCACTCCTGACCGTAAGGGGAGTTAGAGCTGACGTAGGGCTGGGAGGATGTGGAAGATCTCAGCGTAAATCTGTGGGAATAGAGGCAAGGGTAAGATTTCTCAGAATCATGCATGGCTGAAACCTCAGGGTTAACATGTCACTCACATAGGTTTCCCCATCAGTAGCATACATTGAAACACAAGTGAAGCATCCTGACCACCTTTCAGGATGACTAACAGGAACAGAAAAAGTAGAGTGTACACCAATATCATAGTGCCTCAGTACATAACTGGTGTGAAATATGAGTTTCTTTCAGTTTTTCCGTGAGTTTTTTATGTATGGCTCATTTCAGAAGTGCTAATCCTTTGCTTTAGATAAGAAAGTGCTTTGCAGTGTGACAGATTTGACCCTGCAGCCCAATGCTGAAGCAAGTGCTCCAGTATGTACCCCTAGCTACCTGCACAAGGGAAAACTGCAAGCAGTGGGATCAGGACTTGTTCACACTGGAGAAGGGGGACAGCACACAGCTGTCAGTGCCTGTCCATGTCTTCCCTGATGAGCTCTGACACAGAGAAATGGTAAGACAGTGGCATCTTGTTTACGAAGCCCAAGTCTGCTGGAATCTGTGCTTGAGGTTTCTTACTTTTGCTGAAAATTGATCATGGAGACATAGAAAGCCAAGCTATTTTCTCTGAATTTCCTGTTTATACAAAGCTTTCATTTAGTCCCAGAAACTTTATCACTACCCAGAGCAAAGCATGAGACTGGATAACAAAGTGAGAGCTCTAACTTTAAAGGCATCCCTAGCCTCCTTCTGCCTAGAGCGCATTTAATCCTATCAATTCTTTTTTGAGAAGTTATCTTTTAATTTTCTGAGAGTCCCCGGAATGTGCAGAGTAAAATTATTCCATGCCTATTCTGAGTGTAGCCACATGTTTTAAAAAACCTTGAAGGTATCACTTGATGCTTGCAATAATAATAAACATTTTGTTAGTCAAACTTTTGAGCAACTTTTTTTTCCTTTGGTTAAAATAGTAATGCTGCTTTTCAGTCTCCAGACCCTTGCCTTGATCTGGAAAGAAAAAAAAGACATGTCAAAGTTACTGGAAACTACAGAACATGACATTATCCTAAGGAAGGGAGTATTGCTTCTTTAGGAGCCTGTTTCAGGCTGACAGGTTTCTAATAGTTTAAAATAGAATTAAATTAGATGAACCTTGTGACATATGTCATTAACTCAGTGAAGAGCAGAACCTTATATCTTGTCCAAGTCATGGAAAGCCCAAGAGGTGCCCCAGCCGTAGTGTGCACAATGTTGGGATAGCTGGGTCTCCCCAAACCTCACAGGCACTACTTTTCATCTCTGTCACTGATCTAGAGGGGGCTCATCATCCCCACTGTTCCATTTTTAATAAACTTCTACTCAGGTAAAATGGAACAACTACAGGCAACTGTGGATTATGATAGAAAAAAGACACAGAGTAGAAGATCTAATTATAAGAAAATTAGGACGCTGCACACACACACACACACACACACACACACAGACACACACAGAAGATGGGGGTTCTCCGCTTCCCAGAGGTGCTTGCAGGCTCAGAGAAGGCCAGCTTCAGGTTCTTGGTCCTCATGCACCTTGAGTCACTGCGAGCAGAGGCTGCCCACAAGCAGCTCCTCGTGATGCTGCAGTTGAGGCAAGGCAGATCTCCCCTCCACCAGGCCTCCTTCCCTCTCCCTCCCCAGAGCCCTGGCCAAACATGTGCATCCTCTCCTGCCAGCAAGGACACTCCTGAGAGGCACATCTGCCAAGCTTGTGCAAAACCCCTTCAGAGTGGGAACGCTCACCAGGATCTACCTGGATGGTTTGGGCTCCTCTCTACTGCAAAGGGATCAGATACATGACCAGCCAAACAGACAAAGCTCATCCCCTGCCTCTCATGCCACAAGACTGGGTCCTCTGTAAGCAAGGCACAAAAAGCAGCACTATTATAAGTGTTATTTATTCCCATGAGAAGGACATGTAGAATTTGTGTTCCAGTTGGGGTTCAGTGCCCTAATTAAACCTCCCATTGCACTCACTTTTTTTTCAAATTGCCACTTTTGTGAGGTGACCCAAACCCCTCTGTTCCTTCTTCAGGCTGTGGTCTTCACAGCATCAAAAGGTCACAGACTAAAGACCTGCAGACTGCCGTTTCCAGAGAAGGTTTCCTTCCTGCCTGTCCAAGAGCAGGGATTGCTCAGCAGCCCCTGTCTCTGTGCTGTGCTGGAAGAGGGGACAGATTTTCAAGTCTTGTTTGTTCAACTTTGAAAAGCAGCCTTTTCTTCTATGGAACTCAGGATGTATTTAACAGGAAACAATAAAGATGCAGGACAGTTTTGGAGAGGAAGTAGGACATTTTAGGTATGCAAAAAAATAATTACTTATGCTGAAACTGGGTCAAAACACCACAGTGTTTACCACAGCTCTCAGGAAGAGTGCCATGAGTTTTTTAATAACAACAAAAATTCAAGGTCTTAGCACTGGGTCTCATCCCAAAAAGTAATATGGTTTCAGACCAAATGGAAACTAATCCGGCCTATAAATCATGATGCAGCAGATGCAACATGCTCAGTCCTGAACCCAGTCACTTTTGGTCAGCTAAAGCTGATTTTCCAGACTGCTTTGTTGCGAAGGCAACAAGAGATTGAGTACTCATCTTCTTCCCTTGCTATTTCTCCCATCACTAATTATGCTCATTGTTTCAGCTGACGCTAAATTATCTTTTTAATTAATCCAGCTTCACCTTCTAGCCACTAGATCTTGTTATGTCTTTCTCTGCAAGGTCAAAGGCCTCTTAGCACCTATCATTTTCTCTCCATGAAGGGACTTACTACACCAGTCATATTTTAATCTTCCTTCAGATACTCTAAGCAGACCATGGTCTTTGAATTTATCAAGACCAGATATTTTCCTCAGCTGGTAAATCATCTCAGTGATTCTCTTCCCTATCTTCACCAATTTTTATACACCCTTTTCAAATGTTGGTGCCAGATCTGGATGCAGCATTCCAAAGTAAAATTGCCTCCTTACTCCTACTCACTATTTTCCTTATTATTTGTTCAAGGAGTACATTAGCACTTTTGGTTACAACATTGGCAACTCCTGTTTGACGGTGTGTCCACCCAAGCACCTATATTTATAGATCAAAGATGGGACTTGACGATCCTGAAGGTCCTTTCCAACCTAAATGATTCAGTGATTCTGTGAAATTCTATTCCCCTCTCCTAGATATGATACCAACTTCCATCAGATAGCTCTGAGGAAACATTAAGAAGTGTTTCCAAAACATGTTACAAATATGCAGTGAAGACCTCAAGCCTTTTGCAGCGTATGGAGCAGAAGGCACATAAAACTGCTCCTCAAGCCTTCAGTTTCCTCCTTGCTGGCCCACTGCAACAACCCTTGCCCTATATTTTAATACTGAATTCAACGTGTTTGACAAAACCCTGGAATGTCCAGTGTATACAGATTTAAGAACTGGAGGATCTGTGAGGAATGAAGTTCATGACAGCTGGATAAAAGAAGATCTGGAGCTGCAAGCACACAGGAAGGGTTGAAGTCCATTTCAGGTTTCTGCAGCCTGTGCTCAAATAAGGCTCACAATAGGAAGGACAGGGTGTCATTCCTAAATCCCTTCTCCTCTTGGAAAGGAGCAGAAATTATATTATTTTTGTGCAGGAACAGACACTAAATTACCCAAGTTCTAGATGGCAAATGTTACAGAGCTGATGTATGGCTTTGTCTAGCTTTGCAGCAGGAAAACAAAAATCAAATGCTTTGGCTCCTCACTTCACACCCAGATTTTTGCCCTCTGATCATTCGCAGGAAACAAAGCCCACATACAGTTCTGGAAACAGCCAGGAACCTCTTACTCCCTTTAGGCAGCCTGTGCAAGGCTGGTTCTCTTTGCCTGGGTTGGTTCTCTAGGTCACCCACCCAAGTCTGGCAGCTGTTGCACGCACTCCTACCACACCAGCACACACCCTCACTGACATGCTGAAAAATACCGCTCTGAGCCACAGTAGGGATCTCATCTTATTTCAAGCACTTTGAGCAGAAGAAAGTATGATTGTGGGTGAGGGTGTTGGGAAGACTACTAAAACAGAATCTAGAACCTAGGGAAGATTGGAGGCCAGAGTAACACGCATGGACAGGAGCAGTCTGATCTTGAGGGGCCACCCAAGCAAATCTGAGCCTCTAATATTTCTTGATGGGGGACCCTAAAGCAGATGCCCTGGGACATTCAGTATTTAATTTTTACTCCTTCCAGAGAAAAGGTGTTAACATGACAACTGGGCATATGCCTTTTCCCCCCACCTCCAAATGTCAACTCTGAAGTTTTATTCTGGTACTAGAAAGATGCTCTGGGGTCTACCTGTCTTGTTCAGTCTCACTAGTAACCAAAACCCATGGTCAAACCATTTCTTTGCTCTTTCGCAGCCCAGCCCAGGGCTGTCACTACAGAGAAATGGTGATAAGTGAGGAAAGCGTTTGTCCAGACCATCCATCAGTAGCAGTGATACCACAATGGAAGAGCCAGAGCAAAGTCCAGCTCACACACTCAGAGCTGTGCTGGCTCAGCAGGACTACAAGGCAAAAGAATAAAAAAATAAAGAAACCTTTATTTCATCTAGGAGTAGCAGCTCCAGCAATCGGCACACTTGGAGGGCAGTTGTGCTAAGTATGGAGGTACATTCTCACAGTCTTTTTCTACGTAAAATCATAACACAGAACCTGGCTTTGAGATCTTCAGCACCTTTTCAGTAAGGCAACATGGTGCTGCACCCCACTTGACTCCTACAGAGGGTTGAAAACCTGACAGCCCTGCCTCTAGTCCAAGGAGGCAAAGTATCCCATTCTTGATTGTTTTTGCTGGTAAGAAATAATTGGAAACACCTTCCCTATGAAATACTGGGGGGAGTTCTACAGCTTTTTTTCCCTGATATCACCCAAAAGAGCATTTTTATCCTCAGATCCAAGAGGAAGGCTTTCACATAGGGCATCTATATATGCCCCCTGCAACACTTATTTTCTGCAGGAAGCACTTTAATATAGACCCTGGATTAAGGTGGTGCTGAGAGGGCAGCAGGGCCTCCTAGGAGCCCTTTTAAATGTTGCCACAGGGTTTCAAAGCAACGTGGCCTACCAGAGGCTGCCAGCAAGAGCATCAGCAACCTGATGACCTTTTCTGCTGGGTCAGCAGCCCAAAACTGGAACATGCTCGTCTAAACCTCCTGCTTTATGGTAACTCCGAGCAATGCAGCTCTGACACACCCAGCAGGTATGGGTTATGTGCTAAGCTTTTCAGAAGTCGCACACCAAACAATACCCCTGGCAAGAAAAAGGGAAAAGGAAAAGGGAAACAAGAAAGGATGCTGACCCTAGCTAAGGCTGAACAATCTGCAAGACAGTTAGCAACAGCTTTTTTATCCATTTAAGTGGCAACACTTGTAAAATCACAAATAAGGGCATTTTAGCCAGTAGATGCTTCAAGAGGGAAGATATTCACCCTCTTGTCCACATCGTTTGTTTTCTAAGCCCAGTGTTTCTCTGCATGACTCAATTTTACTTAGATAAGTATTTATTTTTGTGAATCACAAGATCCAAGCCCACAGGGCTAGCAGGGCTGGGGTACCTGGCCACATTAACCCACAGGCAGCAAGGATGTGAGGTGGCCCAGTACTGAGCATGGCATGACAACTCCCCAGGAAGGGCGAGTGATCCCCACTCCTGGCTGCCCACAGCACCCCAAACCCCAGGCAAGGCTCGGCCTGATCCCTTTTTGCTAGGATCTGCTTTCCTCCTGGGGCTGTGCTGCAGCGTTCATCCCACGGTCCTCACAACACCTCCGGCTAGATTTGGAAAACCAAGGGGCAGATTCTTGTCTGGTGCAAGACAGCAGAGCTTCACTGCAGGCCAAGGAGCTACCCAATTCACCCCAAAAGAAGATCTGGCACAGAGAGGCAAGGAGACACGCTGAAGCCACTCCACAGGTCGCTGGGTATGAAGGTTGGGCATCCTGGCTTCCCCGTCCAATAGCACTGCTGACATAGCTGGAAATCACACCTGGCAGTAAGTCTGGCTCCAATCAGCTGAGCAGTGAAGAGAACCAGTCCTCAGAGCCAGTGAAAGGTTTTCCACTTCCCTTAGTAGCTAAAATTCACTGTCTTCTCTTTTCAGCAGCAGTGCCTTCAGTTTTTGCTGCCCTTCACCTTTGGCCACAGGAGGATGCCAGCTGGCATTCAAAGGCTCTGCCACCCAGCAGTTATGTGTGGAATGGGTGACATTCTGATATTTGCCCACTCAGGGAACCTGGGTGACACCCTTTTAGCTATGGTGTGAAGGGCAAGCAAAACAATGATAGCCCTCACAGGGCATGGGCTCAGTTCCCCAGACCCTCATCACAAAAACCACATGTGTGCCCACAAGGAGCCTCTGTTGGTAGGTGGAAGCCCTAGTTTTACATATCATCAGAAGGTGTAGTGAAGGGAGCTGCAGAAAAACCACAAAATGCAGACTTAGGCAGGCAGAGCAGGCACTTCAGCTGGAGACCTTCCTTGCAGCCATCAGACATGCCACCTGTACCAGGTACATTTCCATACCTTTTAATGTAGCTTAACAATTGTGTTGGAGACAAAGGAAAAGGCACACTGTACAGAAAAAAAAAATCCCAAAATGATACCCTTTTATTTGTAAAGCTCTGATGAAACAACTTTCCAAATGACATCCCACTTAAAAACCAATGGAAACCAACCTAACTATGCATCAGTCACACTATACAGATTGCATCCTACATTTTCAAGATGCCTAGATATCTTCTGCAGTATTTACATATGTATCAGTTAGGTAGTAAAGTTTCATTGCAGTTTGTTTCTTTCCACCACACACTTATTCAATGGCAAAAAACCCCCTTGGGGATGCATTTGCATTTTTGTACAACACTTCGGAGCAAATGGCTAGGGCAATTTTCCTGAGAGAAGGCTTGTTCTTTGAAACTCTTGCTTTAACAACTGGAAATACAGAAAGTGGATGCATTTTTGTTGCGCTAAAAAGCCTAAGGATGCCTAGTTAAGTTTTTCTTTTAAATTATTTACGTACCATTAAGTTAAAATGTTTACATTCATTCATTCGTATAAAAACCGTTGTTAAATCTTATGCAAATGATTTAACACTGATTGCTGCAACGCAAATTGCACTTCTTTAAAAAAATTATTGTATATATGGAAGAAAAATATCTGATTGCTACCCTGTTTACAAATTTCGACTGACTCTATACAGTTCAGCCAGGAAACATGGACTTTCATAAATCTCAGTCACAGTGTACTTTAAAAGTTATATCGCAGTCTTGAAAAGTGAGTAAATATTTAAAACCAAAAAAAAACCAATCCCAAAATCTCCTTAACCAGCTGGACCTTGTGGGACTTGTACCAAATGTTGTGATTTCTTCCAGGGACTTAGCTGGGCTCTGAAGAGGAGAGCAAGGCACACTGAAGATGGAGGCCACAGGAGAGGTCGGACAGGGCGAAGACATCAAATGTTCGGTGTGAGAAGTCTGTGTCAACTCAAGCTGTAAGCACTTCTGACACTCATTAAGAAGTATCTCACTATCTCTGGTATTAAAGTCTTTGCTACTCCCTCCCCGACACGGACAACATCCACCAAATTCTTAGGGGAAAAGGCGATGAGAGAGTGAAAACAACTATACAATCAGAAAGGCAGCACTGCTGGGTAAGTCAAGAATGTATTTCTGGATTTCTGGAATCTATCAATAGGTGTGGGTTTATCTCTCCTTTTTTTTTTTTTTTCTCTTTTCCTTTTTTTTTTTTTTTTTTGTTTTTTTGTTTTTTTGTTTTTTAATGCATTTTTTGAGAGTGTAAGGCTTCATTAGTTATCCCCGGTGGTCATTTGCTTTCCCTACATTTTTCTTGCATAGATGAGGAACTGGATGCTTCGGCAAAGCCTCTTTCGGAAGGAGAAAACCACCTCTGCCACCAAGGCTCAAAAACTGTTTCAGGGGAATGGTCTTTGCCAGCACTCTCGCTGCCGCTGCAACCGCTCCACAGAGGAAACTGTGTGCAGACGTCTGGGGGCTGCCAGGATCCAGCTTCCCTCACACCAGGTCATGCCAGAGCCAGGGCACACCAGGGATCCTGTCTCACGGATGCTGTCACTTCAGCCGTGGAGGTCAGGCTGACTCCTGTGTACAGCCCGTCTTGACCTGAATACTTAAGGTTGCTGCTTTCGGGACTGGTGCTCTCTCCTGGGCCAGACATCACTGATGAGCTCGCCTGGAGGGAGGGGGAGAGCAAAGAGAGATTCATTGAGGTGAGCTTTGCACACACTGGGGTGTGAGTGAGAGCACAGCGAGTCTGAAGCACAGCCATCATCCCAGGATTTCTGTTCAAAAACAGGGTTTGCCCTCTGCTTGCCTCTGTGCCTTGAAATCCTGAAACAAAAAAATGTCTCAGCATGAACCCAGTCGCCCAGCCCTGCTGATGGGAGTGATATCTGCGTTTGGAGAGCTGGAAAAGAAACCACGTGATGTGCAGAAAGACTTGGAAATCAGATCATGATGAAGAACGAAATGTGCATGTGTCCCACTGCCCCCTACTGAAGGGACACCGGTGCCAACACGAAAAATGTGATCTGGGAGTGGTGGCAACTCTAGTTTTTCTTCCCCATGGGAGAAGCCCAACACATCCCAATTCTCCAGGAGCAGATACAGAGCACGTTTTGGAAAGCAGCTTTCTTTGGGCTCTTCAGCCCTTGAAATGCTTAAAATCATTCCCAACTCTTCAAAACACCAGCCACAACCAGTTTATCCCTGTAGGACTGGCCACTAAAGGAGATGTGCTTTTAATCTCCAGTGGAGAAACACTATGCCTTTGAAGCAGGAGCATTTTTGTTCTGCCGCCTGCAGAAGACAACATGCAGGGGAGCCCTGGTAGGCACGAAGATGAACCTCTGAACCGCACTGGAACCAGTCCATTTGTTTTACCGGAGAAATGGAGAGTTGCAAAGACAAAGGAACAATCATTTTTTCCATGAGGCTGAGCAGATCTGCTAAAGAGGAAAAATTTGCAGTGCCAGACAGAGAAGGGGCAACATTTTCACCTGATAAAGGAAATGTTTAAGAGCTGACTTCATGCAAAATTAACTCTTGGATACGTCAACTTTAAAACCTTAATTTACTTGTTAATGGATAGTCTTTGGATGAAATTCCTTAAAAAAAAAAGAAAAGAAAAAGGCTATCCTAAACTGCGACTGCAGAAGCTTCCTGCCTGCTGTTTAAGTACAAAGTATACATATTTAATCATTTTACAAGAGTAGCGCTCTTGGCTCTCCTGGAGCTGTGCCAGGCTAGCAGTCCTGACATCGGAAAAGCAAGGCTTCATTTATTCAAAGGTAATTTCCAAATGGTGCTGTGCAGGGCTCTTGTTGCCGTGCTTAACCCAGGGAAAACCTCACCTTCTGAAAGAGATACTCACTGCTAGCAGTCATTTATGTCTGAAATAACCTGGGCTCCAACATTTTCTTAACCTTTTATTAAAACGATTGACCACCGCTATTCTTCCACCCAGTCATCAGCCCTGATCCCACACCATTAGTCACTACCCAGAAATGCAGAGAAGGAAGAGAAAAACCTATCTGTCCCCCAAAACCAGCTGAAACTGCTCTAGTCCTAGAGAAATAAGTTTTATCACTCCCTTGAACGTACAGTTGCCAATCAGTGACCGCGAATCTCTGTATCCTCTTTCCCTGTGACTGTGCATGAAGAATTCAGTGAGACAGGTTCCATGCTAACCTTTGTGTACAGTTTTGCTCTTGCATCAGCCTAGCTTTTCAAAGCCTTCTTTTAATTTCTAATACCTCAAACAGATTTCTGTTAGCACAAAAGACATAATTTTTAACAGCTTCACCTCCCCACAGTGGAAGAAGGGTTTAAATTAGTGTGGAGCAGTGTTTGCTCAACCTGAGCTAAAAATACTAGGAGCTGCTTTCAAAGGTTCCCATTTACCCATATTTGCCACTGCTGCTCTGGTAGGCAAATATCTTATCACTGCCTGTTTTTTCCGGGCTTGGAAAGTGTAATTCACCTTTTCCTGATTCAGCCCTACACAGAGGTGGGGTGCAGGGACCCACAGTTTCCACATGGGGTTATCAGGTACCCCTCCCTTGGGCACCCCAGAAGGGAGGACAGGGAGGCATGTCCTGTTTGAAGACTGCCCATCCCTGCCTGTCCAAGGCCGGATTCTGGCTCTGTTGAGCCAGGACGGGCAGGACCTGGGCAGGACTGCCGGGCCTGGAAACCCCACCCCGGTAATGTCATGACAAATCCAGGCAGCTTGGGCAGCTCCCAGAGTGAGACATAGAAAACAAACTTTAGCTCATGAAAAGGACGTGACGGAATCACAGTTCTGTTCCTGAGCCTCCCTACCTTTGCACTTACTTTTTCAGCTTTAAGGGATGAAAGATGACAGAAGTCGCACTTAGTTATTAGAGGACTTTTTTCAGCTGAAATAAATAAGCTGAACAATGCTGATGAAATCAATGAGGCCTAATTCACAACTACTGGCTCTATCAATAAAAAGGTAATGCCTTTATTTTTATTGGTGAAATCTGATAATAGCATAGATAATCAGCTGAAGGTCAGCTTGCAGAGGAAAAAATGAATGAAGCCCACTGGGAAGAGCCTGCCTCCCAAACAAACAGGGAGGTTGTGTTTGTATCTGCAAAGGTTCTTCTTTTTACCCAAACCAGGAGGAGCTGGTCATGAGTCAGCCCCCAGGCAGGTTGTATGTATAGAGGTGGCCTTTCTGTAGAGGACCAACCCACCATGCATGGAGGAAGACCTCTGCCAGAGCCACAGAGACAACTAGATCGTACCCAAACCTGCTGTCAGCACCTTAGAGGTGATTTTACCCCCACTAAAGCTTGCTCCAGGATCAAAACCAGGCTGCTCAGGCTGTCCTGGCCAGTACTCAGGGAACAGCAGCAGCAGCTCTGGCTGAAAGACGCCTGCTTTCTTCCACCCACTCTTTCCTGAACCGTCTGCCCACCACAGAGAGCAGGGACAGGGGATGGACACTTTCCCCTCTGGCCTTCCCCCACACCTCCACAGCCAAGAGGGAAATGTTCTGGGCAAGGACAGCGAAGGGCCTTGATCTAGACCTTTGGTCTATCAGATAGACCTTTGCTCTATCCACTTAACACGTTTAAACTGCTCCATGAATTTTGGACATTACACTGAAGTCTGCAATAATCTGAGTCTCAGCTGAGACTCTCTTCCTCCTCAGTTAGCCTCATTTACTTTCGCAACACTTAAATGATACCCACAGTCAGTTAAAATAAACTTGCAAAGACTTCTTTCACATATGGAGTGTTGTGGCAAACTGGTGCAGTCCTTAATTTTTCCAGCCTCAGCCTCCCTGCAATAACTCCCATCTCCACAAAGAGCACGTTTTCCCAATACTGTCACTCCCTGGAATCCGAAGAGCAAGTCTTGGCACTACAAAATGACAGCTTTTTTTACTGATGTAACGACCCTCTTAGCACACAAAGTTGTCATTTCTTGCTAGTCCAATTGATCCCTTTGTTTATACTGCAGATGTGTAAGTTTACATATCTTCTAATCTCTCCTTTGTATTATAGCAACATAAATCTGTGGTTAATACTTCATTAATTTCCTAAGGGAGGCAACTTCCAGCATGGCTTGGAAAACTGATGACCCACTGCTGTCAAGGGCTGTATGAATAACTGGCTTTATTGCTTTGGCACTGAAACAAAACCAAGCAAAAGGTATGTGTCCATATGCATATAGAATTTTGGGATAGAAGCAAAAATACTTTTTCTTTGCTTTTCCCCAGTGAAACAAAAAAGCTGGATTGCTTCCTTCTGTTTAATATAAAAATGAAAAGCTCACTTAATGGATACATGTACACAGAGCAAAGAAAACGACTCAAAGAAAAAAACACAACGTATGAAACTGAGCGGGGAGAAGGAAGTAGCATCCCATTTTGTCCAGGAGTGAGGACTGACGCAGAAGAGGTAGGAGACCAAGAAAGATTTAAACTAGAGTCTAGAGTATCAGATCTCTCAGCATACTGCCCTGTCTGCCACGCTATTTGGTATTTTAGGCTGCCACGTTCCTCATGCCTCCTGTTGATCTTATTCCACCTGGTTTAGATAAATATTTACTCATACCAGGACTGAGGCACCGTGTTCTCTTTTTCCAGGTGAAAGTCCTACCAACCTCCTACCAAACATGCTGGTGAGCCTTTCTCATGGAAACTCTGTCCCAACACCTACAAAATTATTCCATCAGATAATCTGAAGGACCCCTGGACATTTAACTTCTCAATATCCAGGAGATCAGGATATTGTTTTAAGAGGTCGAATCTCCGGTTCTTCCAGACTCTGGGACATACTGTATGGAGGCTGATTTCCCGGTAGCCAGCATGAATATCCTACCAATTTACTGCCTAAACAGGAGCAAACAACACCGCCTCTAACCAGCTCACAAATCTTCTTCTGACAGAAAAAAAACCATGAAAGCAAATGCAGGAGAAGCCATTCAGCTAATCCAGCCCCATCTGTCCAGCGTTTTGGAGAAAGTTCAAACTGCATTTTCCTGCGAGCTCACCACATGCCGAGGCCATCTCAGTCAGCTCTCTCATTTCCCACCCTACAAAACTGAAGAGCCAGTCCTGAACCACTTCTCAAGGTAAACCTCCAAGGGAAGTAAGCACTAGTTTTACCTCCTAAGTTTTTCTGTGGTGTGTAATTATGGTCCTTCTGAGAAAGCTCCAAACTGAAGGCAAAGGACATTGGAGAGTCTCCTGAAAGAAGAGTTCCCCTAGTGCTGCTGAGCCTTTCCTGACATCAGTTGTGGCTCAAGGAGCCTCCATGTCCTGCCATAAAAAGCAGATTTTACAGCAGGTTTCATACTGCCTTTTATCCTAATAAGGGAATAAAGTCCTTCTGGTTATCATATTTGTTGGAGCCCCTGCATGGAAACGGATGGGTTTGCACTGCAGACCGTGCCCTTCATTTAGCAATTTATTTGGTGGAGCTTTTCCCTGTACAGTTTCAGCAGCATCAAAGGGAGAGCAGGTATAGATGCAGATGCAGGCTGTCTGAAACCTTCAAATCTTCTTTTTATGGGGACGTAAGGCAACTTCATATATCATGCAGCTGGACCGTTTCCATATTAGTAAGACAGGACACCCAGTACTTATACTGCTTAGGAAAACAGAAATAGGCCTGAATCCTAGATCCAGATGTGAATTTGGCAAATAGCCCCTTTACAATGGGACAACGAAATAGCTCCGATCCGAACACTTCTACATTTTGGGATGTTTGAAATCAACTTTGCCCCCACAGCAATTCATTAATCGTCTCTCTTAAATGTTTAAACTTCAGCTAGAACATAAAATCAACATTTAGGGTTCTTGCTAATTTGTCTCAGAATTGGCATCATATAAGGTTCCCTTCATGAAATGGATAGTTCTCAAAGACATTGCCAAGAGTAATAGCTGCCCTCCTCTTTTTCTGCCCTTCCTTCTTTATTTTACATTAAAAGAGATAAAGAAAGGTAGGGCAAAAAGTGAATGTTACTGACACAAATGAATTCTGCTGAATTTCATTTCCATTAGATTTCTACATAACTGTAAACTTTTTTGGCAGCCTCCCACAAAAGGCATAATAAATTGCTTTTGTACCAGTAGAGGAATTCATTTTCTCTGTTTCATTTAGCAACAACATTGCTGTGAATTTCACACAACAGTTTCTAAAACGTCATCAGATTTCTCTGCCTAATGTCAATTTGGCATTTTCCCCCTCTTCACAGAATAAAGGCTAGAGAAGCAAAAACAGAGGAAAACAAAAACAAGTTGCCGTGCCTGTTGTGCAATGCACGGCGAACAAGCCAGGTTCACTTCTCAAGCAGGTGCCTGTGTTTTGGCAACATCACCAGCACCACTATCAGGAATCAACACCAGTCTTTTTAAGTGACCAAAGATTACAGAGCCTGGATTCATCCACCTGAGGGTTTGGTTTTTTAACCCCTGACATGAGCTGGAGAAGTTTATTCTCTTTGTGCAAAGCCATTGACTATTTTAGAAATAATTACAAACCTTTGATCTATCAATGGATCAAATCAAAAGAAAAAAGAAAAAGTAATCAAGGAAAACGGAAGTCTAGTAGAGTATCTTTGCTTCAGCATGTAATCAGGTTACAGGCTGTCTTGCTCTAAAATGCTGACATCCCTTCACTCACCACACCCTAAATGGGCTTTATGAGTGCCCAGTCCCTTCTACAGGATTTAGACCCTTTAGAAATTATTTTGCATCCTTTGCTGCTAGTGATCATGTTCCCAAATGATGTCTGGGACAAGGGGAGCCAGTCTTAAGAGCCACCACTTTCTACTTTAAACCTGCAGTCTCTCGAGTCCCCATGCCTTTGAATTACAGATGCTTGGGCAAAGACAGGAGCCTGAGTGAAGGATGAGACCATGCCCATGACATGTCCTGACAACTGCTCCCCTGCAAATCCTCTTTTCATTTACATGCATCTGGGACTGGGCCACAGGGGTGGGAGATCAGTAAGCCCTTCACATAATTTGGGATGGAGTCAGAGGGATGCCCACAGGTCTGGTTGCTGCTGCAACTTCCTCTCCTCAGCGCATGTCACAGCCTCTCTCCATCACTTCCCTTTCATTGAAATTTTTCACAAGGGGGTATTTGCAAGTGCTTTGCATATGCGAGGCACATCTGATCAAATCATGGGAAAGGCTGTGCAGATGTTACCATGCTGCCTGCTCGATATAAGGGGACAGATTTTCTCAGCTGTTGTGCAGGTGTCCTCTCCCAGTCTGATCTACTATGGAAAAATCAGGGAGAACTGAAGTCCTGGCACTGGGGATGCCATCATGTAACTAAGAGCAGCCTCAGGGTCCCTCCTGGGAGTTGCTCTTACTTGCTAACAGCTCTCAAGGAGTCTTTTAGCCCACAATCCATGCCCTTACACCACTCTCTTCTGGTACGCACACAACTCCATCTGGCAAAATCATATTAAAAATGGTACTACTAAAATTATAATATAAAGATTATTAATAACGTGTTTGATGTGCCCTTCTAGGGAGAAATACTACAGAAAGGAAGTCAGGTTTTAGCCATGCAAGAAGGCAGCAGCATAGTGGAAATGAGATCTTGTCTATATGGCCTCTTCTTCCCCAAGCAGCACACGGCTGTGCCACCTCAGTCTCAGCCAGGATTGTGCTTCTGTTTCTATCCATTACATATAGCTCACCACACTGCTCAGGATCACTAGTACTGCTTAAGGTAAGGCAAGGAAAATGTAAGGAAAAGCTGGCTATGTTTTTTCCTTTGCAAATATTAAGGGAGAGCCTAAAACAGTGCATAGCAGTTCACCAGGGGAGTCTGAAACCCAATTCCATAACTGCAAGAGTTCACTTTTTAGTTAGGGTTTCTTTTGATGTGATCTGTTTATTTTACTGGATTGACAGGGTTTTCTCATGTCAAAGACAAGCCCGTTTAGTAATATCCTAGTCTCACAGGACCCAAACCCAAAACCCAGTGCCTCTGAAATTGGGTGGCCCTGTCAGTCCACAAACAATCACATTTGCTAAAAAATGGGTTTTGCCTCCCCTTGTACAATGAAACTTTGTACATCAGAAATTAAACTACTGAAAGGAATTTGGATGTTGGGAATACAAAGACATACTGAAAAATAGCTATTATAAACAATGTCTTCTTTTCATTAATAAAGGACTAAAGAAAGCCACATTAGGAAATCTTCTCAAAGAAATTATGTGACAGATTAAGGGACACAAAAGGCCGAGAAGTGAGTGTGGATATGGATAAGTACAGCCAAGGCATTAGAAATTAATCTACCTTAAACTTTAGCAGTAGTATTTATCACACATGCTAACTGAGTGAAGAAAGGAAGTTTGAGATGGTTGAAGTACATGATGTAAAATAAGGATCAAAACTAAAGCAGGAGATGATTAGCACTCCTCGAGTGCTCCTCTGGAGCTTGGTGCTGCCAGATGCTGGGCATCTGGCCCCTGAAGAACCTTCTGCGAGCAGAGGGCTGAACCCTCTGTACACTGCAATCAGCAGGATGCTCCAGCCTGGTTTCAGCTGGGTTTGGATCAGGGTTTAACTGCACATTTTAGCTTAAAACAAAAGCCTTTATGATTTACTTCGTACAGTAGGATAACATTTTGCTGGGTTTTACCAGTTGCACAAAAATGTATATACATATATATACATATACATATATACACACATATAAACCAGCAGTGCCTTGAATTATAAATCTTATCAGATCATTTACCAAAAAAAAGAGGTACATGCACAACTGTTTCTTGAAAGGATCAGTTGGGCATATTTTATTGTCCTCTGTCCAAAAGAAAACCTTTGAAATGAAAGAACCTGCATATTCAAAAATAAAACATATGGGGTTAAGATATGGGTAACAATCATAAAAATTATATAGATCTTAATCAAGAAGGTTTGCAAAGTACTTCAGCTTGTCGTTCTGTTTATAGCTATATGTAATATCCTCCGAAAATCTTGTTCTAGTATCAGCTAACAAAACTGGAAAGTTTGTTTAGATTATTGTTCTGCTAGATAAGATAAAAACTGTGATAACATTGCCCAGTGATCAGCCTGCTTGCGGATACGGACACTTACCCCAGAGGCTGCAGTCTGTGCACTGGGAGAAGCAGTTTTGCTACAGTCATCTGAGTTAGTAGAAGATGTGGATGTCGGAGTCATGGGAACTGCAGTAGTACTGTTACCTGGAAAATTGGGAACTGGCATTAAAAAGAAATATTTTCCAGACAGAGAAGAAGGAAAAAAAAAAAAAAAAGAACAGCAACAACTACAAACTATTGCAGCTACACTTTCTTATATTTTATATTTACCAGAGCATGCCTTTGATTTATTTATATTCTTAGGTTTTCGCTTCCTCGTCTGAATTCCTTCTTTTTTCATAGCAAGGGGCCGAGGAACCTGAAAAAATTAAATTTCCACACCAATCACAGAGTTGCATATGTACTCTAATACCAAAAATCAAAATATACTACAAGATCAGATGTGATGTTGAAAATGTCTGTATAGCAAGTCAATTTTTTCTGTGTCACAGTACTAATTCTAAAAATGTTTGCATTTTATTTGGGAAAAACAGTAGCTTGATTCAAGGGGAGTTTTAGCTGAATTAAGAAATTAGGAAGTTTTTTTCTTGATGAAAACTTGACAGTTTTTTCAACCCCTCTGTCAATCCACAGGAAAACAGCACAGAATTAGGGAAAACCAGCATCATTTGGCAATAAGTCATAAGAAATTAAATTGGATGGGGTATATCTGGTCCTTGATTCCTTATTCCAGTCAATTAGGAATTATCTCCAGCGCCTGATTCTGGAAAGAGAGAATGTATATGAGAAAATAAAATCCTATTCATCCTGTGGACCAGCTATGCAAACCAGATCATCACGAGTAAGTGTCTTAGGACAGAAGCTTTAGAATAGAAGAATTGACTTAGTATTTGTTCCTATAAGCAATTCTGCCCATAACACAGCTTTATGGTATCTAAATTTATATTTATATGAATAAAATTATATTTAAATGTGCTCAAAAATCATCTTTGTGTTCATCACAATGAAAATCACTACACAAAAACATTGGCTTAAAATATATTTTAACTTCATGATAACACCAGTTTGGGGAAAGACAATTCATGTGTTTTCTAGCATTATAATATTTAAACCTGTGACATAATTTACATTTTATTGAAGCCTAGACCACTTCTCAATCGTTCCTAATGCCCTTGCTCTTCAAACATTTATGCTTGACTGTAACTCAGTCCACAAGGGTCTCACCCAAAATATGCTCCATCACATTCAGGACAGAGTTTTTTCTTACTCTATTACTGCCTGACAAAGGCTGAAATAGCATTTAAAGTTTTGCTGGCACAGCTATGGCTTGAATTACACTTGAAGTTTTGCTGGCATAGCCATGTCTGTCCATGAAAAATTATCTCATTAAAGGCCTAGGGATTTTTTCCCCCACTGAAGAGCTGGTTTAAATCCCAGTGGCAAAACTACCTCTGCTGCTCATCCAGAAGTGGTTTCTTTATACAAATCTGTTGAGAGAGTGACAGTGGCAAACACATAACCTGTCAAAAGCATAACAAGCTAAAATGGTGCATTTTCTAACATCACACATTTTTCTGTTATTTTATGCATTTCATTCGTCTTTTTTTTGAGGACCACCCCTTCCCAAAAGCAGCATCAGAGCTGGCAGGGGATGTCCCTTGGCAAAGCAACCACTTACCCCATGGAGCTTCATGTAGAGGCCACAGGCGTTGCAGACGGGCTCCCCCTCGGCGTTCCTGCGCCACAGGGTGGTGGTCGTAGTGTGGCAGTTGGCACAGGACAAGCCCATCCGCCGCGATGAGGGCTGGAGGCAAGCACAGGCAAACACAGGCATAAACAGGTGGGCAGGAGCAAATGATTTATGTCTTCATGGTTCATAAAAAGTCCTTTAACACATGGCGAGGATGGTAGGAGCTTTTTTTTATAGTATCTGCCAGCAACGCCCCAGAATTAGAACAGAATTATCCTCATATCGGAGAGTGGAACGATGGTGTGAAGAGGTACTGAGAGTCTTGCAACCCTGGGCTGTTGCAGCAGAGGCAAAATTCCCATTTTGGAACTGCTGACCCAGAGAAGTCTGTTCAGACCACCAGGTACTGCTTCTTTTCCCGGCAGGACAGCTAGGAAATATCTCCACTACAGCTCCATTGAGCTGAAGAGAAGGAACATCACTCCTGTGCCACCTCTCCAGCCAGTTCAATGCCCTCTGTCCTGTATGGTGGGTGAAGAGACAGCTCTGATCCTGCCATTGATACTCCTGACTCATCGGAAAAATCAGCCACTTTAATCGCCTGCCCTCGGCGGCACCACATCTGGGGAAAACTTTGCTGGGCATCCCAGGGGTAACACATACAAGAGCATTACTTTCATAAAAAGATCTTTTTATCATCACCCATTAATATCCTCATACAAAAAACAACATGCCTTGGGAGCGTGTTTTACACAGCAGAGCCTCTCCTCAGCCAGCAGAAAAGCTGGTGGGTGACAACAAGGTTCCCACTGCAAACAAGCCATTTATGACACTCTTCCGTGGAGTTTGGAGCCAAGATGAAGCAACTCTGTATCAGAAATAACCGTACAACCCAGAGCTTTATGGCCACGGGCTGTATATCATAAGTGAAGGCAGTCCTCATAAACATGTGAAATGAAGGTGAATGGGTTATAAAAGTCCCTGTAACAAGTGATCTCTTTTACGTTCATCACAAGCAAAGAATTCCAGCTACATCATAAATCTAGTCTTTTTCAAAGTATCGCATTGTCAAAAAAATATAAAAAAATATGTGCCTAGCTCTGTGTCTGGCAGCTGAACAAGTTTACACGGGGAAGGCAGTTTTAGAGGATTGCATTAATCTTATTCTGACTATAAAGTGCCCATAACTGAAATTACTAACTTAAGGGTACAATGCCCTTCCTCTTGAATCATTTACTGCTGGGTTGTTAGACGTAACTGGGTCACCTTTGATACCACAGGGCTGCCTGCCACTGGGGAAACCAATAAAAAAAGTTTTGAGAATGAAGAATTTTCCAGAGTGATAACTGAGTTTCTTAAATATTATGTTTGAGTGTCTTTAGCAGTAAGCTGTCATTTTACACCACAGCTCAGAAAGGGCTCCAGATTAAATATAAATTTTGTAATCTTGAATCAGTAATCTATTATTAACTGTGCAGGAAAAAAAAAAGCAAATCACCCAGCCAAGTGTAATATAGGTTGAAGTACACAGATACAATTTTTAATCTTAAAAATCCAAGTCTCATAGAAACAGAATTTCTGGCCTAGTTATTAAATATGTACGCACACAGCACTCAAATTGCGCCCTCGACTCAATACGTGTTTTACGTGATCACACTGAGTAAAAGAAAGCTGGTCGTAACACATATGCTTAATTTTCTTTCTCTACAAGTGAAATGCTGTCAGCTGTTTCACTCCGTTAAATCTTTTCTCTTTCCTATGCAGACTGGTCTAAGCCTTCATACATTTTATTTCAATAGCTTTTGCTCATTCCTGTATCTAAACAGACATGGAGTTTTGGCATGTTTTGAAGCTAAAATGACTTTTCTGATGCAGGAATTTTATCAGAAACTTTGGGGCAATCTAAACATGTTTAGCGTTTTCAAAACATTTTCCCTTCTCACCTACATATTTCCAACTGTATGAACACACAGTCATGGTTGATTTATAGTTATGGCCCGGGTAGTCGGTAGGGATTGTTACACAGAACTATTTCAGAGCTATTTCGCTGAAGTGTCAGACTGAAATCGGGCTGTAGTTTGACTCTGCTTTAGTCTTCTCACCCCCACCCCTCCCTCAAAAAAAAAAAAAAAAAAAGAAAAAAAAAGAAAAGAAGAAGAAAAAGGACACCAAAAAGCTAGAACTGGGTGTCAGCTACTTGAAATCTGCCTCGGGCCAGGGTGCCGCAGCCAGTCGGGCTCTGACGCTTGAGACAATCGGCAGATCTGGCCCCACCGCTGCTGGGTCTGTCCCTGCTAATGAGATTAACACCTTGTGTCATGAAACTTACTGGATGACCAGCTAGAAAAAACAGGCACCTAGCAGTAATAAACCTCTGTCTTAGAGTTAAATGAACTCTTTGGCTTAAAGAAAGGTCTTTAAGCAGAGGTGGGTTGGTTCCCAAGCGCTTACTGTCTGTTCTGATCATCGCGTTTGGGTCTTGTTCCCCCTCTCTCCTGTAAGGGCACTAAACTCAAACGGTTGTGAAATAAAGAACAGTAGGTGTTTTAACCCCAGGAAAACAGGCATGGAGTGAAGCAGCTGGCATGATTGAAAGGGGCTTGAAAGGCTGATGGGTTTGATGCACTGTCTCCATACACAAGGGTCCAAACATCAGCTTGGATTATACTGGTGTGATTTATTATGGCTCACTCGGTAACAGCCATTACGGAAGAGCGTATTCTTTCTGTCTGCTGACCTCCACCCAGATTTGCAGCTCCCGCTTGTTAAGTTTTCTCCTTGCCTATTCAGTGCCAGCCTGAGTTATAAACAGGGGTTCTGGTTTGTGCTATTTATTTCCCCCCCTAGTTTTAGGAGTATATTTTTAGAAAAATTGCCGTTCATTTCTTAGGAGTAAAACAAAACAAAGGCTATTATCATTGTTTAAACAATTGGTTTTCTTTGAATTATATACAAAACTTGCTTACATTCCCAAGGATCGAGCTCTCAGCAAACAAAGCAGGTCTGGAGAAATTCCTAGCCCTCTGAACAAACATTTTCCAACCTTGATTTCTTTTTCTTTTTTTTTTTTTTTCTGTTGGAAGTGTCGAACATCACCAGCACAAATTTCTTCCAAGCCACCGAATCCCCTTCACAGATGGGGTTCGTAGCTCAAAAAAGCCAGGCTGGCCCGTGCCTGGTGTGCAGCTCACGAGTGGGCAGAGGCAGATTTTGCCAGCTCAGGGCCTGAAAGTGGGTCCCTAGCAGTTCCCAGAGGGCTGCCAGCCCTGTCGCCCCTCATTGTGACCAGTTGGGCCTGAAAACCTGGTCAGGAGCCCCACTTCGGTTTTGCAGCCAAGAGGATCACCAGGCTAATACACTGATTGCTCTTCCCCATCCTTGTCCCCAGTTTCTCCCCGGCTAGCGCTGACTGGGGTTCCTTGGGGCGCAGCTCCTCTCGCCCGCCTCCTCCCCTCCCTCCCGACTCACCACTCTCTTTTGGGGCTTGATGAGGGGCCGGCTGAGGCCGTTCATTTTGGTGTAGAGCCCGCAGGCGTTGCACAGGTAGTTGCCGGTGCCGTCCCTCCTCCACAGCGGGGTCTGGATGGAGCCGCAGTTGACACACTCCCGGCTCTCGGACAGGTCCTCCAGCAGCTCTGGGGCAGGAGCAGAGGGGAGAGGCGGTGGGGCACGGCCGCAGGCGGCCGCGGAGCCCGGTGTAGCCCCGCGCAGCGCGGCCCCGGCCCCGCCGCGCCGAAACCCGGGTCCCGGGCGAGCGAGCACCCGGGCCTCGGAAAAGCAATTCCACAGCAGTGACGGCGGCCATGCGGTGATTTTTTACAAAATCCCGGGATTTTTATTTTTCTTTTTTCCTTTTTCCCTATTTATTTAGATGTGCCAGACCCGCTGCCGGCCCCGGCGCAGCGGTTGCTCTCCGAGCCGGAGCAGAGCCGGTGCGTCCCGGACAGCGGCCCGCCGGAGGGCTCACCCCCGGCCCGCCGTACACTCCCGTCGGGATTTGACCCTCGGGAAATTCGGCTGGGATCCGCTCGAGGGGTGAAACCCCCGCCTTGGTGCCCACAGGGCGGAAAGGGAGGTGCGCTTGCCTTTAGAGGGGAGCAGAGGGGGGAGTGAGGTGGCTGTCAGAATAGCCACTTCCAGAGCCTATCCTGGGAGCCGGATACAAGGAGCTGTCGTTTTGCCCAATATTCCCCAGGGTCGAAGCTTGGCAAGAATTTTTCTACCCTAACTCTCATTTTAAATGCCTCGCAACTAGTAAAGCTTCAAGTTTAGAGGCAGCTGTCGGGGTTTTGCTGTGCCAAGGCAGCTACGGGCAGCGACAACTTCGCCTCGACTATTTGGTCAAATTAGAGCTGGTTCATAGGAAACAGAGGAAATGGGAAAATATGCGGTATTGTGCCTCCTGCTTTCATAGTTACTGAGCACTGAGGGGAAAAAAAAGGTTTAAACGCACGGGGGAAAAAAAAAAGGAAAAGAAAAAGAAAAAGAAAAAAGAGAGCCCACCTATAAGAGCTAATACTTTCACCCATGCGAATCCTTGTTCTGATTCACCTCTCCATATTTCGGGGAGGGAGGGGAATAAATACTTATTTTACATAGACTGTGCCACGTCGTGCAGAAATAATAAAAGGAGATGTTTGGATTTTTACAGTAGCTTTCGAGTCCAGCCTGGGAATGTATGTTTCAGACTCAGAGCTTCGTCATTGGTTTTTTTTTTTCCCTCCCTCTGCTACCTGCCTAAATTCATCATTGGGTTATTCTTCCACGTTTCACTGTACAGCAAACGAGAACTCATAAGCGTCGAGCAGCTTTGGAGACTGGGCTGCGGTGTTGCGGTGACACGGCGGGCATTGAGCTGAGAAAGAAACGGCCTTTTGGCCCGCACCCACCCAAATACATTTCTCTCCTCCCTTCGTTTGCAAATTATTAGGAGCTAAAGAGGAACGGGCACACGGCAGAGTCCAGAGAGCACAGTTCAACTTACGTTGTCAGCTCCTAACTCTTAGCACATCGCTAAGATTTATTAATCTTTGCACTAAAAGCACCACTGAAGACTGCAACCAGAAAAATGCTTAGGACGTCAAGGACTCTGGAACTTAAACAGTTATTTGTCTCAGATATTTATTTTATAGCATTGCCTTCGTGCCTGCAGAAAGAAATCCTGCCGTGACAATATTTCTCGGGCATTTAAAAATATTTTTTCCCCTTAGAGAGTGAGTAATACATTTATCTCCAAAGGAAACAAAAATAAAGTGTTAATTTTAGATACCGTTTTAGTATCTCTACGAGTAGCGTTAAGAAAGCTTTATCAAACTGTCTAATATTTAGCCGTAAAAAATATATTTCGGCTACAATTTTCCTACAGTTTTGAAACGGGACAACGCGTAGCTTCGGCTTTGCTGCCGCGTTTTGCCTCGCAGGAGCAGAAAACTCTCCTGGCCCAGGAGCTCCGGGCTGCTTCGCCCTGCGTTACACCGCGATGCGGCTGCCCTGGCATCCGTCCTTTCCCTCATCGAAAGGCCAATCCCTAACCCCTCCGGCCCCCAGCACTGGTGGGACAGAGGCACAAGGGCGGGAGAGACCCGCGGGAGCAGGGGAAGCTGCCATGCTCCTCCTCGGCTGCCTTGACACTCCTGCCCCAACCTCCTCCAGCTCTCGGCTGCTTCACTTCTCTGCTCCTTCTTACACACCCCTCTCCTCTCCCTGCCGTGAGATTCTCCAACCTCACGTTTCTCCCGACCAAAAAAGAAAAAAAAAAAGCAACAACAACAACAAAAAAAACAAAACAGATTTTTTTTTTCCTCCATCTCCTAGATTCACACTGTAACTTCTGGAAGTTGAGTTTAAAACTCAGCTTTCGTGTTACCCTGAGATGCGGCGTCTCCTATCACGGCCACATCTGATTTTCTTCCCTCTGTCATGTTATCAAACACCAAGCTGGAGGCTTAAAATGCTTAAATCTACCTGGTGTCATAGAGGGATGGGAGGAGCATTGTGTGTATAGCCCTACAGAAAGATGAAAATCCATGGGGTAATTTTCTGCAACATTGCACTGAAAGAGAAAATTACAGTGTCTATAAAATATATTCACCTGGTGGGTAGTTTATGTTTAAAGCGAATGATGATCAAATCTGTGTGCATACACATATATACATAAATATGTATATATACATAATATATATATGCATAACATATATATAAATAGATATACATAGCCGCACACACCTCTCTATACACCTCTATTTATATATACATAGATTTATTCTAAAGCTGAATAGATTGCAATAATCGTTAATCTTTCTATCTCTGACTAAAACATCACAGCTCAAACTCCTCTTCTACAATTGACTTAATGACACCTAGCATTTTCTTAACTAAAACAAAAAGTAAGGACGGGACCCCTCGGAAATGAAAGCAAAACCCCATCAGGAGGTGCTGTATTTTAGCAGCAGTTTACAACTTAGGTTTCCTCATTCATATTTGCGGTTTTGCTTCGCCGCTCTTCTTTTTTAACGAAGCAGTGAAATGTTTTCTAGTTGAAAAAATCCAAAATGGGTTAAGTAAACCCCTGCAATTTTCCTCTCCGATACAAGAAAGATTAATTTGCAGTGAATTTGTCACCGTTTCGCGTCTAGATCATAGCATTTAGGGCGAGCAGGAATGTACTGATTTGGAAAAATTAAAAATTAAGTTTACACCAGGCAATCCGTTTTGGGATCTTTGGGTTGGTAACCCCGATTGCCATACTCCAAACAACGCGGCTTTTGGGGGGTGTATTTCCCCCCTAACTCAACACAAACGACGGGAGTTACCTCCGCTCCAGAACAGCCATGGTCCCGGGACCTCCATCCTGCCACGGACACCAGGGCCGCCCCACGCCAGCGAAACCCTCGCCGGGGTGGCCCCTCCGCCGCCCCCCGGCACCCCCTGCAGCGGGCAGCCCCGGCATGCGGCGACCCTCCCTGCCCTGCCAGCCCTGCCCTGCCCTGCCCTGCCCTGCCCGCGGGTCCTACCTGCGCTGGGTGCCCGGACGGGGATGGGGGCGGCCCGGCCCTGGAGGCAGTGCAGCATGGAGTTCTCGAAGGGCGCCGTGGGCCAGGCAGGGGCGAGCTGCGGCCCCACGTAGGACGTGTAGGGCCCCGGGTAGGAGCCATTGAGCGGCCGGGCCAAGGGGCTGTACTGGTCCCTGGCGCCCAGGCTGTTGCTGTAGGCGCCGGGCTCCCGGGAGGCCCCGTTGGCCACCGGCGGGCTTGGGGAATAGGGGAAGCGGCCCGAGGGGTGGGAGCCGCCGCCGGTGCTGTACGAGGGGCTTTCCGCGGCCGGCTGGGACCACACGGCGTGGCCACCGCCCGGGTGGCTGGGCTGGGCCGCCCCGCTGCCCTGCAGGTACGGCAGTGTGGGCAGCATGGAGCCCACGCGGGTCGTGGGCACGTAGACGGGCGAGCTGGGCGTGGAGTGCATGAAGCCGCCCGGAGATCCGTCGTAAGGCGTGGGACCCTGGGCGGCCGAGATGGCGAGGGTCTGGTACATCTCCTCGGGCTGCTCGGCGCCGAGGGCGCTCAGCTTGGGGCCGCGGCTGGACCAGATCAGCTTGTTGGTTTGGTCTAAGTCCGCGAAGAGCAGGATGTCCTCCCAGCTGGGACGGCCGGACGAGTGCGGGGTCCCGAAGTGCACGTAGGGGGCGAGCAGCGACCTGCCCTCGGCGGCGGGGGGCGGCGGCGGGGCCGGCCGGTGGCTGTCGTCGGTCTCCGGCCGAGGAGTCTTGGAGGAGCCGCGTTCACCCTGAGAGCCGGAGGAGGAGGAGGGCGAAGGAGGAGACGGGCGCGGCTCCCTGGTCGCGAAGGGGCAAGAGGAATCGCCGGCGTCCGTAGCGCACTGCTTCACCGCGCACCAGCCGCCTTCAGCCACGGCCATCCAGGTCCCCTTCTAGCCGCTGGGTGTGGATGGGGAAGGGCGAGGAGGGGAGGAGGAGGAGGAGTGGAGGGGGGGATCCGCAGGGCAGGGCGGGGAAGGAGGACACAAAAGAGCAGGGAAGTGGGGGAGAGAGAAATAATAATAACAAAGTTTGCAAACAGGACAGCCCGTCTCCCTCCCGTAATGAGATTCATCAGGGCTTATCTGGCCCCTCTGAGCGCTTAATCAGTCATGTCGCCTCGGCGCTGTTGTCCCTCGCCCCAGCGGAATAGGATCAGGCAGCCCAGGTCAAGACGGGCCGGGAGACGCCAGTCCCGCGGGGCCAGGGCTGCGGCTCCGTCCCCGCTTTCCGCACCGTGGGAGGGCTGCTCCCCTCTCCCTTGGCATCCCGGGCTGCAGATTTGAACATGAAGCACGCCGGGACAAAGCTGGGCGTAAGGGCGTGGGGACAGAGGGGGCATTTTTCCCTGTCTCTGCCCTTCCTTGGCTGCTGTCGTTGTTATGATTATTTCAATGAATGAGTCATTTGACTCGGTTCCACTGAGAAAACAATTAGTAAGGCGATCCCTTTAAGGTTACTTCGCCGGGGAGCGATGTTAGCTGTTCCGCGCATCGCCTCGCTTGTTTGCCTATTTCCAGCCCAAGGTCACGGAAAGGAGGAGGAGGAGGAGGAGGGAAAGGCACCCGGGAGACGGGAGATGCGCACGGGCCGGGCCCGAAGCGTGCGCGGCGGCGGCGGGACACGGACCGAGGCCGGGCGGGATGTGCCTGGCGTAGGGGCCGGATCCAGAGGACAGCCCTGGCTGGGCTCCTGCTCCGAGCCACAGCACACCTTGCGGGGGTGACACCCGTCCCGAGCAGAGCGGTGTCAGTTCGGAGCTTGCCAGCATGAGAAAGGCCGGACAGACAGACACAGAGAACCCGGTGCTCAGCCCCTGGGAGAAGGGGCAGAAAGCGAAAGGGACACAGAGAAGTGACAGCAGAAGGCGAGGCTCTCCGTTCTCAGCCCACCTCGGGGCTCTCCAGATAACCACAGGCATGAGAATACAGGACACACACACACACACAAAGCCCCCTCGCAGATAGGCACCAAATACGTCTCTCCCTCCTGCAAGATAACTGGGAGATAAGGCTCCGGCAGATAAGAGCTCCAGGCACCGGTATCGGATGTTTGCCCACACAGTCTCCCTCGGGCTCCCCCAGCCAGGGGCGGCCGCCGCCGCGCCGCGCTCCCCTCGGAGCGCCCGAGGGCAGAGAGGCAGCAGCAGAAGACCCAGGAAGAACAAGCGAAACCGCGGCGAGGCAAGGAAAGAGAGGGGCCAAACCTGATGCCGGTGCCCCGCATGGGGCCAAGGCGCGGGGCCGCGGCGGGCGGTAAATCCAGTGCGGCGGGGGCGAGTGGCGGCGGCGAGTCCGGCGGCAGCGGCCGGCGGCTCATGTATAAAAAGGAGAGAGGAGGCGCCTCTCGCAGCCCTGCCGGAAAACTGCAGGCAGCCGGCCCTGATTGGGCTCGACCAACTCTAAACAAACACGGGGCTCCGCAGGAGTGCCAGTCCCGGGGCCAGCCGGGCCGCCGCGGGCGGGGGGGCACCTCGGGGCGCCCGCAGAGAAGGGGCGACAGATCCCTGCTCGGGGAGCGGAGAAGAGCAGTGAGGGTTCGCCCTGCCAGATACTCCAGCCTTTTTTCTTCCTTTTTTTAAAATTTATTTTTCACCCAGAAACAATACACACTCTTCCCTCCTTCCCAGATAATACTTTTTTTTTTTTTTTTTTTTGGTGAATATTCAATTTCTGTAAGGTTTTTCTCCGCGCCTCCCGGCATGTGAGCGAACGTCCCCTGGCAGCGGCCCGCGGGGATGTGTGTTTGGCTTTCGCCCTAAGCAACCAGGCGAACGTATCCCTCCCTCAAATCTCCTTAGTTTTTGCTCGTCAAAATCTGAGCTATCCGAGATGAAAAAATGTGGCTCCTCCTTGAGTTGCCCCAACCGTCAGGTGAAGCCAAGGCAAGCTGTGGGATGTGTCCATCCCAACAGCTGGCGGTAGGCATTTTTCCTCCGTTTCTTTCTTATTACCCCCCCGCTCCTCAACTCTCTTATCTCAGCTGTGTACAAACTGATATGGTACTTAGCAGGAAAGTGACTGGAAATTAAAATAACTTCGTTCACCAGAGGTTATCAGCTGGATATCTGTCATCATCAGTTTGTACAGAAAGAGTCATCTGCGGCAAAGGGCTGGACTAGAGCAGAGCCGGGCTCTCGGCAGCCAACAGGCATGAGCCCTCCCGACAGAACCCGAGCCCAAACCTGCTGATGCGCGGTGCTGTCGCTCCTGGGGTAGGCACGGCTTTTCTTTCGGTCTTTCCAGGCAAGGTGAACGGGAGGTGAAGAATTTGCAGTGCTGGGGGTACGGCAAAACACTGGCTGTAGCGATCCGCTCTGCCGGCGTGGGTGAACTGACTGTGACTTGGAAGTTTATTGTGCGCGTTAATTTTTGTGGTATAGCACGGCAGGGGTTTGATCGGAAAACAAGCACTTTCCCGAGAAACCGTTTCTTTATTAAATTGTATTATTAAAGGTGATACTTCTTTCTTGTCAGTTGTCTCTAAATAATATCGTTAAATAATATTGGTCACCCTGCCAGGCTGAAGTGATTTTTTTTTTCCTTTTTTACCTTTAGGTGTATTTTAGTGTGTGCAATATTAAATAGAAAATAAGCTTTTGCAAGCGAGGGCAGTGATTCGTTTTCTGCCCGACTCGTCTTCCGATCCTAGCTGGAAACGTAAAACATTTTTCCTGTGTTTTTTACCTGCAAATGTGAGACGAGCAGTGGAAGTTGCGGGAGTCGATGCCCACGCTGCTTCTCCCCAGTTTGGGTGCTGCCGCTGCAAATTTCTGTGCTGAAAAGCGCCGAGCTTTCAACCCCGCGTGTCCTTTCAGTCTTTTGGATGCCCCTTCTCCAGTTAAACACGAGGGTGTTTCAAACACGTGTAAAGGTGGATATAGAGCGAGAAATACCGTGAGGTTTGGTTTGGTTTTGTTTTTTTTTTTTTTTAAGCGACGGGCTTTGCTCGCTGGGAGGGGTTTGCCGGTGTTCATGTAAGCCCAGGGTGGGCGGTGGGGACCTGCCCGGGCCCGGAGGGTGCCTGCCCGAAAGGTGAGGATGGCTGGGAAGAACAGCCGCGTTGGCCTGGCAGGCGCCTCTTTCCCTGGCTCCAAAGTGACCCGTGTTTTACACTTCAGGCGCCTTGGCTTTTTTCACTGCCGGTTAGCCTGTTTACGTTATAGCCGGGCTACAAACTTCATTTTATTTCCTCCGATAAACACGATAAGAAATCCCGGCTTAAACTGGAACCAGCGTGGGAAACCATTCCCAGTCACCCCTTTCCTCTCCACTCCTTTTCGTTTCGGGTTTGCTCTCGAACCGCTCAAATCACAGACTCCTAACCCTTCATTACGTCACTCCTTTCCCAAATCCCGCTCCGCTGACGTAACTTTCACCCCGGGGTTCCGGGAGGCTTTCAGGTATCTCCTGCACCACCATGCCTGGGTTAGGAACCCGGGGATGCATGTGCAGGGACATTTTGGAGGGCAGGCGGGTGCTCGGTTGCGGGAAGACACCGCTGGGGAGGAAGCGCCAGCGAGGTGACCATCGCTCCTGGTCGTTGTGGCCAAAGAGGGAAGAAGGCAGATTGGGGGGGAAAAAAAGGTTTCCTATCCAATTAAGGCAAATTCCCTCGCGGGCACTTCAATCTCCCAAAAAAGGGTTGGGGGTAAGCCGTGTGCAAGCGCAGAGCTGTTGCTCCTTCCCCCACTCACGGCTCTCTGCAAACGTGATCCCTTCCCAGGGATCCAGGTGCCCTAGGGAGGAGGGGAAGGCTCGGTCCGGCCGCACCCTCGCTGCCCCTCGGCCCGGACAACCCCGGGCGCAGCGGGCATCGCCAGCCGAGTCGGGCTCCAGCGCTCCTGGGGCGCTGCGGCCGTGGGGGCCCGGCGGGTTCGGGTGCGAGGCGGTACGAGGGGTCACTTTGGTGACTATCGTAGGCTGGAGTGTATTCTTTTCCGAGATGTGTTTATGTAACTTAATGTACTTTAGAAACTGCTGGGGAGTTCAGGCCGGGCTGATAAGCGCAGCGGTTATTACGGGCGACGTGCCGGCACCTCTCCCCCCTCTCTTCTCCCCTTCGCTTATCCGCGCTACTTAAAATATACTTTTATCAAGGCCACCCCACGATACGGATTGTTTCCATTCCCCAGCGGCTGTGACATTGAAGCGGACATATCGATCGGGCACCGGCGGCTCTCGGGAGCGCCCAGCCCAGCGGGGAGTTGCCGGCCGACCGGCTCCACGCTTCCCGCGGCAGGAACGGCGGCCGAAGCCGGCGGAGCAATCCGCATCCGCCGGGGAAGAGATGGATTTCAGAGGGATAGGGGCCTTTGACATCACCCATCACCTCCCTCTCGGGCCGGGCGGGACAGTCCGGGGACCTAAAGGTAGTGGTTAGCCAAACTGACCCCTAAACCAGCAAGGTCTTCTACACACCACTGCAAGGGCAGGGGCGGGCACGGTGAACGTGTCCTTTGCGATAGATCAGATCTGTCCCATGGTGAGGAGGGACCCCAAATTATCAAGGACGAGGAGAGATTATTTTTTCTTTTCCCAAAACTCCTAACGAAAGGCTGCCGGGTGCTCAGAGGCCGGGCTTCAGCTGCAGCCGTCCTTGCTGGTTCGCAGACAGCAGGCTCCGGGCCCCGCGGGGCAGGACACCCTGACCCAGCTTGGGGAACCTTGCCCGCTCCCTCCCGGCCGCTCGCCTCTCCCCCAGGCTGAAGCCGTGCCCGGAGGCGGGGAGCAGGGCAGAAGGATATTCCCCGCTGCAGTAAGCGGCCTCCCCGTTACTGGTGACCTGCTGCCGCGTGCTTTTGGGTGATTTCCGCGGCGTCTTTCAACACTTGATGCTCAAATCAGCATCAGGCAGCACAGAGCCCGCACGGACATTTATGCAATATATGCCCAAGCGTGTGGTTTCTGTGTCGTTGGGGTTTTTTTTGTTGTGGTCTTTTTTTTTTTTTTTTTAAATAATGATCTGCACCTTCATTTTATTTGCCCTCCCTGCAGTCTCTGAGGTCCGACTGGTTAATGATTTCAGCCTTTAAAAAAAAAATTAAAATCAACAAAACGCGCGGAGGAGCTTCTATTGCCGCGTAACCTGACTCCCGGAGCCTGCGCTCCGCGGTACCCGCACGCTGAGCCCCGGTGGGGCGCGCAGGACGAAGGCGATGCCCTCGGGGTGATCGGGAGGCAGCCGAGACCCACGCAGCACCCTAAAGAGCAGCATTTAGCTGCTTCTGTCCAACAGGAGCATACGCGTTTTGTGTCTTTCCAGCATACACAGAGAGACTTTGAAAATGAGTTAAGGATTACTTATATTGCTCCTCGGCGGTTTTAAAGGTTTTCAGAATAAGTGACTAAAATGGCTTAATTCTGACACTTTTATCAACGGGCACCTCAATGCTCTTGCTACAAAGCGGTGGGGCTGTGTCCCACTTACTGCTTGCGGTGACGAATATTATGTATTATTTTTAATTGCAGTACTCCTTTCTGCGCACAGCTGTAGATGAATCAAGTACCTCGACTCTGTGTGAGATTCGGCTTTCACACCTAGGGAAAGAACCCGTTTCGAGACAACAAGGCCAGAAGGAAAGGCCCCCACCCTGGTTCCCGCCGTCTCGTCGAGGGGAACAGGGAGGCGGGGGGGAGGGGGGTGGGAGCCGCCCCCGCCCGGGGCCGCACTGGGAGCCCAGAGCCCTTCCCGCCGCAGCGTCTCCCGGGCCGGAGCCGTGGGGATCACTGCCGATTCCTGTCTGGGTGCTGGCGAAGGCTTTCAGGGCTCTCTTCTGCTGGATCTGGCAGGAAAACCCGGGGGAAAGTTTCTTGCTGCGAGAGGTCGTTGTGGGAGAGAGCTGGGAACGGCGGGACGTGGGGCACGGCGGAGTCACACTTCTCCTCCCCAGCGCTTTAGAGCCGGGCTTCTCCTCATCCTCCCCCCGTTCCCTATCACGGCTATTAGGCAATATAAAATCCGATCTGCAATCAGTTATTCTGCCTCCACCCCCATGCCTGCAGCACAGAGAATTAATTCTTTCTCACTTAAACCCACCCCTCCCAAAAGAACTCCAACAAAAACTAAACTAAACAAAACACCAACAAAAAACAACCAAACAAAAAACATCACTGACTATTCCCTGGGATTGTTGTCGCCACTGCGGCACACCGTGAAGGAAATATCGGTTTATGCACACATCGAAACCTGCCGGGAAACCCCCCACATAGTTGTCTTCTTACTTCCCTGTCCAGGAAATAAAATAAACCATCAGAACAGGTCATGGTCTTCCAGTGAAATGTTTTCCACAGGTCAAAATGAATACGTTCTCTTGGAAGCATTTTTCGGGAGTAGCTCCGTTTCATGCGTGTCCACGCTGAGCTGTGGCGGGGCCGCTCCGTTTCTCTTGGCATCGTGGCAACCTCTCGCCCTCCCTTTTGAAACCGCTTTCCTCGCCATTTACCTACCTGACAGAATTGTCTGAGAACACGTGCGAATAGTAATAATAATAATAATAATAATAATAATAATAATAAACCCCCAAACAACGACATTCACAACCTGAGCTAAGCAAACCGCTTCCCTCCATCCGAACTAATAATGTTTTCACTCGCTGCTTTCGGTGAAATGCCAAAATTTGGCGATTTTGTTCCTGCTTGGAATGAAAGTAGATTTTAAAACGTTAAAATAGTATCTTCCAGAGCGAGTCTGACCAGTTCTGTAAATGCAAGTCCTACTAGACTGGAAAATCAAATCAAAAAAACCACATCACAGAATGAGAGATTTCAGAGTTAGCAGCTCAGGGTAATTAGATAGCCTATTAATAGCCTTGCTCCTAGCTGCTATCAGAAGTAAGTGGATGGCTCCTGCTTCGGGAAGGAATGAGCAAGCATGCCACGGGACGTAGGATGGAGACCGAGAAGATGGGGAGATGTTTCCAACGAGACTTGTGGGGGCCCATGGATAGGCAAAATGCTTGTACCCCCCTTGGCTTTGCCTGTCATCCCCGCAGACGCCGGCTTTTCCCTCCTTTTGATAGATGGAGGTGTCGGAGGGAGCCGCGGAGGCAGGTCCCGGCCGGGCGGGTCCCATCCCCGGCGGCCCGAAGATAAGCGATGCTGCTAATTCACCTCCGGGGAGGCGACGCCTTCCTTCCCTTTTGCTTTTCTTACCGTCGGCGTTAATGGCTTCGCGGACACAGCGTTCTATTTGCAGTTAAAAGTATAAATATATACGTTCGCCGTGGGAATACCGCAATTTCCATTTCGTTCATGTAATCACTGCCAGTGTTTATCCATTTCGCCTAAGCCTCCACGACCAAAGAGGGCGTGCAAATAATCCGCACTTTGCGATTGCTTTAGGAAAAGGTTGGGTTTATGCACCCGTTATTGCTGCTCACGTTGAATTTATAATTCAATAGTAAAGGACGCCAGTATGTGCAAACAATAAAAAGAACAATTAAAAAGCCGATTGTCCCAAACCTAGGTGGCTATAATATATTGTTCCCCTGCTGTTATTGATTGATTTTAAGAGGTCACAGATGACTGAACTTTAAGGAGTCAAAAGACTTTCTTTTAATTCCAATCAGATGAGCAAAAAGTAGCATAGTTCAGGATACATAAGGTTTTTTCTTGCTGTAATTTTTTACACACACACGTAATAATTTCTTGATGTATCTTTCTTGATGGACAAAATCGTTTTAGTATTAAAGATGGAACACAGTAACAAAGGAGATAGGAGTAATCCTAATGTTACTGAGGTCCAAGATTTTACTTTTTATATTCTTAGTATGGATAGAGTTAGCAGCTTTTTTTCTGAAGTAACCAATCCTCAGAGTAGATCAATGTGATGTATAGAGTGACTCCTATTTCCAAGGGTTAAAAAAAAAGAAAAAAAAGAAACAACCTATGCACTTTCAATAAACTCTGAAGAAAATACCGTGCAACAGTGTTACAGGAAAACTTCAGAGAAACATCCATAAGTAACCAGGATGATATCTGGATGATGCATTTAGCATTTGCCAATGGCAACCAAACATAAGTTTAGCAGCACACAACTTTAATATTCACCCCTGAAATAATAACAAAAAAACCCCAGCAACAGTTTTAGTATAAATTTACACAGGTTATTTGCTTTGCAGCAGCCCATTTTCATTGTAACTTTACTGTAGGTTGTTTTTTCTGATAGGATGTGTGAAACGGGGCTTACAAAGAAGCCCTGCTTCTGTGTCTCGGCTCATTTATCCAGATCCTAAAAAGGTCTAAATTTGTCCTCATTCACCATGGCTTAAGCTTGAAGAGCCAATGCCACAGACCACCACAGAAATACCTCTTGAAGAAAGAAACCTTGCTAGTGGATCACTTCTGAGGTTACCAGCAAGAATTGCTACTTGGCCCTTCAAGTCATGGTTTCAACTTAACTAAACTGGCTTTGAGCAGATTCTTACACAAACGCAAGGTGAATATTTGGTCAGCTAAAGCAGAGCTTTCTGCTGCCACAGCTCGGAAGCTGTTGGTCCCAAACAAACCCAATCAGCACTAACTCAGCAACTACCATAGCTCCTGTAATGAACTTAACAGTAAAGGTACTGCAGGTGCTCTCTGTCATTTATGCCAGGCTCTGTCAGGTTTAACAGCAGCTCTGTATGATACAGAGGCCATGCCATTAGACACTAAAGATGGCAGATCCAACTCCATGGCTGGCACACCCTTATAAACTTACATTGCCCTTACTTCTGGGGGCCAGTGACCCCAGCAGAAAGGACAACCACGAGCACTGACATCAGTGACATCTCATGGCATCACAGATAAATCCAGCAGAGGTGGGACTGTCAGAACCTGGGAGTGTTGGGAGATGAAAACTCAGTAGTGCTTAGCTGGCTGGAGGGTTTTTCGCTGGCTATTTTCAGCTTTCCCCCAAATGCCCCATAGGTGACTCCCTATGCAGCCCCACTCCCCACAGACCACCGGCTGGGCTGTAGGGACACAGCTTTACGTACCACTACTTAAATCAAAGTGTTTCAGCTTCTAAACTAAGCCAAACTCTTTCCCTCCAAAAAATCTCATATCAATCAAAACATTTGATTTTATCCAGAATGAAGATTTTTGTGCTGTTTTTGAAGTATTTAGCCCTTTAAAGGAAATAAACTTGGAATCAAATATGCAACAAGGTTCATCTCAAGAGGGCAGAAAATGTGTTTTGTGTTTTTTTCTTTCTTTCAGTTTGGTAACATACTCACATTTGGGGTGGTAGGAGAGGTCTGCCATGCCTGGACCAGAAGCCAAAACCACAGCAGCTCGTCCCTTCTCAGCCACCAGAAACTACAGCAAAACCTCTTATTTTCTTCTCGGTCAGCAGGGCACAGAGAAAGCAACAACTCTGAACTGATTGTAACTGCTACCTGTGCTCTGGCTTGAAGGTTTTAAACTTTTTTTCCTAAAGATAGAGGGCTTGCATGAATATGCTCCAAAACATTTCACTCATGTCATTGGAGAGAGGTGTAATTCAGCCTGAAACCAGAATTTATGCTACACTCTTATTTTAGTTCCTACTGCCTAGGAGAACAGTTGCTAGTCAAATCGCTAACTGTGACCTGTGCTAAGTTTTCAAATCCATTTGGTTTCAGTTTTGATAGCTTCAACAGAATTGTTGAATGACATTTCCTTTAGCAGCAGTTTTCCAAACAAATTTACTTCATTTCTGCTTGCAAGAAGTGGAAAAACGTATTTTCCTTGTGCCTGCTTGGAACTACATGTACCTCTGAGGTCCAGAGAGGTGACATATCTTTCACAAGTGTTTCCTCTAATAAGTGTAGAGAGGAGAAACTAATGGTTGTGAGCTGTAGCTACCAGAAGATTAAAAATATTCTGTACGGAAATAATGTTAACTGCTGCTCAGTGTTCAGACTTGTGCAGCATGGAGCTGACTAGGTTGAGCCTATGGAGAGAATTGGAAAGCAAACTTTTCAGCTGAAGAAGCAGACAACCTGAATTTAATGGTGTTGGACCAAATGAGCAGGAATAAATGTGGAAGAGCTTGGCTGAATGCTAACTGTGAGTATTTAAGCTGAATTCTCCACTTCATCTGGGCTTTTTGGATGCAGCCAGCATTATTACAGCAAAAGTGGAAAATGTTGGGCATTTTGTCGTGATTGAGAGTAGAACTGGGGAGAAATGCTAAGTGGATGGGAAGGGGGGAGACAAACCCATTCAGAGCTCTGTGACTTTTTAGGAGAAGAGAAAAAATACAAGTTTGGGTTCAGCAAGTCAGTGCAGAAGGACAGAGCTGCGGTAGCAACGAGGAGTGCCCTTTCCCAGGTGCAATGCAAGGAGAGAGGGACCCACCCATCTCCTTGGTGCCTGGAAGATGGGGTGTACACCTCAGTCCCCACATCCCAGCAAGGCAGCAGGGCCCAGCAGGAAGCAGGCTTCCCAAATGTGCTCTTCCCCAGCACATGAAAGAAGTGCTGTTTGGGTCCATACCCCAAAGCAAGCACAGAGCTATGGCCAACAACTCCATGGGGTTTCGAAGGCTCTGGATGGCTCATGGGCTGTCTTGAACCAATCCAGTGCTCTGCATAAAAATAGACTCCAGCACACCTGGAGTGACACTTTAGTGAGAGGAATAACAATGATGCACATCCTTTATGGTATTCAGCATTATGATACTACCCCATATCTATCAGTCTGAATGTCAAATATACTCTGTTTAATGGATTAAATTGTTTTATCGGTCCTCTATTGGGAAGGCAAAAATCTGCTGTGCAAAGCTCAAGAAGTAAATAAAGGACTAAACTCCAATGGGAATTTTGCTGGAGAAAGGCCTGCTTAAGCTGACCTGTTTAATTAAAATGCAATAAAATGCAATTTCCTTTACATCATTACACTCTAATGTCAACCTTAGAATCACAAAGTTGTTGAAACCTGGGAAAAATGGTTAATCTGTGGTTACCTCTTGGTAATAAAAAACTGTAAAAAGATGTTTTTAAGGAAACATGTTAATAATTAAAAATAAAATTGGTGGTCTAAGTGAAGAGTAATGATGGTACTAAAAATGGCATTGACTTAATTATTTTTGTTGATGCCAGTTATTCATTTGTGGGCCATCAGACTATAAACTGGGGTACTTTATTGACTGCAATATATACTGGATTTGTGCCATATTATTCAAGAAAAACAATACACTGCAAAAACAATACAGAGAAGAGGTAATTTGTACAGAGTTCATGAGACAATTATATAATCTAATTACAAAACTGACTCACTGTGCCCTTGGTTCTATTTATTAGAAGAGAATTCAAGGACATACTAAACATACTCAGAGTCTAGGAATTTAAATTTAAATCCTGCCTGTACACCCAAGCATCCAGGAACTGGTGTGAGCCAGCACATAGATCATGAGTCCCAAAAGAAGGATGCCTTGATGTGGAACTCAGGATACTACTTCATTTTTCTGTATGATGGAAATTAAACTACTGCCCCATTTTCCTGAGAAGTGCTTTGAAACTCAGTCAATAGCACAGAAAAACTTTTAATAATGTTAATGACGCACAAAAAGAAGTGTAATTTATTATTTATTTCGAAAAGCAACAGCAGTTTGAAATCTGCCTGTGTTTCACATGCTTCACTGGTACAAAACCTCTGGAGAAATGCATCAGGAACATTTGAATGCAAGTGAATGTGTTTCATGTTCAAACAGAAATCACTGAGGTGCCCGAACACAAGACATATAACCAAGGCTTTGCACATGTCACTCACTCACAGAGGAGCCCATCTAAGCACAGAAATGACTAAAGCCAAAACAAAAGTAAGTTGCTGAATTATTCTGTGAGTTTTCAAGTTGTAGCTGCACTGCAACTGTTTGAACTCTTTTCAGACGTTTTTCCTTAAACTTTTAATGCTTTTTAAGGAACATACAAGTATTTCCTTTCTTGATCATGTAAGAAATGTTATTAAATAAAACCTTTTTTTGCATCTCTTCTGATGTTTTTTATTCTCAATTTACTGTGCATTTTGTATTTGAATAGATTTTTATGGGTGACATCTAACCATACCATAGTAAATTGTGGAGCAGGCTAGTATTCAGAATGATTATAAGGAGTATTTGTTTATAAAGCAGGAAAAAACCTCAGTGTCTCTCTATTTGTTTTTATTAATGGTAATGCTGGCTTGCATACAATATTTTTTTTTAATGAATGCTATGAGGATCTAGGAGGCAGAATAGCTAATGGAGAGCCTGGGACACCTGAGTCCAGTTTGGACCTAGGTAGGGAAATCATGATTCTGCATATTGGAAGGTACAATTCTGCAGCACATTGGCCCTGGTGCAATCCTGGCTTCAGAAATCCTGTCCCTCCCAGGAGAGACTTTTCTGCCTGGAGGAGTCACTCCAGTGCCAGCACAGCAATCCAGTGCCTTCTCCCAGTTGTATTAATGAAATTCCTTGTGGGACCACACTGGAAGAAAGACCATTGAAGTGATTACAATTAAAAATAGCTCTTCCTCTGCTCCTCCCACAAAGAGTTTATTTTTAACTTCCATCACTTCAGTGCGCTGATTTAAGCACTGCTCTACACGCAGTTGTTTTGGCACAGCTGAGGAGGTGACAAACTGCAGGCCAGAGGTGGGAACAAGCATCTGGGGCAGGAGCTGGCTGCAGCAGCTCATCTGGCAAAGGCAGTGTATCATGGGACTACGGTGTGGTAGTTCACTGCATGAACTTAAACTTTGCCTTTCCTGAGTGTTTTTATAGCCATGAAGTATCTCTGCTCCAAATTCCTAGTACAGGAGAGCTGGCCCAGCATTGCTTTCCTACCCCAGCCTGGTTCATTTCCATTAGAGATTTGCAGTCACGTGAGCCGTATCACCAAGAAATACGGTGTGCGTGAAGCCTCAGCTGAATCCTGAGGCTGGTATCCTTGAAGACATTTAGGTGGCTAACTTTTAGGCAGTGGAAGGCTTAAATGGACAGGGTTAGGAGCAGGCATACGGTCAGTGACAATGCCTTGGCCATAGGACAGCAGCCACCTACCCACCCACTCTCCCAGGTCTCTGCTCACAGCCTTTTATGTTTGGCTTTCATGCAAAGGATCAAGCTGTGTATGGACTCAGGACCGAGTAAGAACTTCTACCAGGTAGTTTTGGCAGTGATTTAGGACTCTTGCATCTTTTCTTAAAGCACAGGCCATGAGTCACATGCTGAAACCTTCTTTCTTATCTCTCCAACTTCCTGACATTTTATGGACCTCAGGCTATGGTGGCTCTTTGACTTCTTCTGTCCACTGCCTGTGATTTTGGTCTTTTGAGGACTTGAAAGCTATGACCTAATTTGAATTTTTGTTAACAGCTATGTAAGTAAGCACTTGGGTGAACTTGCATAGCCTTTAAGTAGTCAGGAAGTCAGATAATATCTAATCTTATCCCTGTTAGGGTAAAAGAGTGTCCCTAGCACACTACTTACCAATGTGTTCTAAAGCAGACAACACTGCATGGTATAACCTATCCTACAGTTCCCGATATTAAAAACAATTATCTGACTGGCTCACATGTGAAAACATCACAGCATGACGTCACCTAGAACCTACTGACCCCAATGGAAGAAATACCAATTCAGCTGAGCCTGGAGCTCTCCTTTACTGCCTCAAGTAACTCACTTCACACATCATAAGCTGAGTTTTGAGTCTCCACCATGTTCATCAGACGTTATTTTTTCTTCCAGTCATGACCCAGACTAGGAGCCTAGATGGTTTTCTTAATCATAAATGGTACTTCTGGCAGATTTAATACTTCAGTGTCAAACCTTCAATAACAAGATCTTGTTGGCCTTCACAAGCATATTGCTTCTCCTCTGCTCCATGCACACTGTTTCAGTCCTCCCTGAGTCTGAGTCCCCGAGACCTTCTTGTAATGCAAATAAATTGAAAACAAAATAAACTAACATCACGCTGGCTCTAAAGTAGCACTTCCATGGCACTCTGCTGTATCTTGATGGCATAAACAAAATGCCAACCGAAAAAGCTACCTTGAAAATCATCTAGCTCACAAATGTATGATTTTGTGATGGAATGGGGCAGCCCAAGCTTGGCTGGACCATGTCGAATCACAAGGATCTCCAATCCTTCAAAAGCTCAATAGAGCCTTAGTCCTTCATTGTCTGCAGAATTAGCCTTGAAACCACTTCTTCAAAGGCTCTCGCTGGTTTCAATGACTTTGCCTGCACTGGAGTACTTTTCTGTTTGTCTGTGAACCTCAATCATGACTCTTCTGTCCTCACTATGCAGAGGTGAAGAATCTAACAACCTGTACAGAATATAGATCTGTAGAATAGAATCTACACTCTCACTTGGAGAGCACAATATATGGTATGTAAAAAGTTAAAAAAACCCCCATCGTACTTTCCTAACAATCCTTACATATGCATTGAGCTGGAAGTTATTTCAGAGAATACTCATGCTACTCATAAAAAGCCATTACCAAAGTCAGCCAAAATTCCAAGAAAAAAAAAATAAAATAGAAGGGCAGGCAGGTAACTAATCCACTTCGGAGCTGTAAGGTTGTGACCTGAGGTATGTTTTCACAGAAAAGGCAAAAATGAGGATCTTTCCCTAATAAGGAACAACCCAGTGATTTAAATAAGGAAGGATGAATGATGAACATACAGTTTCTGCCTGCACAGAAAACATTCCCAAGAAGAGGACTGATCAGACATAGTCATAGTGGATGGCTACAAACTACCAGACAGGCAGTGTTGACTCAGAGCTCCCTTTCCCAGTTGCAGCTTATGTAAAAGACTATAAAGAAGGAAAACCCATGGAATAATGAAGATGAATGCAATAAATAGACCTGAGCCTCTCTACTTGTTTTAGTGGTTAATGCCACTAGAGAAACCCTGCAGGGCTTTAAGCAATTCTTAGTGATGAAGATTTATGAAGCCCTTTTAAAAACTTCATTAAGGGGTCAGAGAGATTTAAGTGGCCTCACAAGCTCTGCACTAAGCCAAGAGATTCACTTTGCAGAAACTCAGCCAAAGGCAGCGAGGACAGAGCTGGCTTGCAAGGGCTCTTCACACACTCTGGGAACAATGCTGAGTAGTACTCTGTGCATCTGGGCAGTATAGCTTAATGCTGAAGTGCCTAACAGGGTTGTGGCAACCAAGATGGTTAAAGGAAGCTGCTTAGCAAAAGTATTTCCTCTGAATAATGTTAAGGCCAGCATAGTCTAGTAAGCAAGCCAAGTCTGCTCACAGAACTTTCTTCTTCCAGTGTCCCTCAGATCGTCTGAAATATGGCAAAGCTTTTTATTTTTTGTAGCTGGGATTTTCCTCCTTCTGATGACGAGTGCTGCCTGAATCTCATCAAATCATAGCCCAGAATCTTATCTTCCATACTGATGCCTCCAAGCAGTTGTTTAGGACTGTGATTATTTAGTTATAAATAGCAGAGCTCATTAATTTAGCAATCACCCCCAGCTATGAAAATGCAAATTGGGTTGGCTTGTTTGTGTTTTCAAGAAAGAGAGAAGGTGGTGGCGGTAGGTGGGAAGGGGAATATTCCCCAGGTGCTGCTGTTTATCACCTTTTTGTCTCACCCTGAGCCAGGGAATGTTTCATCTGCACCCTGCAGAGCTTTGCTGGGCTCTGTTCCACCACCACTGAGGTGGGTATGCATCACGCACCTCTTGTAAATTTGGTTCTTGGACCAACAGTTTGGGTCAACCCCATAAAAAAAATCTGGAGTTCTTTTTAGTAGGTATGCAGCAGAATAAGTTCTGGTAGCTGGCAAAGGCAGCAAACTGACAGAGCAAGAGATGAAGGCTGCTTTTGTAGCTTTACAAGTAAAACTACCACTCCCTTTGTCTTGCTGGATCTGCCTGGCCGTGGGGAAGCAGCCATGATGGAGCAGACTTCATGAGCTGTCATAAAATTCAGCACAAACACAGCAGCACCTCTCCTCCAAAAGCTGTGTTCCAGCTTGACTGCCCACCTGAAGTGAACACCCTTTGCTAGATATCTTACAACCCGATATTCTCTGCTTCATATGGATTGTGGGAGGTGCTACACAGCCTCAGTGCCTCGTGAGGAGGAGAGGAGCCAGAAGGAAAGAAGGTAAAAAGAGAAAGAGAGTAGAGCATGGAGAAAGGGAGACCTGAGAAATCTGCAGTAGGAAGAGAAATGCTGCACTGCACCCTGGAAGACCTCCCTCACCTCTCATCCCATCCCTCAGGGCTGCCAGAAGCAGACACTTACAGAAACCTTCCCCAAAATGACTGGTTATTATTCCCAGCATGTTAAATACCTTGGAATCTAAATGCCTCCAACATGAATTGAAGCAAGCTCCTGAATTTTCGCAGTGCTTTGTTGGACAGAGAATCTAATCAATGGAATCAGCTTAACAACTAATTTTCAGGATTTTGAGAGAGCTTGTTCATGCTAGCCCTCATTCAGGAACACATTTTTACATTCACAGAGCTTAAAGCACCAGCTTTACACTAAATGAGAGGGGTGGATGGAACCCCACACTTGTGAACAGGGCTCTTCAGTTAGGTTTCGCGGCAGAATGGCTCAAGCCTGGGGTAACCTCTGGGAAGGCTTGAATTTATGAATGATGCAATAGGCAACTCTCTGCTTGAAATCAAGCAGTAACAATACCTCCCAAATAGTTATCCACTAAATGATTTAATACTAATGAACTGCATAAGGAAGTTTATCTACCATTACCTCCATCTTGCAGCTTTTCTTAGGGGCCTTACCTCGCTAGCTTCATTTGAATACAATAATTTCTGATGGGTTCCTGAAGGTACCCACCAAGTCAGGAGGTGTCTTCCAATCTGCAAGAGCAAGCAGAGACTCAGGAGTGAGCGGATTACGATTATGGCTGGCACAAAGGAGAAGCCTCCCTCATGACAGTGAGTCACAAGATTATTGCCTAGACAAGGAAAACTACTACAGAAAAGCCAATTGCATAATATTCCAAAGAAAGCAATTGAGTGGTTTCATTGGTAGAGGCTTTGGATGAGCTACACTCTACAAATAATAACTTCATTCAGGCCGTTTCAATGACACAGGCTAGAGATAGGAAGAGCCATGATAATCATGTTTTGCCACGGCATTTTGGGAAACAGGGGATCAGCAATTTTCCAAAATGGGAAGCTTGTTTTGCTCCCTGAAGACCTTGTTTTGATTTTAAGCACTGCCTACTATGTGCTGTTGCCACATTTTTTAGATACCTTCTTTATTGCTCCCTTGATTATAGGGCGCAGGGAGATTTCTGCAGTAGAGAAAGACTTTTCTGAGGCACATGATATAAGAGTGGAAGGTATCTGCTCCAAACCCTCCATAAATAGAGAGTTAACTCACTGTATCTAAGTGCCTCAACATGAGGAACGCTTTTCTTTCATGCCCTGTTGAGACTGGAGATATAGGGAGGCAAAGAGAAGCAGGGTGGTTCAGGCACCCAGGGTGCCAGCGTCAGCCCTGGGTGCTGACAGTTGCCTACACAGCCCTGAGGTGCAGAATGTTTTCTCTCTGATGCTCCTGTGTAGCTACTACCACTTGTGAGATGTTGCAATGGCTCAACAAAGTGTTGTAAAATATTTGCACCTTGATAGTGTGCCCCAGCCAAACCATTTTTAGTTGTTTTTACCAGAGCCCTCAGAGTGGGACCAGGCTGGAATTACCCTCACTGGCTTCACCTGGCCTTTCCACCTTCAGCTGCAGCACATCAGCCCCAAGAGGGTTTTTAAGCTCCAGTCTGAAGGCTCGAGGGGAGAGGTGGGACAGATTTATATCAGCTCCTTGTCCTTTGCTGTCTTGTTGTTTGGATTTCCTGGACTAACTTGGCTGCTGATCACTGGATGGGTTTTGTTGCTGTCATCGTCTCCATGATGCTTGCCTGGATCAGGAGCCCCACCTGTGAGAGCCCTCAGGAATTCATCAAGGACTGAAAGGTAAACTGTGCTGAACTGGGAAAGAAGAAGCTGAAAAACTAAATACCAAGACACCAAGGAATAGATAAAAAAGGACTGTGCTGTACTAGATTAAAACCGATCATGTTATCAGAAAAGTGCATGCAGAGCTCATGGACAGAAGAGAGAAACCAATCAAGCAATGTGAGATCTCATGCACAGCAGCTGGAAAATGTATATGTACTGTATTATGGATAAGTTGTAAAGTGTATAAGCAGAGTAGTATGTAAAGGTTGTAAGATGTATAAGTAGAGTAACATGTGTAAGTGTTTATAAGCAAGTAGAATGTATAAGTAGTGTATTATGCATAAGTAGGTAAAATGTATAAGTAAGTAAAATGCATAAGTACTGTGTCATGTAGAAGTTGTAAAAAGTGTAAGTAAATGTATAAGTAGAGTAATATGTATATGTATAAGTAGTATAAGATAAGCAAGTGAAATGTGTAAGTAAAGTAACATGTCAAAGTTGTGAGATGTGTGAACACAGGGGTATTTTAAACAATAAGATGCTTCTGTGTAATCATATTGATTTGTTGATCAGAAGGCATGAGTTCCTGCAACTAAGAGAGTAAAGCTGGGTCTGCTGTGCATAAGCCCATGTCACTTCAATGGGCAAAACTCTGACCTGCCTGGTTTAGGGTAACAGCAACTATAGAGAGTAAAAGCACTTGGATGGCTAAACAACAGTGCCAGAAAACAAATTCACAGTGAAGCGTACCCTGATCCTTCATCTGGAGCCATATTCATAGTCTGCCAGGGTAGGAAATGTCTGAAATGGCAGGAATCCATGAATTGGGGGGCCATTTGCCATTGTTACCCTGGTGTAGCTTTTTGGTTTTTTTTTTTTTTATTTCCACACACGAAACAGATCATAGTTTAATTATTTAGGCACTTTTAATGATCCCAAATTAGCACTCCTAAACCTTCTGCTTACTTCAGGTTTGTGAGTGAAACAAAAGATAAATCAAGGTAGAATGTAGTTCTGAGTTTTCTTGAGTCAGCAGGAACTATGCCAGCACTTGATTTTTTAAAATCTGGTTTCCTCAGCTGATTTAGTCATGCAAAATTAGCAACCTTGAGAAGGAAAGTGTAAGCGTGTGTTATTCCTGTTATACCCAAAAGTGGGTTACATTTCCCGTCAGTTCCCTCAAGCAAAACCTGTGCGCCTGGGAAGCACTGTAATTTTTCTTTTTGTCTCCCTTTGATGAGACTTTAAAAACAAGTGAGCATCAGTGTTTGGTGCAAGTCTTCTTTTGAGTGCTGTCATGACTCTTACCTGGGGGCTGTCAGCCCAGCCACCATATCCTTCTGCAGAGGGGAAGGAGAATATTACTCTTTCCTTTCCCTTCTGTGTGATAAGAAGCCACAGGGAACCACAGAGCTGTGTCATCCTGAATTGCTATGACCAGATTTACCAGGGAGCTTTTCCTACTGGGAAGAAGAAGTGCCGTGAATGCTGCTCTGCCTGTGCATGTACCCTGGGCTGTGTGTGGGAAATGGGGGAGGGCAGAACAGCTCCTGCCCAGCACAGTGCTGTGTGTGGTTCCCCCTGTACCGCCCTGGCTCAGGGGGAGCATGGGGCACAAAGAGCACTGAGAGCATCTGCCAGTGACAGCCACCTCAAACTGCTGCGTGGCCCCAGGTCCCACCTGCTGCATTGTCTGCAATGGAACCGACTGTTGCATGAAATGAAGGGAAAAGTAAGTGGGTCTTAGGTAATGGACTTCAAATATATAAACTAGGCTGCCACAAAGAGAAAAGGAATATTTTGTCTCCATTGGCAGATGGAAGGTATGGGATCCACCAGAGAAAACTGGAGAACTGCCATCACCTGTGCTCTTAACAGAAGGCTAAACACTTTAAGAAAAGTCAAGATATAGGGAAAAAAGGATTTGGTATCTCTCTGAGATCCTTCCCATCAGAATACCTCTGTGGCTCTTCAAATGTGTGATTATCCACATCTGCCAGAGGACAGTGCAGTCACAGGGGAGAAAAGTTGCATTCTTCAAACAAATGATTCATTAAAAAGCAGAAACCTACTCCAGGAACAATCCACTATCAAAGTTTGCCTCAAACTTAGTCATGAAGCCAAGAGGAGTTAAAAAAGGAATGACTGTGGCACAACAATCAAGCTTTCAATCATTAAACCCCACCAATAAATACTGGGGAGTGCTGGAACAAATCTTTATATTTCTAGAAATTATTCTAGCTGTGGAAAATATAAACTGTGTCTTCCCTGTAGACACAGTCAAAACGAATTAAAATACTCCTCATAACACAAAGGAAATACCTCTGGGCTGTGATAAGGACTATGAATTGTAGCTCTTTTACGTCTCCCCGAGCTAATAACAATAAGATGGACTGGTGGCACTGTTTTCAGCACGGAGATTAATAGTCAGGGAGAAACCGAGAAGGAGAAAGTACACTTTCAGTTTTCTTTCCGATGGCTAATTAAAAAGTCCATATCTGAAGGGAAGTGCTGTGGAAATGAGAGCTATTTGGATGTGCTTTCCCCCATCTACTATCACTGTGCTTTGTGAGGAATGCTTTATTAACGCTAATCTCATCTCTGTGCTTTGACAGAAGTTACAGTTTCCTTCCTTTGCAGCCTCTAAGGCTCAGTTCTATTACAGGGTTTATTTAATGGGAGCTTTATTATTTTACTAAATTACCTCATCTTCTGGGAACAAACTTAACCTTGAACTACGAAGCCAAATGTCTTTTTAATGATGCAAGTCTGTTTGGAAATTGTGCTTTGATGACTCTCAATTTTCTTCATTCTGCAAGTTAATATGCGGAATATACAAAAAAAAGTATTTTTTTTTTTCTGCAGGCCTTCCTGATCCACTATTTAAAATCAATTTGCTGCAATTATTAAGGTTAAGACTAGTGGGAATAAACATTCTTAATGGTATTCAGGCACCAGAGAGGAGCCCCTCACATCACTAGGGAACCCATTCAGTAAATTGGAAAATTATACGGGACTGATGCTAAAATATTCCATATTGAAATGTTTAAATTCTAAGATAATATAAATATCACTCCTACGTGTGTTTTGGATGCGGCCTTCTTGTTCTGCTTGGAGACTCAGAGAAACAATGAGAAGCCTCCATTAACCCACATGAGACTGTGATTTGATCCAGAGTTTGTAGTCAGTAGGCCAAATAATGTGACTTTCTAGTACAATCCATGGGACAGTGTATCTCTTGGATCCCAGGGAAGCAAGGCTTTTGCTTACAGGGTGTTTGAGCACAGAGGGTGAAGGAGGGTACTGGGCTATTTTGTTAACATCTGATATACAGGAGAGGAATTACTGTCTTGGTTCCTGGTTGATTCCCTCCCAAATGCCTGTAAGTTGCTGCAAACCCACACAAAAGACTTCTCAACTCTGGAAAAATGTGTGTCTGTGTTTAGGGTGTGTGCAGTTTGGGTACTTCTGAGGCTCTATTGCCCAGAGGTCACCTCTGGGCAAAGCTGGGGGCAGTGTTTTTTGTTTGCGTCAGACTTGAGTGGGAAGAAGTACATGAGACTCAAACAGAAATATGCTGTTTGCTAGTGGGGTAGACACACTGTGATGACCTATCTATTTAGGAATATTGTTAAAACTTGTGAACTTCTTTCCACGTCTCTGTTCAGAAAAGTCCTGAATCTTCCTGCAGTAGGAGCAGATGTCTGGGCACTGCCTCCCCTTCCTCAGAGAGCTGTAAGTCCCCCACAGCCAGGCACAGTTCCTCCCGTGCTTCCTGGAGACACTGAGCTGCTTCAGACCTGCTGCATGTGTGCACACACGTGTCCCTTGCCTGTCACCTGTGAGAAAAGGTGCAGGCCTCTGGAATGGTTAGGGAATCAGCATTGGAAATGTTGATCCTTTGGGGAAGTGGTGACTTCTTCCTCGCAACTCTGTGTCCAAGAAAAAGGAGCCCTGCAAAAAAAAAAGGCAAATGTGGGCAGGTTGCAACAGCAGAATAGCTCATCTGGTATGCCAATAGGTTCCCAGGAAAAAAAAGCTACCACAACCAGGGGACAGGCTGGATAAATTGTTCTGAAGGCTCCAGACAGCCCTTACCTGCATCTGGTGTCCATTTTTTTTTTCCACATTGCTGAGGATTTAAAAGTAGGGTTGTTGTGAGCAGGTCACTTCAAGTACAATTTTTGTTCTGCCTTTCTCACCCTATGAAACCGTCCTGGCACATCATGTGAAAACAAATTCTCTAATGACAGATGCAGATTTGGCACTAGATATTTCATTTGTGGTTAGACACCCAAAATCAGCTAAGAATCATCCAGAAGAAAAACCAACAGTTTTGATACTGGTTTTCCTAATGCTCAGAAGTTGCAAAACTTCTGTCTGAGCTCAAATGAAGGGAACTGACTCTTCCCCTGGATGCTCTCATCAGATGATCCACTCTTCTACCATAACACATCCCAATCATTCTAGATCAAGCTCTTTATCCTTTTTTTTTTGGTGCCATGCCAATAAAATCACCTCTCATTCTCTTACTGTAGTTTTTATATAGAGTCTTCTGCACTTACCCCAAGGAATGGTGGCTAGTTGACCTAAAAAGACCATGTACAACCAAGTGCTTCCCCACCCAGAATCTTTTTATTCCCTCCAGCTCCCCCATTCCTGTAATAGTCCTGGGTTCCCACATTGTTATGAGTCTCTGAAAACTCCTGCCCTACAAAGCAGGATGGCCAACTTTCCCCCAGGCAAGCTTTTATAAGTGTCAAAAACTTTTGCAGATGAAAGCTGTGGGACAACACAACGCTGTGGGCATCAGAGTGTTGAGGGAGGAGTTCTGGCAAAAGTTCATTGTTTGGGGATAACAGGTATTCCCTACTACTTTCCTATGAGATGGGGATGATTTGGATGTGGACTGGTTACAGTGTCATTGAGCCATCTTAGACCCAATCTACCCTGCCAGTTTTCTTCCCCCGGCACCTGGGATTGCCCAGGAGCCCTGTGTCAGCACAGCCCCAGTGTATCTCTGAGCTGAGCAGGGAAAGAGCATTTGCCTTGTACAAGGGCTCCCCTTGGGCCTTGAAAACCTCATCTTGACCGCCTCTGCTTTATTCCATGTCTGACTGTAGTGTGAAGACAAAATGCCCTACAAGAAACTACTGAAAGTGAAAAGTATGTATGTCCTGCAGATATTTTACATGCTAAAAAAAAATTTTCATATTTTCTTCCCCCTGTCCCTCTGGTTAGGTGCAAGTTCTACCACTACAATTTTATATCATTGCTTGGAAGTTCAGTTGACAGACAAGGTCCTGCTGTGTTACTAAACATAAATATTTCACCTTCTTGTTGTGTTAAGCCTTGGCTGTACTTTTTTCCTCTAATACTTTTTTTTTCCAAATGGGAATGCAAGCAGCTGAAGCCCAGTGAGAAAACATGAAAATAGATTTCTAGGAAAGTAACCAAAAGGGCTTTACCAGCACGACAAGTTGCTTATCAAGAACTATTTTAGGAACGTAAGGAAATGAAACTTTGATGAGAGAGTTCCAAGAGGGAAGATTTACTGAGGAGCTGAGGGTTCAAAGCAGGATGACAGCAGGGCTATCAGGAAACCTCTGCACCTGTTTCTCCACCAGCTGCCTAACCATACTCCCCCTCCTTTCTGCTGGCAGCTGAACAGCCGAGATCTGCATCCCCTTTTGTGCTAATCCACTCCACCGTCTGTCTGGAAATGTTTGCCAGTCAACTCATCCCTTCCTCCTCCTCCTGACCACAGATATAAGACATAGTTTCTGATTTTAATGCCCAGCTGTGCTCCAGAGACCTCATATAAATCCAAGTCACACTCTTGGAGAACAGGATGGCAGCAGGCCTCAGTTTCCCATCTGTACGAGGGAAATATGTTACAGCTTTCTGTCCTTTGCATTGTCTGTACGTTACCTAGTGGGGCACCAGGCTCCTCAGGCTGGGAGCTCCTTCCTTCATCTAAACCCAAGTGAGCCACCTCAACTTCAGCCTGCAGGAGCTGTCCTGATTTAATGGTGCCCAAAGCATGTCTGTTATACTGTGAATCAGAGCCCTTTTAAGGACGAAGTGCAGCCTTGCCCTGTGCCACTGCTTTGCTCGTGGGCATTTCATGAGGTCTCCTCCAAGCCCCATGGCTAAACTGTAGATTTCACAAGCAGGAGTCTTGCCTTCCTCCTGCATGCTCCTCTCTTGGAGAAGTGCCCAAAACTCTCACTGTGCCAGATCCCAGAATGCTGAACTTCTGCCCCTGTGCTGTGATAAGACAGTGGGAATGGATGGCCTTGGTGAAGTCAACAGAGTATCATACAATGTATTGCTTTCACACCAAGAATTATTTTGGAGTCAGTTTAGCAAGCAAGATGCCTCAATATACAGGCATAAGAGAGGCTGATCTTGGGACATGGTGCATGGGAACTGCCTCGAGCCATGGTGGTGAAGAGTCACAGGCAATTTGCAGAGGAAAGAAGACCAACCCAGAGGACCCACTGGGTTGTCCACTCCTCAGCCACAAGGCAGGGAAACCAGCGCACCTCTGCTTTGGGTGGTGAGGACCTTGTGCAGACCATCCTTTGATGCATGGGCTCACTGTTTTGACGCTCTGTGCTGCAGAAGGCAGAGAGGACAGATTTCACTCCTGTCTAAGCATAGCCCAGGGAGCCTAGGAGAAGACCTAGGAGACTTCTCTCAGCAAAGTGCTGTCCTCCCTGAACTTGAATTATATCCCATAATGATGGATTTCAAATAGAGGATGGCCCACTTAGCACATAGCTGAGGAGCCCATACCAAATTCCCAAGCTTTTCCTCCTCCCTAACGATGAGAAAATTGTTTTTAATGTATCTTATATATCAAGTTCATGACCTCCTTAAAGAAAATTATCCCAATTTTAACATCCATGGCTGAAATGTCATTTTCAGTGTGTGAGCAAGATTGAGGACAGACCTCTCGGCATCACATTGGGCTCCACTTTACTTTGTTTCTTCCGCTCTTTTCCACCCATGTCCTCCCTTTGCTCACAGACCTTGCCTTGGTTGTTGTAGGGATGGCACAGGTGAAAAGAGTAGCTGATTGCAGATGAGAGGCAAGGCATGGGCTATGCACTTGGAAACTTTGGTCGGACATGTATTTTCTGGTGTGGGATGACACTACGGTTTTCAGTAAACTGATGGGGTTGTTGCTCCTGTTACTGTTATTGTTGTCATCTCAGGAGCACCAGAGGATTCATCCCGAGTCCCAGGCTTTTTGAACCGGGGAGAGAGATCCAGCAAGGGTTTCTAGTCTGGGTTACAAGCATTGTGCACAGAAATTTAGAACACTTAAATGTATGTGGATGTTTAAGCACACACAATTTTACATTCATGTGTATCTTACATGTAAGAATGGTGTATATATATGTATATATATACACACACATCTGTAGATGTTTTTACCACTGTACAGCCCTCTGGGAAGCAGTACTGTGCTCTCAGTGCCTGGCTACTGTGAAAATGTTTTCAGTGTCCCCCTTGCATTTACAACCAGAAGGACTCCCTAAACTTTGGGGCTCTCGTGACCACTCTCCCCATATTTGACTGCACAATCAAAAGCTGGCTTTGGCTGATCTTTGCTTTGGGCATCCTTTTTGCCTGGACAGGGAGCTCGGCCTGAGCTACAGCCTGTTCCAGGAACCACAGTGCTGTCTTTGACTACAGTGATACCTTCAAGGCATTATGTAGGAGCAAGGTTGTGTTTTAAGCCGAAGAGGCAGACAGCACAGAGTAGATGTTATTCCACCCGCTGTAGAAAACTCCTGGGACAGTAAGACCTAGTCTTGAAGCTTTCACCCAACAAGCTTTGACCCCTTTTGAAAAGGCTGCCTTTCCCTCTTTCCTTCCACCTCTCTCAGCAAAAGGGCTGAGCCTGCGCCAGTCCTGTGGCACCAGAGCACAGCACCACTGAGCTGCAGCCACCCTGTGCCTGCCTGACGGGGTCGGTCGGCGTTCGGGGCCGAGAGGAAACCCCGCACCTTTGCACATTGGAGCCGTTTACAATGACTTTTGTTGCTGATGGCGCATGTTTGGTTGTACTTGTTAAATCTTGTTAAACAGGAAACAGGTTTCGAGGCGAGAGGGTCCCGGAGAGTTCAAGCTCCCGCTTTCAAATGTTCTTACAAGATGCACAATTGGCACCGACTTACAGGAAATATTTAATTGGAGTCGGAAGGCGCTGGCTCCACTGACCTTGTATTGCATTCCTCTGGGTGTTCCTTTCACAGTGATTTTCACCTATAGCTGGAATCAGTGATTTATTTATACCAGCCAATGGTGAGTCCAACAGCACTGAGGGGCTGAGCAGACTGTGGATATGCAGCGAGCTGAAGGGAGGAGCAAGCAGCAAGGAACAGTCTTACGGAGGAGAAGGGGCTGCCACAAACCCAAGAGTGACATATTTATGAGTCCAGTATCGGTTGCCTGCACTGATAAGCCACGGTCATTAAAGGAAGGAAAAGTCACCTTTGTGTATATAAAATATACAAGATTCATAGTCTGAAAAGACTTGACAGGAAAACATTAGGTAAATAAAGGATATCCCATAAAGCATAATGTGAAAATTAAATTACCTCATAAGGGAGGAAGGCTGTCTGTCCCAGCAGTGAAAGTGAGGAAAAATGAAATTCCTCTTTTTCATCTCAAAGCTGATTTGGCTTTAGGGTTTTGGGTGGATCTAGACACATTGTTACTGATGTCTATAAAAAAAGCATTAAAGTCCATTATGTTGGACTGGAAATGCTGCAGCTTCCCATAAATTTTCACTACATGCTCGCAAGGTGGTGAGAAGAATCTTGAGCATTGCTGCTCTAGGTGGCCAAATAACAGAAGTACTATCTCAGGGGTGAGCTGGACTTTCAGTGTTATTTTTAATTTTCAGGTCTCACCAGATTTTATTTTCATCTGATTTTGGGAGCTGTTGTAAATCACTTGGAAAAGTTTTCTGCCCTCCTCCCCAGACCTTTCTTTTCTGGTGAGTGAAACATATCCAGGATCCACCTAGTTTTGGTTTATCTGGTCACTAAGCCTCCAAAGCTGAGGAAATGTTGAAACATCAGGGAGAGGCAAAAGGAGGGAGATCAAAAGGGTCTACTTATTACACTACTCAGCAAAAAAGATAATGGAAAAAAAATAAAAGAGAAAGAGGAAAAGAAAGACAAAGCAATGTTTAAAAACTCCATAATTAAAACAGCAATTTTTGAAAAAAAAGTATTTCTATTTTTACAGAATGAAAAATTTCACAAATAAGAGGTCTGCTAGTGGCTGTCCCCACGGAAGGCACACACAGGCCCTGCCTTGCATACAGGTGGCCAACAGGAGAGCAACATTTGGCTTTGCAGTCTTGGCAGCAAATCCCTGCAGGCACAGCTCTCAGCCCCTCTGAAGCTCATAACTGAAAGACTCATCGATTCCCAGGGTCACAGTTTTTTTTGTTGGGAAGGAGGTGATTCTACCTGAACCAAGCCAATCTCTCTTCTTATTTCAAACCCTTATCCTGAAGACACAATTCCTACACTGGTTAGGTAGACCCGAACCCACCTTGTAGCCACTCTTAAAGTCAGGTTTATTTTTTTCCCAGCAGAATTCACAGATCAACATCTATTTATGAATGTAACTGTCTACTTTAGTTCTCTCTCTTCATGGAAAAATCCTTGGGGAAGTCATTTTCCCAATGTGCTGCAGGATTTTTGAGGGATAACTTTAGCAAATAGCACCAGTTCCTTGGGTATCTGTTCCTGGGGACATGTGCCACAGTTGCTGAAAAACACATTTAACTTCTCTGGTGCATCAGACAAGCACAGATCTCTCTGGTGAAGAGTCAGAGACCCAGGAATTGAGAGGTCCTTATTCAGCACAGCCTGCCTTTTGCTCTGGAGTTTGCATCAACACTTCTTCCCACCAATTCTTCTGTTCCAGATCTTTCCAATTCTGGGTCACTTTGCTGTCACATCTCATTCTGACTGTGAAGTCCTTTGCTTCCCAGGAGCTGACAGTGTCCTCTCCAGAGCACCTCCAGCTCTTCAGGACTCTGCATCAGGAAAATGTTTGGAGTATTAGTATGGGTGACCATTAAGTAACTGAAGGGAAGAAAAAAAGCAAGAAACCTATTCTGGGCAAACTGAATTCAATCGATGAGGGTGAAACTTAATTATGTTTGCAGACTAATAGTCTAATGGCATCTCTTTTGCACATCAATATCACTATTAATCACCATAAAGATCTCTCCTCCCATTTTTGGAAAGTACACATTGTAGACACATGGTGTTAAACTTTGAAGTTTCTTTTCCAAGTCAAAACAAACACAGGACTTTCTTGGCAAGGAATGCTTCTTCAGTGACCTCCATTGGTCTGGCTTTTAGCAGACAGGGCCCTCACTCTTCTGGAGCTGCCTTCTCTTTCCGAGTGCATGGGAGGAGGTCCCTTATCTTTATCATATATCTTCAAAAGGTGCCTCTGAACAAGGCAATCAGTATCACACACAGGTTTGTGCTTAGGAAACTGTGACTAACGAAACAATAAATCACTGATTTGCCACCTCTGGAAATGCAGTTTAGTCCAACTCTGTCACTTTTATCCACAGACTTTGGGGAAATTCCTTTATTTTAAGGGGTTTACTTTCAAAACTCTGCATGTGATCCCCCCATTAGATAAACAAGGTGTGATCCAGAAGAGAAAGCAGTTTTGCAAGAAGCCTGCCTGATGAGGCAGCTTCACTTCATTTGATTGGGGATTTTTCTTTTATTCAGTCTTTTGCCCTTTGCTGATGTCTCAGCTCCCTCTCTAATAAATAACTAGTCCACATCACTAAACCCCTGCACATAACTCAGAGCAATTTGTTACTGTTGGCAATGTCTGTGCAGCAGGGGCCCAGGAACAGACCAGCATGGAAGTAGTAATACCTCCCACTCTTCAGGAGCATGATTTCTGCCTGATTACAGAAGGGGTCATCGGTAGGACAATGCAAAGAAGGTCACATAAAATTCCCTCCACACAAATTGCATGTGCTGCAAGATACTCACACAAGCTGCTTTACCCAGGGGTATCTGGCAGTAGAAATCGGTCCTATGATATCAACACCACAGATGTGGCAGGACATTAAAAAAAATTAACACATATTCATACTAACCAGAACACAATGAAAGTGTGTGAACACTTTATACAGCTCTGGGCCCAGAGGATAGTTTAAAATACAGAAATTCCTGTAGAAGTAATGATATTATAAATCCAGTAGTCCTAAGGTCCTTCCAAAGATTAGATTATAAACAGTCTCCAAATACTTGGTGAGGCTGTAACATTAAGAGTCATGAGCAATTTTGAAAGGAAATGAGGAAGGAATACATGGGGGTTTTTCCCCTTGCCCCTCATCTGTCTGTCCTTCATGAACACTGAGCAGTGCAAAGAGGACACTTTTTCATGGCATAGTTATTTTGGTACACCCACCACAAGATAATTATCTTGTAGTCAAGATGCAGGGAGAGAGGGAGCTCCAGGGTCCTGCCTGGAGTGGGAGAGCTCACCTGTCCTCTGCCTGCAAAAAGGTTTGAGGGTTAGCTAAGGGCATGTGGCACTATGCAGGTGGGGCACCTACTCTTTTTCTTCCCAGAAGGGTCGTGAGGGTTGAGGGCAGCAGCTCCTGGTTTGTGGAAAAAAATCCCTCATCCTCATACGTGCCAGTTGCTCCAGCTCAGCAGGGCCTTCCTGAGCTTTCCTTTGTCTACACACTTAAGAGCACACAGTGTCTAATGCACCTTCCTCATTGTAGCTACGTCCCTCAGGAGCCCTTTTAGATGCCAAGACACAGAGGGAGGGAGGAAGCAGAGGGAGCAGTATTTCTGTACACACTCAGATCTTTCCCTGCCAGTTAGCAGGTCTCTGTGGATGTTGGTACTTGAGCCTGGAAACCTTAGGGCTCGATGGAAGAGCATCAAATGGAAGTTGGAAAAGAAGTCAGCAGGGCAACAGGAGGGCAACTGTGGTTTGCCAGGGCTGTAACATCTGGGCTCAGTGGCACCCACTGTGTGCCAGTGCTTTACAATTTCAAAGCTGTCTTATTTGTTTCTGTGGGAATTTCGGGGAAGTTTGGCTTTTGCTGTTGGGTTTGTGTTTTTGTTTTGCTTTTTAACAAAGCACCTCTGGAAAGGGTATGCTTTCCAAAAAGGCATTGTTTAAGGTAATAATACAAGAGGGAAAATTGAGGATGTGGGGGAAGGCAAGAAAAAAGCAAAGCAGACAGAAAATCTCATAGTTGCTCTCAGTAGAAAAACTCTGGGTCTGTAGGGTGTGATGGGTTAAAATCAAGAGGGCCTCCTGGAAATTTTCAGACATATTTCATGGAAGGCCATTTATTCTTGGGGGAAAAAAAAGCCCTCTTTTTTTTTTTTTATGTTATATTGTTGTTTCAAAGCACAGGAGAGCTAGGCAAGGCAGAATACCAGGCTCCCAGAGCTCTCATGCACAAAACAGAAAGATCTGTGGCAAACTGGGTTTTGTCTGTGGCCACACTAATGACCAAAATAAAGGCCATGATGACCATTTTCCTGACAGGGTTACAGGAGCCTTGAATAAAAAGCCCCAGATTGCCCAGGACCTTCCCTTACAGCCTCCACCACTTGCTCTTTGGCAGAACTGGTTTGCTCATTTCTGAGGAGGCAGTCAACTGGAAGAGGTAACTTTTATAACTCAGATTGGGAAAATGAAGGTGATTTGAGCTCCTTGGCTCCAAATGCAACAGAAGGCAGGAAATGGAAGATAAGGGAGCAAAGAGGAATGCCAGGGCACACCATGACTCCACTTTGTGAGCACAACAGCAGACTTCCTGCCCTGAATGCCACCACTTTGGCAAATTTCAGGAAAGGCAAGAGCATAAAAGATGGCTGTGCTGATGATGGACACTGCCTATGTCAGTCATCTACAGGGGAGAACAATGCAAAACAAGCCTCCTGTCTTTGACATCAAACAGAAAGATAAACTCTAACATCAGAAGGGACTGGCAGAAGATTACATCTTTTCCCCATTCCTTTTAAGATTTGTCTTGATCAGTCTATGATTAATGCTAATATGCAGGTACCTCAAATAATGGACAAGGTTCAGATAGCCCTGCTGGTTACCAATTAATTGTATGAAGGCAACAACAGGCTTTACACGAGAGGCTGGTAAACTGAAATTAGTTTTACTTGCATAATTTATATTAGTCTCATCTTATTGGGCAAAAGATTGAACCCAGGCAGCTTGAGGTGAGAACAAACTTCACAAGATGGTGGCATTCACCTCACTCTGGATGTTTCACAAACACCTGGATACCTAATAGGATCTCACAAAGGAAGGATTTTGTGGGGTATCTCTCTAACTATGCAACACTTGCTGTAACGGTGAGCCTCTGCATTAGTGGCCCAAAAATAAAGCAGCTACTCACACATGTGAACGTCAGACACAGCTACTTGTCTTGCTGGATCAAGATAAAATTTCTTGTGTCTCCAGAATGGAACTAAATGGAACTAAAAATCACAAGTCCTCATGTGATTTCTGGTTCTTCCCACCTTGAAGCAGGCTACGAATCTTGCCTGAACATTCCATGGTGCTATACCTTGCAAGCCAGTTGTGGTCAGATCCAGAAATGGCCCCCTTCCTTAAAATGGAAAATAGTTCATATAAGATATCTATGCACAGGTAAACTTCAAATTTAAAAAAAAAAAAAAAAAGGAAGGCTTGGTTCAAGTCTGGGCTTTTAGATTAACTCTGCTTATTTGCTTATTTTTAAGCTGTACTCATTCGCCTCCTCTTAACATGATTTCTGACATGCTTATCCTTTCCTGCTCTTGCCCAGCGTTTCCAGACCTGCTAAATCTGCACCTTTCTCCTGACATATTTCTCTGGAAAGAATGAGGCCCTCCTCCTGCCTCCCCCTTATCCCTGCGTAAGTAACATCCATCACTGTATCAGCACCTGACTGAGCAGCACTAGGGAAGGGTCAAGGTATTGCTTCCTACCCTTGACAAGTGTTGCAACAACCCTGAACCACCTCAACTTGTAACAGTTTCCATTCCACAAACTGCTGCACGGACTTTTCTTCTTGCTATTCCATCCTCCCCAGAGGCTTCCTGGCTCTGCTCACACCAAGGCAAAAAGCCACTCACACTTCTCCAAGTACAAAAGCAAAAGACAGACTTTCCCTGTCTTGCACAGCGTCTAGAAGAGCCTGTGAACGTGAGCGCAGCCTCAGGGCTCCTCTGTGATGGCCACAGCTGCCGTTGTCCCCCTGGGTTAGATCCATCTGAGGCATGGTGCTGGGAACCTCCCCACCAAGCAGGGCCGTGCTTGGGCTGAAATAGGAGACCCAGAGGAGAAAAATAACCTCACAGAGGCACAGGAATTCTTCTCACACACCAACCAGTTGGTCCTTCTCCATGGAGGGCATCAGCCCGCACATGCACTTACAGAACTTACTTACACAAGCAATGTCATAGCCAGAACTAGGAAATCAAGACTGCAATAGAATTTGAAGTGTTGGGGTGCCAGTTTGGTTTTGGAGGAGGTAACAAATGCCAGTGCTAAGTAGAAGCAGTAGTGCAGGCATGCAGAGCACAAGCACTTCAGAGGGTGATCTTCAGAGAGATGCCTGATACTCTTCCTCTCACTGCATCCCTCACTGTCCTTTTTTGCCTCATGGAAGTGTCCAGACTAAAAAAGGTTAAATCACTCCTTGATATTAAATCTCTATGGCCATCATAATTAGGACAATTAGCTGAAATGAAACATCTAGATTTCAAGCAAGTGGAATGAATTCCCGCCCTTGGGATCCAGACGCTTAGATGTTATTAAAAATGTCTCATTTTCTACATGGCGCATTTTCCATTAGCTCATAGTTCAGAGATACGATGCAGGATGTCATCTGTCCAAGAAAAAGAGGAGATCCTTGGAGAGGCTGCCTTTTGGGACTCTCAACCTCATGTACATCCTTCCCTTTAGCAATGATGTATTCTATCTTCATGCAAATCAACCAATTATTGCTGACTGCACAGGTGTCCTGGAACAAGGATTATGCCTGGTCTTCTCCTCAGGAAATGCAAGGAAATTTGCATATCAACCTAACAGTGTGGGGAGAAAGCATAAGAGAAGGCTACTGGCGAGATGAGAAATATAATGATGAGAAATAATATTACTAAAATATTTAATATTATAATATATTTTTCTACATCTTCCATTTTGTACGGTCTGGGTCATTTTATTGGGTGTTTTACTCCCTACAAAGCAGCATTGTGTTTAAGGAGTAATTTTGTACACCCTCTTGCATTCTGATAACCATTGTGGAAAACTGCAGACTTCCAGCCTCAGAAGCAATCGAATAGTTAAAGATTGACTGGACCTGCTCAGAGGTAAAGTGGCAATATTTCTGACATTCCAAAGCTGGCAAGCCAGTGGAGAGGACCCCACCACAGTACCAAAAATTAGTTATTTCTACTGTCCACTTGGATTCCTGCATACTGAAAGGTGGAATAAGAGACATTACCGCAGCCTTTGTCCATCAGAGACATCCTCCAAGCAGAGGAATCCTTGCAAAGACTGTCTTTCAAAAAATACCTCAAACCAAACCAAAAAAACCCCCAGCAAATACATTCCTTAATTGTGATTAGAGGTTTAACTTATTTTGGCTATAATTCATAAAGCAATTTCGGGCATCTGTCCAGCAGAGACATGCACAGCTTCTGTGACAGAGGCACCAAAACTCCTCAGGTACTGGCAAAAGTGGTATCAGCAAAACCCAGAGAGAGAAATTGCAAAAATAAGAGCAATGAAATAATACCCTAGGCTGAGGATAAAGAAAATGCTAAAGTCAGCATTTTATCTGATAGTCTGACTTCAGGAAATGCCTGTGAAAACAGTTTTGGAAAGTAATAGCTGATCTGGCTGCAGATACTCCCTGAAATAAGAAAGGTGCAAAATCCTGGTGCTGTTTTTTGGGTGAATTTTTTTGTTATTGTTGTTTTGGGGATTTTTTAATGAAAAAAAAATAGTTCTCACCAGAAGAAAAATATTCTGTCACCCCAGGAAAGGCAGAGTGCCTTATTATGGGTATAGTATTAGAAGATAAACAGCTGACAGGCAAAGGAGTCACATAATTCTAAGTGCAAAAGGAAATAAGTCTGCATGAAAAATGAGTGAATGGGAAGGGATAGACAAACACAAAGGAGGCTGCTATGATGTTGAAGTGTTTACCCAGAGAGGCTCTTTCTGAATCTCTGAGTGCCATCATCGCAGTTTTCCTCATTCTCAGAATTTTTTATGCGCTTTATTTGGGTTTTTTTAATTGACAGACAATTGTACCTGAGAAAATCTGGACCTTGATCTGCTCTGCTGCATACCTTCTCTTCTTCACTCACTTGATGGCATGCATTCTGCAGGAGAGGGAAACAGATGGAGAGCTGGCAGGTGTCATACTCCCATTAAAGACAAGAAATGGAGCTGCAAAGGTTTCAATTGTTATAACATCCTGCCTAACTGTTCCAGTTAAGCAAGGCATTGTAATTGTTGCTCCCAAAAGTGAGCTTCCCTTCTTCCCTACATTCACACTTATTCAAAACACACATGTCTCTTTCAATGGCAGTGGAATTGATCTCACTCTGCCAATAGCTTTTTCTGGGGACAGAAGCTGAGTGCCATGTGGAGGAGCCACACATCTGCAATGTAATTAATATCCTAAACTTGTCTCCAGAAAGCAAATGCACAGCACATGGGAGCCCTCTGTATTCTGTCCTGAAACCTGGGAGCAGCATAAATGGCATCAACCTCACTGTCAGCACCCAAGGCCCAGGGGCACCACTACCATGGGGGCACACTCGGTTGTAGGGGGGTGCTCCCCAAACTGACACATAAGCAGTCATCGCCTACTCTGATTTATGGTTTATTCTCCGTTGCTTTAAGGACAGGAGAAAGCTCCTGAGGAAGAGACATGGAGAAGTGCCCCTGTGCCTGGAGCTGGTGGAGTGGTCTGCAGGGAGGATGGCTGGCAGATGCTGCTCCTCCTGGCCTACTTGGCTGAAACTGCAGCTCAAAACTCCATGCTTCCCTCAGTTGTGGTTTATGGCTTATGGTTTCTCTGGAGGAGGGGTTCTCGAGGGGGAATAAGGGAGCTGATGCTATAAAACAGGCTGTAAATCACATGTCAGCTTTTATGGCCAACGTTCATATTTGTAGAAGCATCTTCCAGACTGCTCAGGCTGTTGGGCGGTAGGATGGCTCTTACTGAGCTGGGCAATACTGAGATTGTGCAAGCAGCATAGTGGGAGCAGATCAGACACGCTGCAGACAATACTGGGGTTGGGATCACAGCAGGTAGACTGAGATGGGTGTTTGGGGCCATGTGTGTTTTACTCAGCTGTGGCCAGTCCAGAGCCCCTGAAAGTGTCTGATCTACTAAATACTTGTAAGCTCAGGTACTGGATGCAGCACGCCTGGAAATTGTGCTGTAGAAATGAAGTGGCAGCCTGCCATCCAAGTCAGGCACTCCAGCATCCATGTCTTCCTCACATCTGGTGCCAGAGTCAATCAGCCAAACCAGATTCTGATCTGATATAGCTGTTACTGGCATGGAAATGGAAAGGGAACCATCCCAAATAACAGCAAAGTGAACATCTCTTTAGAAACTGCCTAAGCAAACAGACACAATAACCTAATCCAACCAAAAATTAAAAATTATTTCTCTGAACAGCAGCAAGTGGAAGAACTAGCCTTTTTCAAGTCCAGAGGCCTCCTGGACAGAAGGAAAAACAAGTAGAAGATCAAATGGATTGTGGGTCAAGTAAAGCACTAGGCAAAGAGGTTTGAGCCAAACCACAGGACACATTTGTCAAGCTCTTAAAGAAATAGAAATGCAGGATCAAAGCAGAAGCACTTTGCAAATATTAACATTTGTCACCTACTTTTACTTTTGATGTACTTCATTTTGAAGACATTTCTCCCTTTTCTCTCTCTTTTTTTCTTTAACAGGATAATCTAATCTTTCAGTACACACACTTGCCTTCTTCAAAAGAAACACAATGACAATATTACTGAAACATGGAAGACTTTAATAAGTACAGATTAAAAGAACCAACATATGGAAAGCAAATAATAAAAGTATATTAAGCAGCAGTCCAGAGAAATGTTGTTAACACTGTAGTCAAATATTCTAATATAAGGGTTTTGGTAGTTTTCCCAACAAAATATAAATGAAACAATAACTCCTTTTTTTGAGCGGAGGAAGAGCATTCCTGTAGCACTTGAGTCAGCAACAACATCATTAAAGAAAATCACATTAGCACCAAGTGGATCACATTCATTACTGATCCATATGTATTGTTTTGGAGGTGCTACCCCATTGATTAAAAATATCAAATATGGTTAAAAAAAGAGCAAGGAAAGAAAAAAGTTGAAAACTCTTTATGGAGTGTTTTCAGCTCTGTGTTTGTTCCTGCTACACCAGCAAGAGGAGTCCTAACTCAGTAGTGTGCTGATGTTCCTGCAAGAATGGGTTACAGCTTTGTTTTCCTCTGCCCTTCAGTCAGGTTTTCATGTCTCCACTGACATCCCGAGCCACAGAACTGCAGGGGGAAGCAGCCCTGGAGGACCTTCAGCATGAGCTGAGAGCAACCTGCTGCACACCGGGAGATGGTGACCTTCTGCGGGCTGCGGCTGAGGCGCTGCTTTGCACGGTGCAAAATACATAACAACAACAATACCTCAGGCTGAATTTAGGAAATTCGGTAATTGTCAAGTGTGGTAAATCATCTTTAAAGCAAACACTCTTAAAAGCGGAGAGATAAAGCTCATTCCCCCGGGACGAGGCGGTAGCGAGGAACACGGCGAGGCTGTGGGCAGGGTTTCAAAGCAGCCCCGTCACACTGGGCGAGATAGGGCCGCCCGCTCCCGACGGGATTTCTGAGACTGCTGGCACCAGGGTGACAGGCCAGCAATCGTTAACAGGGGAAGTCTGTCTGGTGCCTGCTCTTTGTTCCAGCCCCACTTTCATATTTGAGAACCCTTATGGTATACTTTCTATTCACAGCAACGTTTCAGCCTGTCGCAAGTGTGGCCCCAGTGATTATAGTTAGGCAAATACAGCAAGAACCCACACATGCTTGAGCCCTTCAAAGTATCTTTTTTTCCCCCCGCTCAGTTTCCACTTGTTAATATTTGACTGAGTCTGTAGTTTGAACAAGTACTTCCCAAATATATTTCAGCTTCCAAACAGAAAAAAAGAAAAGCCACCGAACATTTACGGTGTTCAGAGCATTTATGGCTGAAACTCGTTCTGCAGGTTCAGCCATCTGTCCTGCCCATCCTTGCACAACCGTTCTCTTGTAAAATGCAGTCGGTCTTCTCACTGGGGAACTTGCAACACCCCTGGCACCACATTCAGTTCCTCGATACCCCACCAGGATGACTTCTTGGAAATCCTAAAAGCAAGGAAGATGCTAGGAAGATGTGGCTCAAGATTCTCACAGCTGCAGGGGGGAAGGAGGCATTGAAATGTAGATAACAATCTCTAAGGGGATCCACCTGAAGGAAGGACATACCCAAACTGCGGGATTGTGATCACCTCCCTAGAAGGATGATACATACTTCTGACTACATGAAAGGGAATTGCAGTACCAGAAGGAACATCAGAGATGGGCTAATGCAAATGTCACTCAGATTAACAAGTACGGTAATTGCCATTCCTAACTGCTATCCACATAAAAGAGCTTGTCAAGGGCATCTATTCTTGTTAGTCACTGTTGGAGAAATGTACCTGGAATTTCACAGAAGCTGGAATACACAGGGTTCCATCACCTCCAGCAGCTGCCCTTCCAAGCATTTTACACAGTCTTAGTACAGGTGACTCAGTGTGATTTTAGACAAAGGCTTCTTCATTCTGCTTCTGGCAGCATAAAGCATTTTAGAGAGGATATCAATGGTACTGTTTTGATAGAGGCTATAACAATTGTTCTTATGTGAATCTGTTCAACTACTTTAAATCTTCTTAATCTATGAGTGGACAAATGTTAAATCAGAGAATTTTACAAACCCAGCTTCTTTTTTTTTTCAGTCATGCACATATACCAGTCCTGGATTTCATATTTCTGTACGTAAGACTATTCCCTGTATGGTGACATTTTTTGCTCACCAAGATGGGAAAACAAGGAGGCTGTAATATTAATAAAAAGGCAGCCCATTTTGCCTTTGAAGAAAAGTTCTTCTTTAAAAATAAGCTTTATGATAGATATAAATAACTGTGTGTTCTTAGAAAGTCAAAGATATTTCTTAACATGCCAATATGGCATTATTACAATAACCTTCAACCAGCCTGAACAGCTTTCACATGAGCAAGGAAGGGATATGTGGGGTTCATCCCAAAGTCTCTGTAATTACACAGACTTACAGGAACTGCAAAAATGGTGTGGAAACTGCACTGCATGACAGCAATTCCTCCTTCATACTTGCCCTGCTTGTAACTGGAACAAAGATACTTAAGGTGAAGCTCAGTCCCACTACTGCAATCAAAAAAAATTCTGATCTCACAGGGATACCAGGGGAAAAAATTGTTGGGAAGGCTAAAAATGGGAAAGATTTTCTAGCAGGCTAACTTCCAAAAAATAAATAACTAAGGTTAATAACATTTGTTAGCAGTGCTGGTTAAGTGTTTGAATCCAGCTTTTTTTTTTTTTGCCAAATCTGTCTCACTTTACCATAGGAAACCTCAGAATTACAGAAACCTTCAAAGCCAAGAACAAAAACTAAAAACCATTGCTGTCTTCCCTAACAGCTGTTACAGAGCTGGTGAAGACACACAGTCTCACACTGCCCCTGCAGACATCCTGGGTGAAAGAACAATTTTGTTGAGCTGAGTTTTATATGGGCATGTAAATAAGTCTAAAAATTTCCACTGTTTTCTTCCCATTCTTCTCACAGGCCACATATGCTGCCTGTCCACCACTGCCTTTTCACAGACTGCAGATGTTAATGCCATATCTCCATTGTCTCTCCTCTGCTACCCCTTTTTTCCATGTGCCCCTTTACTTTCATAGATGCTCGTTCCACTCTACCTTCTTATCTTCTAATTTCCCACTGGGCAATCACAGTTGGATCTGTCTTGTAATTTTCTCCGTGGAAGACACCACTTTTTCTGCAGCACATGGGAACATCATAGGTTTCCCTTCACTAATAACAGCTCACCAGCTCAAGCAGACAAGCAGAGGCAACCTGCAAGCTCTTGTCTATAAGGCCTATGGGTGCTGCCCAACGACCTCTTTGTAGCACTTCTTCCTCCTGGAAATGCAACCATGGAGCAGTTCACATTTTCAAAGTGTAAATCAGGCTCCTATCTTGGATGCAACTGGTACAGTTGGAGCATGGTTGGTTTAAATCAGCTCATAAAGTGAAAACTACATAATAAATGAGCACAGAAAATTGGCTTGGCAAAACTCCACTGCAATGATTTGTTTTCCAAAGTGCAGCTGATTTACAGATTTGAGGCCTTCATTGGTGCTCTCTAGGTTTAAAGCAAGATATTTCAACAAAAATTATAGCTGAAGAGCCATTCTGCTAATCCAGGAAATGTTGTGAGGGTGACAGTAAAGGCTCGAGGTATGTGCGAGAGGGGTATATCCCAGCTGGTACTGTTACATCTCTACACAAAGCAGCCAAGCAAGCAGAGTTCCTGAATTTATTGGCTTTCCAGGCTGCTGCCCTGCCCATGGCCCCAGAGCCACCCTGCTATCCCAACGGGCCACGCACGGGTTTAGCCAGATTCCTGCAAATTCTCACTGAAATTCCACCCTGTGGCCAGAACGGGCAGATGGAGACATTGCTGGCTCTGTGTAGCTCCCAGCTACCCAGCCCCAAACCCAGCCCTTTCCACAGGGGCAAGGCGATTCCTTGGAGGGCAGACAAAAGCCTTCAAGGGCTAAACCACACGTAGCAGCCCTTGGACAAAATAAATGTCAAACAAGGCACTTCCTTGGGCCTGCTGCAGTTTGTTTTAATAAAGGGAGAACAAGATCTCCATGTGCTAGCTCCTATCTGCTTTCCACCCCCAGCATTTAACTTCCATCAAATTCCTGAGCAAGGAACCAAAAGTTCTTGGAGAGACTGACCTACTACATGCTTTGTCAGTTGTAATGTAAGTCTTATTCCTTAATAAACTGGAAAGGGACTATGTTTTGGTGACAGAGGAACAGGTGGGTGACATCAAGTGGAATGCCTGGCTGCACTCCTGCCAGCTGTGGGGAGGTGCCCACAGGCATATAGGAGCTCTCCAGGATGGATATCTTCTTTTTTTCTTTCTGCAGCATGCAATCAGATGATGGACATTTAAGCCACTTAAGACAAAACAAAGTGGCCATCAGAGGTAATATAAGCAGTGCAACCCTATAAATGTCAGTGTCCTGAGTATGAGGATCTTTACCCACCGTGTCAATTCAAAAAGAAAAACAAGAGCACAAGGGAAACCCAACAGGATGGACTGTGCCCTCCCTTCAATTCCTATACTGCAATTAAGTCCTCTGGTTAAGAATGTGATTAAGGAGGTTGATTTGTCTTTTAGAGGATGCCACATTGGCTAGGAAAGCCATAGGGATGTTTACTAACAGCTTCCTCACAAATAAAAATAGGATAAAGGGTTCATTAAACTTTCCAACTTTTAAAGTTGAGGTGACAGACTCAAATCATTGTGCCATGTATGATCTGAAGAATGGAAGGACAGAGCCCTTCCACTGGGGGGGGGGGGGGGAAAGATGGCCTTTGTTTCTAACATAACTGAAGTCTAGAAGCTATGAAACAGCAGATATTTCAAATTATTCATTTACCTGGGTCTATGGAAAGAGAAGATTAAAAGTTCTGCCACAATATTCTCATGACCAGAAATACTGACAGTTATCAAACCATCCTCAGGAAGCTGGGAAAGGCTTGAAGAAGATGAGCTTTGGCAAGACAGAAATTGGAAGGAGACACACTCAAATTACTCAGAAATGACTTGGCTGACAGAGGGGCTAGTCAGAAATGTAAATTCTGAGAGTTACAGAGTTAAAGGCGTAAGATTTTCAAAGGGGCATTACAGTGCCTTGCCCAGCACCACCTGGACCTTTGTGACACATACATTTTGGTAGTGTAACACCAGCAGGATGTCCCCACTGAATGGACAGCAGGAGGTCACCAGGAAACATGGCCCTTGCTAGTCCAGCTGGGCAAACAGGGCTGGACCTGCACCCTCCCTGACACAAAGCACCTGCCTAGCAAGGCATTCAGAAGCATTTTTTTTCAGGTTTTTTTTTTGTATAAAAAAAGGAAAGTGCTTCAAATTTCAGGAATTTTTTCTTACTCTATTTTTTAGCCTTGGCTTCTTTCACGCTGCAGGTTCTTCCTCTTCTGTTTGTGAGAAAAAGAAAGTCCATGATTCTTTTCCTCACAAACAGAAGTGGAAAAATGTTGGAGGAATAATGGAAAATTCTCTAAGAATTCTCTTTTTCTGAAGATAAATTCTGAATCTTTTTCTTCTTTTATTTTCATTTACAGATTTTCAAGCTGACTGTTTTCTCTATCAAGCCTTGGAAAGACTTGATAGCTCCTAAGGGCATGTGAAACCATACTGACCACCCTGAGTCTTAAAATCCTCAGAAGGACAGCATCCAGCAATGCAAAGCATGAGACTATTACTTCTTGCATTTGCACATCATTGTTATCTACTTGAAACTGTAGCTGAAGGAAAGACAGGGAAAACCACAGGGATGACTTCATGTGGCTACCAGGGAAAATTTGCAATTGCCTTAATGTGGACAATATTATTTTTTGTCAATGCTTACAGGGCAGTGTGAGGGGGCAGCTTGGCACCGTATGTGACATTCACGCAGAGTAGCAAGTTGGTGTCATGAGCAGAAGTTTGGGTGGTTAGGGGTTTTTTTTGCAAGTGCTTCGCTTTTTTTTTTTCCCCAATAGACCTGGGCAAAGTTTTGTGTAATTTTCCAGTGACCTTGATTATGCAATTGGGTATGGCTGCTGCCCTAGACGACATCAAAGATGCCACTCGCATCAGGTGGCAGGCAGCCCTAGCCAGGCGAGGGACACCGCGAAGGCACCCGGCAGTGCCAGGGGCAGATGGCTCTCCAGCCTGCCTTGTTTGATGAACTTCTCCTGGGGAAGCTCTTATTGCTCCCACTCTGGTTTTTTGAGGACGGGAAGTTACAGAGCTGGCAGTCATAAAACACACAGAGGCATCATCAGGTAGCTGATGAAATACTGCAAATCAACTGGATTATTTATTTCCCCCTTCAAACAAAGAGAGGAAGGTCCTAATCCAGAAACAGCACGTGCTTAACTCCAACCAGGAGCTCAAACCCCACTGAAATCAAAGGGTTAAATTCAGCCCCCTTTGAAGTCGGCAAGGGCAACCCTTCATCTCAACAGGGCCAGTTCTTCCTCCCAGCACTAGGCGCTTTGATGAGTCCACACTGTAACACACAAACAAGGTGCAAAGCACCATCATCTCTTCCAGGGTCCCTCCCTGATGCCGACACAACCCTTTTGAGCCAGGCTGGAGCCGGGGCTGGGACATGGCCCTTCCACCCTTTCTCCTATAAACCATCAGGAATATCAGGTGAGAAACACCCGGCTCCTCTCTGCAAGCCTGGCCATGGGCAAACAGTAAATAGCGATGACCCTGCAGAGGCAATGGGGTGAGGGAAGAAGAAGTGATGTTGCCCCAAACTTTCTTTGCCATGAGAGTCACTGATCATGCTTGATGAACCTCCTCACCAACCTCATAGGTACAGAGGAAACCAATTACAGTCTCAAACTGAAAAAATGTGGCTAACATTACCCAGAAACCCTCCCCTTACTGTCAGATTCTCTTTCAATGTTACCGTAATTTTACCCTTCCCCCAAAGACAGATGAAAGCCACCTACACCCAGTGTTTCAGGTGGTTGAATGTTAGCTGTTTTTGTGGTAGGACCTGGAAAAACTAAGCTATGAGAGGTTTGTACCTGGCTCTCTTTGAATACTTCTCTCTTTTTAGTCCCTTTTCCACAATTTCTCTTCTCTTCCCTGAAAGCCTGGGAGGGAGATCTTAGCAAGCAGGTGATCTGTCTCCCAAATGCTCTTGACACAAGTGAAAATTGCCCATTAATCCTTGGGTTTCAGAATTTTTTTGCATTAAGAATTTTCTGATCAAAGCAAGTTCTTTGCAAAGCATCTTTTTTTTTTCTTTTTTTTTCCTTTTTTTTTTTCCCCCTGCTGAAAAAGGCAGAAAATTGAGTGAAAAATAAGAAGGAAGAAAAAGAAAAGATAAGGTCTGGTCAATCAAGCCCCAGGTCTCTTGTCTCCAGTTTGTGATTATGTTTTATGATCTCAGACACAACAGATTGTGAGCCTGCAATGTTTGGAAATAGTAGATGATTAAACCTTCTGGCCAGGTGTAAATGCAACCTTTGTCTTCTGATGACTGTGTGAGAATTACCTTCCTTCTCAAAGTCCCTGGCTGGCCCTTCTCTCTTCACTGTTACAAACACCTCTGCTTGGAGCTACAACTTCAATGTGCTTCCACTTTATTCTCATCTATCCACAGGCACCATCGCAACCCATACCACTCTAACTGTCCTGAGACAGAGGGAAAAAAAAATGCTGACCAAGCTACTAAAAATGTGAAAGAGTGTGGCCTGTGAGTTTTTCTACTTCTTCACCCAGGGAGATTTTGTACCAAGTAAATAATAAAAAATGTGTAATGATTGACTAGGCTTTTAAACCTGAGCTGAAGGTAAGTTTGCCTTGCTGTTGCAGTTAAATATTCTCACTAGCCCCCTTCTCTTTCTCCAGTTGATCATGCCACGAAGTCCCATTCAGCCTGATGCATTCTTTATTCTTAAGAAATTTGGGCAACAGTCAAATCTGACCTTTAGAGCCATAAACAAATTAAATTGTTTCACAACCAAATAATATGAAACAATATTGAATAGCTAGGCTTCCGCCGAGTTTCCTCTTAAAGAGAAAGAAGCTCTGAAACAGCACAGATGTGGGAGATAGAAGGAGAGAGATGGAGGACAGGGCATGCTGATAACCCACACAGCAATGAGATGGCAAAGCACTGGGGTTTGGCTAGGGACTGATGGGTATTAGCACGTTGGAAAATGCTGTGAGAGGCACTTATTAATTATTCCCTCTTCTGGGAGCTGAGCGCTGCCTGAGAGCCATACCCCGCTGTAGAGACCCCAGTGCCAGCAGCGCCTTGTGCTCTGGCTGTGCTTCAAGGTGAAACCCAAAAGTGGCCAAAGCAGCCTTGGTGCCACTGGGTCAGAAACCATTTCTGCTCTCCACTGTTTGCCTGAACTTTGGCTGCATGCAGTCCAGCCTTCCTGCACACACAGCACCCGCTGCCATACGCGGTCCCTCTGACACGGGTGAGGGGCAGGGCTGTGTCACCTGCTGTCAGCTCTGCAGGGACATCCTTGAGAGCAGGGCCATTCCCTTCCCCTTGGCTTGGGTGCATGCAAGAAGCTGACAGCTGCCGAGGTGTCGAGAAGTGAGCCCTCCACAAAGGGTTCAGCACCTTTGTGGAGCATTGCTGGAATGCAAAGCATCTGGAGCAGATGTGGAAACGTGATAAGGCTCCTTGCTGTCCTTAAAAACACTATGAAGTGGCCGGGTAGGGATTCCCCTGGCAAAGGGAGATTCCCCACCTGGCACCAAGCAGACCTCAGTCGCCAGTGAGGCTCTGGGACCACCACAGGCAGCCCACCCTCAGGCCCCCAGGGAGACGTCTGCTGTGCGTGGCACCCAGTTGCCTGCTCACCCTATCCCCTTTGCAAAGGTACACCCCAGCTGGGGACAGGCCACCCTCTTCTCCCTTGCCTGTGCAGGCAGTAACACAGTTTATGCATAAAGGCACCAGACAGAGGAAGAATCAGAGCAATAAAAGGTGCTCTGGGCCAACACAAGCTGCACAGTACTGCAGCTATATTGGGAAGGTGGGACCCACAGGCCCCTTGCTGACACCACAGCTGGCAGAGGCACCCCTGTATCCCTGGGCACCCATCAGCACAACAACAGCCCATCCGTGGGACACCACCCAGCATCTACACCAGCACCTGGACCCCCACATTCAGTACAAAGAGATCCCAAACCACAGTTAATTCTTTCCCTTCATGATGTCTGCACACACGATACAAGCAACAATCTGTTCATTGGAGGTGTACAAATGACACTCAGAGCTGCTGCTTTTCCCTGAGGCTGGACACCTGAACTGCCATTACTGTCACTGATATTACAAGCTTTTAATTACCTTCAGGTTTGTGCCATTTACAAAGCAGAGGTGAAAGACATGAAGCACATTTAGATGCCTTAATTAACTTGAAGAATTATGAAGCCGTGCCAGTAACAGAAATATAGTTTTGCCTTTTGTAAACCATTTGACATAAGAATGATGAGTCTAAGAATAAGATGTAGGAATACATCTAAATATTTATACTACATTCATTACACCAGTATCTGAGCACATGTTTGTGTTGTAACCTCCACTTTTACAGCTGCTAATTTTGCTTTGCTGTGTAACCCCGGGTTAGTCACTGCTCAGTGCCACGGTGCCCTTCTGCAGGGACTGACTGGGGTTCGGGATGACTCAGGGTAAAGCTCTTTCCCTGGACCATGCATTTCCCTGCTCTTGGTGCAAGACTTGCTGAGGCTTCAAAACCAGGACAAAGGATTGAACAGACTCCTGACCTAAACCAGGCTGGCAACCCCTGCCTTGCATAGCCCCAACAAACTGAACCTCCTCACGTCGTATTTCAAAGTCCTCTGACACAGGGCAAGGAAATGCTGTGGCTGGGATCCAGTAGCTGCTGTCATCAAAATGCTGACAGAAACAGAGGTTAAGGGTACTAAATATTTCACTGTTAACAGAGACAATGTAATGTGCTTTCTTGAAGTTTGGGGAGAGGGGAACTCTGCCAGCAATGATCCTGAAATACACGCAAAGCTGTAAAAATAGCTTTGAATAAGGTTTTAGAAATCTTCTAACTAGATGAAATAAATGTGCATTTTGATCAAATATGTTTTAATTTAAAATATTAACCAGTAAAGTGAAGAAGACTAATTTTGGGGAACAAAGTTAACATGCATGATTTTGAAAAGTTCAAAACAGAACTAAAATATTTTTGCTTATAAATTTTTATCCAGAATAATCCATCTAATTCTACAATTATTATAGTAAAAAGAAATGTCAGCAATTATACACTCTCACATACACAGGAATTTACCTTTTTTTTTGCCCATTGAACAGAATTGCAAGTGCTGCAGGCAGAATTTTTGACCACAGGGCCTTTTGGAGTTTTTGTATTAGCAAGCCAAATGGTTGGACAGGGCATTTCTAATTTTTTCTACTAGACACCATGACACTTGCCCCTTGCCACATCCCAGAAGATGTCTTGCAGTCAGCATCTTCAAGGAGGTGGTTCCAGCAGAGGCTTTCCCCCAGCGTCTTGGATTCACATTTCCAGCCCATCCCTTCTACCCCTCCAGGCAACAGACACGGTGTCATCACAGTCTCAATGACTGACAGCTCTCAAAATAAAGCTTAGTCATTTAGCATTGTCACTTTGTTTCTACAAGCTGTTTTGTCATTTCTGTGGCTGCGCTTCTTTCCCCTCCACACTCACGTAATTTCACCAGTCAGTGCCCTAAGCCTGGCACTGGACAGTAGCAGCTCCTTTGCCATCCTCCTTGAAAAACGAGTTTTGGTTTGCAAGGGATGGTTCTGTTTTGCCAGCAGGGTGAAGAGGAGGAACGCCATCCTGCTCTCTTCAGCCACATCCCCAGGGGAGTGGGTGGGAGGTGTTGGCCACTGCTGGGAGTGGAGCCTGGGTGAGCCAGTTTAGGTGGGACAGGGATTTGCCCCCTTGACCCGTGCTGGCAGGGGGCTGCTGGGGAACCCAGGCTCCTTGCTCACGGTGTTTGTGTTGCAGGGACATCTCTCACCTCCATCTCTGTATCTCACAGCTATTTTGATTACTGGGATTCAGCCCCAGACTGTTTCATCCTATTCCTGTTTCATCCACCTGCTATTATCTCCTGCTGTTCTTGAGAAATTACTGCCAAATTATGCTGCTCTCTTTTTTTTCCTCCCCATCATTAATTTCTTTTCTAGGGTGGAGAGCTTCCCAGATCACCCTCCACCCACTTACACACATGCATGCACACACACACACTTTATAGAAAGTGTTTACTTATGCGGGGGCAATAGTTTAAAAGGTAAATGAAATAGAGGACGCAGCCTGGATTGGCTTAGCAACACAAACAGTGCCAGCAGGTAAAGGGCCCAGGCCTGTTCTTTCCCACCTCAGAATTGTTTTAAAATGACACCCCTTCATAATTAATTGTACAGCACCTGATTAGTCACTATTGACAGACCTAGAGCCAATTGACTCTTTTTTTTTTCTTCTTCTTCTTTTTTATTTTTTTTTTCATCTGGCTGGGGAGAAAACATGAAGTGCCTGTAGCCATACACACAATACACCTCCTGGTGATTACATCAGGCAGCTGAGCAATTAGAGTTGGTAGGATCAGTTCAGGAGCTGGAGGCTACAGTAGCAGGATCACAGCCCAACCTTAGCCTTTAATATGAAAATGAAGAAGGGAAGCAACAAATCCAATAAACCCTAGAAGTCAAATAAAGCCAACTGGGAGTTCATTTGTTGATAAGCTGAAGGAAGAAATGGGGCCAATAAAGCTGGGTGCTTCTTCTGCTGCTCTGGTCTCTCTCCTGCATGAGGAGGATTAAACTAGTCAGGAGGCAGCACTAAGCGCGAAGGCAACCCCAGTGGCAGAAAACGTGTGTGTGTGTGTGGCTCATCAGCAATGGAGTTGGGTCAGAAGGGGTGGGTTTGTACCCCTTTCCACTTCCAGGCATCTCTGAGAGCTTTGCAAAGCAAATGAGTTTGCTCTGGGACAGGGCAAGGACATGTCACACCAGGGGAAGGTACAAGCAGCATTTGCTCACCTTGATCTAAAACACCATTATCTTGCTGGAAGCTTTGAAAGAGCAAAGTCAGTCTCCACTACCAGGAATGCAGTTGAGGTCCTCCATTTCCAGCTGTCCAGCAGCCTGCTTCCAGACACGCTGCTTCCATGCACCTCAGCCAGCCTGGTATCAGCTCAACTCAGCCATTGTACAACCCAGTAAAGCCGAGTCCTGCCCCTGTGCAAACACTTTACTCTCAAAGAAGAGGATCCGTACAAGACCTTAGCCAACTTCAGAGTACTTCTGAGTGAGGTATTAAGCCAATATCAGTGCCTTGCTCCAGTGTGAGTTAATCAGTTTAAACCCATACCTTTGGGTAAATACTTGTGTGCAAGCAGACAATGACTTGGGATTTGACCAAAGCTCAGTGAATACAATGAGAATGAATGTGTGCTCTGAATAAATACATAATTAAAGACACACCTAATTAAGGCTCCTCTGTGGCCATTCTTCTTGCAGATGAGGCACTGTACACCGAAAACCTCTGGGTCAGCTCTAAAGCAGATTACATGAATTTATCATAGGATCTCCTGTTCAGGAAGCTGATGAGTGCATCAGGAATGTTTTGCTCTGAGAAAACTCTCCTGCATGGAAAGGCCTCCACAATGCCTGTATTTAAACCTCTTAGACACAGGTGATTTTACATCCTAGGTGTAGTGACTTCCAAACTTAGACCCCAAATCACAGGAGACTGCAGAGCAGAAATTCCACAGCTGACTGCAAGAACTACTTGAGTTAAAGCCACCTTGGGTCCAAGGTGACAATCCCTGCTAAAGACGTCTAGGCCTAGATTGGGTTAGTAGCATGGTCCAAATGTACTCAGAGTTACTTTCTCAGTTTAAATCAGCATAAAGTGCAGCATAAGGTTAGTAGAAAATGCTGCAGCTAAATTAGAACCAAATCACAGCTGTTTATAGTTCCAGTTTAGAGTCCAGTTCTTTCTGGGAGAATGTAAATGCTGCACCAGTTTATGCCCTTAGACCCCATAGATGAACTCTAGGATCAGGAATATATCATGGAATTTCAGATTCAAGTAGTTTGGAAAAGACCTCTGAGATCATCGAGTCTAACCTTTGACTAAACACCATCTTGTCAACTAGACCATGGCACTAAGTGTCACATCCAGTCATTTCTTTAACACCTCTCGGGATGGTGAGTCCACCACCTCCCTGGACAGCCCATTTCAATACTTAACAACCTTTTCTGTGAAGAAATTCCTCCTCATGTCCACCATGTCCCCAGGTGCAGCTTGAGGCCATGTCCTCTTGTCCTGTTGCTGGTTGTCTGGGAGAAGGGATTGATCCTCAGCTGGCTACACCCTCCTTTCAGGGAGCTGTAGAGAGTGATAAGGTCACCACTGAGCCTCCTTTTCTCAAGGCCAAACAACCTCAGCTTCTTCAGCTGCTTCTAATGGGACTTACCCTCTAGACTCTTCCCCAGCTCCATTGCCCTTCCCTGGACATGCTCCAGCACCTCAGTGTCCTGCCTGAATTGAGGGGCCCTGAACTGGACACAGCACTCGAGGTGTGGCCTCACCAGTACCGAGTACAGGGGCACAGTCCTGCTGGCCACAGTATTGCTGATCCAGGCCAGGATGCCATTGGCCTTCTTAGCCACCTGGGCACATGCTGGCTCATGTTCAGATGCTGCTGGCCAGCACCCCCAGGTCCTTTTCCACTGGGCCACTTTTCAGCCACTGTTGTTGAAAAGTTGCACCCACTGTTGAGGGAGAGAGGAGAGGGGCTGATGCTGGGGCAGAGGGTGAACACGATATCTGCAGGCACAGCAGTGCTTGATGCTGCCAGAATGGTGACTCCAGTTACAAATGTCTCAGGCAATGCTAAGAGGGGAAGATCTGAATGCCACTGTCAGAGGAGGAAGCAACCAAGAAATCAGGCCTTACAGCAGTGATGCCTGTTGTTCTAGACCACATTGGGTGCAGATGGAAGAAGGGTTTTAGGAAGGCACTAAGGATGGGAATGCTGGGCCCAATGGCTCAGAACACTGGCATGGGATAATGGAAACTCTGGTCCCATTGATCATCTCTGCATCCAGCTTGCCATGTGGACTTCACATGAGCTCATTTGCCTCTACCCTATGGTATCTACTTCAATAATAAGCATCCTAGAGGTCATGATGTTGCCTTCTTGTGTGTGTGTGACAGCAAGACCACGAGATCCTCAGATCCCAAGGTACTGCAGCAATATGGATGATCCTAAAAAGGGGAGCAGTAAGAGACTGTGGAGTCTTGCTTCCCAGAACACCAGCAGCCTAAGTCCATTATGGACAACACTGCAATAAATGCTGATCATTTTTTGTTAGTGGGGGACAAGTGTTTGGGGGTGGGAAGGCAGTGCATTCAGGCTGAGTGCTTCAGGCCAGATGCTGAGGAAATGCTGTCAAACATGGATCATCTGAGCATGGGGGATACCTCTCAAAACTTTGTGGAAGTCCCACTCTGATCATTAGGGAAGACCTACAAGTGAGTCTGTACTTCCTAATGTTGTTTATCCCTGACATTATCATGCTTGATCTGCTGTAATTTTCCAGCTTTTGAGTCTGGAGGAACATGAGGAGGAAGGAAGAGAGGCGTCACATCAGAGTGGCTTTTCCTCCACAGGTTTGAAGCTATACATATGTAAGAGAGATGTGTCTGTACCCACATCAGCAGACACACTAGGCATAGGGCTATCTATGGGATACTCTGTGTGTAACAGCTCGTAGACTTGAATTATTGTTCTTTCTCATTAGTAGTGGTTAGGAATGATCATTTCTATTCTGCAGGTTATTTTACCACTGCAAAATATTGGGCTGTTTTGACCAAAGTATTAACCTGAATTGCTACCTTATTTTAAATTACAAAATGGATATTCAGGAGAGCTTTGTTGGGATAATTTTACTTTGCCAAATTTTACTTTGCCAAAGATGATGACTCATTAATTGAAGCAGCTGCTTAGAGCAAAATTATGTAATAATGTGAAATGCAGAAGACTTAGGGATTTGTTTCAATATATTTGGTCCCATCAGAACTGGAATTCTTTTTGCATTAAATATTTAGATATTTGAAAAGGAATAACTGTTTCACTCAGGCTTTAGTATATCCTGCAGTTATACCAAGCATCACTGTTGCTAGTTTGCATATTTTTTATTCTCTTTGTACTTTGCCTGTGGGCATTAGTCAAGAGGCAGGGCCCAGAGGAAGATCATTTAAAAGACTCAGTAATCCATGAACAAACTATTTCTGTCTAGCAGATACCATAAATTTTGGCACAGTTGTCCAGCTCAGGATGCTTCACAGTACTCCCACAGCACATTGTTATTCCAGAGGTACCATTAACTCCTGCCAACTTTTGCTTGTTTGTCAGAAGGTATTTGATTGTTTGTTCAAACTATGGAATGATACTCTGAAGATACCTACACACAGTCAGCATTTGCTCTTTACTATTTGCAGTGTCATCTTCTATTGTCTTCTCGCAGTTGAGTAAAGCTAAAAGGACTGCACCATGGTACTGGGGCAACATGCCACAAATTGTCTCTGATAAGAGTTTTATCAGATAAGCAGCATGTTGATCTAAGAACCTGTCACAAATAGAAAATTTGCTAGATAGCTTATTTCCAAGGAAAACTTGATCTGTTTGAAACTTTCCTTCTAGCAGCAGTCAAGACCCTGTTTTTAAAGAAAAAAAGATTGTAAAAACAAACCCATAATGCAGCTAGAGAATTGTGCATTCTCATTACAGGAAAGATCTCTGTCTCTGCCCCTACTGCTTTTGTAGGATGAAAAGGGTGTAATGGAGTCTCACCAAGCGGCAAGGAAGTAGAGACAGCACTTGTGGACTATGGCTCTTGGTCTGGGATCAACACTTCCAAAACCACCAAAAAAGTGGAGAATGTGCGGGAAAATACAGATCAGAGGCAGCATCTCTCGGTCAGTGTTCAGCTTTTTAAAAGAAGGCTGAGTTGGCTTGCTGGCAGTAGAAATTCATTCAGAAGGAAATTGTGTCACATAGCAAACCCCACTTTCTTGGTAGGGAAAGACACAATATAAAGAAATGGAATTTGAAGCCAGGTTAAAAAAAATAAAAAACAAAAAACTGATGTAAGAACTTACAACTGCATTCTTCCCAGTGAAGCATGAGCAGAATGCCAGCAAACTGCTGGGCTCACCATGGGGACAAAATGCAGGGAAACACTGTGTGGCTGGTTTTATGCAGGAGACCCACAGAGCTGTGCTCTGGCACCTTCAAACCTTCACAAACAGCAGAGGAAGGACTAAAATCACTAACACTCATGTTTATCTGCTGATGTCAGTAGCCACCTGTTACATGATTTTTCCTGATTTTCATCTTTCACAATCATTTCTATTCCTGTAGGAAAATGTTTGGAACCTCAAAAGCATCTTTATCCACTTACTTCAGTACACATATAATTTTTCACAGTGGAGACCACCCCCATCCACTTGCTAATGCCTTAGCTTTCCCAGATCGTTTCATTCCCAGATGCTAAACACTAATCACCAAGCAGGGAGGCGTGTGCGACCACCAGAAATAGATCTTTTTCATCCCACGTTACGTCATGACAAATGACTTGCCATTAATGAGTTTCATCGGGACTAGCAGGGTGGGGGATGCAGGTGTGGTTTTCAGAAATCACAGTGGCAGCTCTTCGAGGTGCAGCAGCCACAAAGACATCAGCAGGAGCGCGTGCAATGGTCAGACCTGAGAAGCGACTGTCCAAAACATGGAGACATGAAGAGATGCAAGAGACAGAGGGGCCTGAGATCAGCTTAGGCTGGTATTGCTTGAACAAATCCAGGCTGTACAAAAGACTTGCTGATTTAGGGTACATTTCCTGCCTTTTCTGCCATCATTTTTTAATGCCTCTGCATCCATAACATGCCTTATCCTTTGATTTTCCACAGTTCTCTCAGTCCATAGTTCCCCTTCCCCCCTTGGCCTGTTATTTCTCTCTCCATTGCTAACAGCAAACCTCAAGCAGAGGCAGCACTGGTGGGATCATTGCAAATCAGCCCTCTACAAAGTCATTTCGATGCTGGCCTTGCATTTCCTGAGGGTGGGGTGTGGTCACATCCCGGTGCTTTCAGTAGCCCCATCGATGACACCGAACTCGCCTGGCTGGGTCGCCTGCAGCTTGTCAGCCCAAGGGCCAGTGGCAGCAGCTTCCCACTTCGTTGGCACAGAGCTGCTTATTTCTTCAGCCCCTTCACCCTCCCTCACCGAGAAACATCCTCCCTAGCCAGACATCCCATATTATGACTAAGGCAGAAGGCCACAGGTTTAGTCAGTTTGTGTACAGTTTGCAATTATTCAGCTGTTTTAATGAGAAGAAAGACCTTGAGGCCCGTGATGTCAGAGATAAGAAAGTGTGGAAAGCAGCAGATGTGTGACCTTGCCGCTCTCCTATTGCTTTCTCCTTTGTTGTGTGTGCTGCAGCTCTTCAAGGTTTTAATACCAGGAAGGGGTGAGGGGAAGGCGAGATGCAGGTTTCACAGTAACGCAAATTCCTGGTTCATGGGGCAGCCCCCTGGCTTTTAATACAAGGCACTAGTGGTAACCAAAACCCAGCAGCTGCTTGAGAGCCGGGGTCTTGTAGGCTGCAGCCCTTCCCAGCACCTGGACATTTATTCTCCTTGGTAAGTTGGGATAGAAGTTCTTAGTATCCAGTGTTTTCCTGGACAGAGAAGTTTTCCAAAGGAAAAATACCAGTTAATGGACACTGGGAGTCTTTTTCATACAGAACACCATCTCCAAACACGTGACCAGGACTGAGTGAAACATTTCAGTTTGACGTGCGTTTGTGCCCTTTGGCCTAGCAGGGAGCTGCACTGCGAGAACTGGAGCCAGCAAACAGGCAGGGGTGCCTAAACCTCAACAGCCCCAGAGGCACCTGAGTGCAAAGGTTGGGTTCTAAACATCTCTGCCCAGGTGCCTTCAGACATCTGAGATGTACCTGGCTTCTTAAAACATGGCCAAGCGGAGTGGCAAAACACCTAAACCCTACCAGTGTCTGTGCCAGGGTGTCCTCTGAGCTGTCTTGCCTCTTCTGAGCACTGTCTGGGGGCAGGGTTGGTGCTGTGCCTTCAAGTAAACCAGGAAAACACAGCTTTGATGCAAAACTGGTTGGATAATGTGGTCCAAGGAGCGGCTGTTGGTGGTTCGTTGTCAAAAAGGCACAGGGGGGTGGGTACAGGAGGCTTGTACCCAGCTGGGTACCCTGGCATCATTGCTCAGAGCACAAGGGAACACAGACTGTGATGACAAACCTGGCAGAGAAGATCAGAATTTAAAATCTTTAAAAAAGGGGAAGAGGGGGGAGAGAGACATGGTTTTGACAATTTAGAGAAAGTGTGTGACAAAATTCAGCAGAGCAGAGAGCAAGGAACTACAGTCAGGCAGAAATAACCAAGTGGAAATGGCTGGTTAAGAAGCAATTCTGTAGGAAATACTCTAAATCACACAATTACCAAAACCAAAAACCAAAACCAATAAAACAAATGTCATGTTGGAAGGAATAGCAAGCAGCATTGCCTGTACAAAGAAACGGCCCTTTTGTTCAGGGCAGACGTGGTATGCTACTGCTCTTACAGGGTGGCCAGTTTTGTGCAGTGCATTTCAGAAAAGATGTTGGCCTTTTGGAGAGAATCCAGAAACAGCAGAAGTCTGGGAAATGTGACCTGCAGGGGAGAGCTGAAAGAACTGGATGGCTTAGGTCAAAAAAAGCAGCTGAGGGGGATGCAGTAATAATCCTCAGCTACATAAAACAGCTCACGGATGAAGAAGGGAGAAGTCTGCTTCCCTGTTCTTAGTTAACAGGGAGAAAAACCTTTCTAATGGTAAGGGAAACCCTTAAGAATGATGTAAGAATACCTTTCACAACACAGTGCATGTATAGTTGGTCTCTTCTTGGGCAGAGAGATGCTTTTGGAGACCCCTTCCAATCCTTCCATCCATTTCTGTGCTCCAGGCATTGGATCCCTCACCTGCAGGCAGGCAGGCAGTCATCCATACTTACCCAGCACCAAATAAACATCCTCACTACCAGCCTTGAGGCAAGGTTCCCTTTGAAATTATTCTGTTTTTCACAGAAGGACGACAGAGCCATCTGTCTGGAGTCAGAGGTCGCACTCGCCTGGACCAGTCCATGCAGGTGTGGTCGGAGTGGTGTGGATTGGAAGAGGTTGTCACAGCTGAGGGTCCCTGACTGACCAGCCAGCTCTTCCCTGGGGTGTCAGTAGGAAAGATAGGCCTATTTGAAGAGTATTTAGAGCATCTGTGTTACCCCCCAAAAAGACATCCTGAGGGAATTTCTCTCCCTTCCTCGACTATAGAGGTAGCTAGGATGATCAGGAGGCTAGATAAGCAAACTTGGTGCGATGGCTTATAGATCTCCCATTTCCCCAAAGTGCCCTGCTTGTAAAAAGGGGCATTTTTGCATACATTTCACAGGATATTTAATTACATTGTTGCCATTTCTCTAAGATCTATACCTTTGAACTGTGAGGGGGGAACTAGATATTAAAAAACATTAGCTGGACATGATACTTATTTTTCAAATTAAAAACCTGCAGCACGGTTCTCTATTGATTGCAGCTGGAAGTCACCACGGCAGGCCATTCCTACTTGCAAATACTTTGCCTGACACGTCAGGGGACAACAGCTCCAAACAAGCCGTGCCAGCCACAGCACTGAGACAAATAGTACCTGCTCCCAGAACTCACCTTGTGCCTGTGAGGTGGCCAACACCTCACCCTGAGCCATGGCACTGCCAAAAAGACAAAGCAGAAGAAAAGGAGCAACCCTAAGGCTGTGGTATTGGGAGCTGTGCCCCGTACCCATCATTACTTGGCTGCTACATTCATCAAGGCAACTTTTTGGGACACCGTGCTGTGTTCCCATCACCTACAGACACACTGTGGCCAGAAAATATCCCTATTCCAGCCATACAATGGCTTTCTTCCACTTAACTCCCATAGCTTTCCCAGCAACCCCTCCTTTTATACCTTTAAACATGCATTAGAGGCTATGTGGGATCCACAGCAGGGTGCAGGATGGGTTGGGGGCAGCCCCACAGCCCCTGTGCCTTGCCCCACAGAGCAGGTACGCAGCCACCAGGGTGCTCCCCGCTCACGGCCCCCAGCACCCCATTGTAATCCTTATCAGGCTGATGCACATTTTTTGCTCAAGGTGGCAAAACGCCCAGGACTGCCAGGCTGCCAAGCTTCCCGCTAAAAATACCCCTCAGACGAATTGCAGACTGGGCTCTTTAAAGAAAAGAAAGAGCGAGCGTATTCTGGTTGCAATGGAAACGACGTGGAATGAGGCAGGGGAAGAGAGAAAGGGAAAGGGACACAGGGAGAATGAGGTGGCACGAAGGCTGGAGTGTTGCCCATGGCAAGTTAAAGCCAGACTGAGCCTGAGGGATGTGTTGGTTGTCTCTGGGGGTGCTGAATGATGTCACTGGTGTTCCATCCCCCTGTAGAAAGTGTTTGTCCTTGTCGTGCTTCCTACATGTGATGCCACCAGCATGGCAGGAAAAGAGGGAGCGCCCACTGGGATGTCCCCCAGCAGTGCTGAGAACAGGCAGGGACCTGACATAAGGGAGAGAAGGACCACAGTGAGGGCAGGAGGGAGTTCAAGGGATCAAAGGGAGCCTACATGATCAGGGTGAAGGCAGTCTGGTGTGGAAAAGGAGGGAAAGGGAAGAAAAAAGTTGGGAGAGCAGTGGGTACAGAGCTCGGGAAAGAACTAAAAGCAAAGGGTGGGCGATGCTGGGTGGGTGGCAGGAGAGAGGGAGAGGAAAAGATAAAGAAGAAAAAGAGTTAAAAAAGAACAAGGGATGGTGAAACATTCAGCATGAAGATCCTCTGGCCTCATTCTCTGTCAAGTGGGATGCCATTAAATTGAAGATCCTAGGGAAGATCCCTGTTTTTGGAGCCCTGCACAGTGACTTCAGTGGTTCATTGACTTTTCTGGCCTTCAACAAAGCTAACTTCCATTAAATACAGCTGATTGTATTTTACCAATATTGCAGATGGAAGAAGCAATTGGGGGGGAGCAGTTAGGAAGGGGCTTAGGTTTTTGAGAGTCAGAACTGACTAATACATTTTGCTTTTCTTCTTATTTTTAGCATTTGCCTCTGTGTTTATACTGTATGAGGACTGACGAACCTTCACTAACACAGCCTGTACTTCTCTCTGACCTTGCAGATAACCATGAACCAAAACGTGCAGCTCCCTAATTGCTTTTCCTGGTGGCGTCTACAGGCTTGTGCTAAATTTAACGAGGAGGAGGATCTGACTGAAAACTTTTCCAAATGTTTCTTTCCTGTGGCATAGGGAAGGATTGGAGATGCTGGAGGATAGGAATCACTGTGTGCCTCCTGTGGCAGGGAACAATAGTGCAAGAGATACAGAAATATCCAGAGGACCCAACTTTACTGCATGGAGTTAATCCAACCAGAGACTGGAGCCTGCATGCACTTATATTGGCAATTATATGCCCATATGGCCATAGCAAACATAATCCCAGGTTTTTGTGCTGCTGGTCACAGTTCCCACGCTCCAGGCCCTGCCACACACACCCATGAGGTTCAGCAGAGGACCCAAGGCACAAGGATCCTCTCTTCTTGGCCAGGGTTCCTACTGCCCCACCAGCCTGGGGAGACCCTTCATGGTGGCAAGGACATGAGGCAGCAGCTGGGTCCACAAGGACCATGTGTGGCTCCTGGGAGGCTCAGTGCCAGCCAGGATGGCATTCCTGGAGCACAGGCATGCACGCGCCCACGCTGGGCCAGCCTCGGTGCCAGGACATAGCACTGACGCACTGTAGCTGCTGAAGGGTATTTTCTTTTTAATTTTTTAAGACCTTTTTTCTCTCCCAGTTCTGTCCCTTCTGGCCTGGTATGTTCCACACTCGTGATATGTCAGAGGAAGCAGATGTTGCCCTGACCACAGAAATTGCCACAGTGTTTAATTTTATTGGCCTCTTAAGCAAAAGACTCTAGGCAGTTTTCACAAGCTGAGCATGCCAGCCTGAGACAGATGACACTGGGCAAAAGCCATCCCTCAGGAGGGTCTCAGTGTGTCCAAAGAATGGCCTTATAAGAGGAGACATCAGCTTGAAATTACCTGCTTATTGAGTAAGCATTGCAGAAAAAAAAAAAAAAAGAAGAAACAAAAAGCAAAAAAGAAACAAACATCAAAGCCCAAACATAAAAAAGCAACGGAAACACACAGAATGATATAAAAGTCATAAAGATCACAATATTCACTGATCAAGTAAAATTGAAAAATTGAGTGGGTGACTTGGAGCCGTGGATAGCCCTTCCTGAGTAGAAACCTGGATTTAATTACTTCTTGTTCCAGTGCCCATCTCCCCGTGCCTCCTCTCCCTGCCACTATCTGTCTTGACTAACAGGGCTGTGAGTTTCTCAGGCCGGGGTCTGTTTCTCACTTGGGTTTTGCATATTCCCAGGGCAGTGAAGTTGTCTGGTTGTTTCCCCACTCTGAGCAGTGGCAGCAGGAGCAGCAGCAGCAACCAAAGACTTTGTACCTCATCAGAGCCCAGGCTGTTGTGTCTTTTCCAGTCGTATTGTATTGTTTGGTTTTGGAAAAGAGGAGAAAAACATGACTTACAAGGGCATGGGAGATTCTCCCGTGTTCCCATCGCATATTTCAGTCAAACAAAATTAACCTCTTCATGGAAAATGAAGATGTACTGTGGGTAGAATTACAGTGAGTGTGGTGGATGTGGCAAGGAGGAATTGAACAGAAACAAATCAATTCACAAACAGAGGAAACAAAAAACTGCTGCAGATAATCCAGTACAAAAAGAAATGTGGACCAGCTGCAGAGAGCTACCTGAGCTGGAAAAAAAGGCAAAACAGCCTGTGCAGTACATGAAAGAAGAATACCTAAACCAGTTTGAAGGATTAGAGAGCCACGTCCTTCTAGGTGCATACAGCCAGATGGTAGTGGCTGGTAAGTACCACTTACCATGGCAGAGACAGAAGTCACTTCATCTTCTCAGGAAATATTTAAATGAAGACAGTGTTTTCTAGTGTGTGTGAGGGACAAGGGCATGAAGGACATCCCAAGGGAAAAGGCTATGGATGAGCTGCACATGGGAGGGAAGCATTTAATAGTACTTGCTTTTGTTACAAAGGGCCTGTTATTCATTTATTTTTCCTGAAAGAGCATTCAGCCTTAAAATAGAGTAGGAAGCACCAATTAGGGCAAATGCCCTCAGTCCTGCAGTGCAAGGAAGCAAGCTGTCAGCAGTTAGAGTACCTGCACTAGGTTTTCTCCTGAAGGTTGTTGTGTTAAACCATCCAGCTAAAAACCAAAACTTCTGCCCAAGTGCGCCGGGCATTTTCCCACCTTCCCTTCCTGCCTGAGCATGCCTGGCTGTATGGTTGCCAGCTGGATGCTGCAGCATGGGGAAAGGATATCAGCAGGTGGCCCAGTGATCCCAAGGTGCTGCTGTAATGTATCAAGTATCCGGCAAAATATCTGAATTAATTGTCAGTACTTTCAGGAATAAGAAACATGAGGATTCAGGTCTAAAAGGCCCCATAGGTCTTTCCTGTCTCTAGCCATGTGTGGATGTGCTGGGATGTAGTACCTAACAGAGCCTGTATGAACGTCTGGTTTTATTTCTGCTGGAATCCAGGCTGGAGCAATGACTCAGCCGACAGAGAAGCAGCAATATTGGCAGAGTTTGACCAAAACTGTGGCACAGTTCTTGACATCTGCACATGTTCCCTCCTTTCCAGTCCTGGCTCCAAACTCGACCGCTGTGGAAAGCTGAAGAGGCTCTATCTCTAATGCAAGCAGAGGTAGGGATCTTTTGTCCAGAATTAACTGGTTAATAATAATCCTTCCATTTTTCTTAACTGCTGTGTTCCAGGACACTTGAATTAACAATTCACCAAGCATGTTCACTTTGAATGACTGCATTGAAATCGGCACAAACTCAAACAGAAGCCCTATAAAAAGCCAAGGCTTTATCATGTGCTCGGTGGTAGCAGCAAGGAGGCCTGTGGGAAGGAAACAATACCCGTCTGAGTGGAGCGAGGTTTATCTGCCTGCCATCAGAACAGGCCAGTCATGTTATTTTTCCGTCCGTTCCCCCTGGAAGCCGGGTCCAGTGTACAGTACCAGCCTGAGCAAAAGCCCGCGGCTGGGTCCTTCTGTTTGTAGGGCTTGCTGACATAAGGTGGAGTTGAGGTTATTGTGGTGTGGGACGTTTCCTGCCCTGGCCACTGATAACCGCAAATCCCAGCAGCCTTAGAGGCTCCCTTTGTCTGCCGGCCCCGGACCTGAGCTATGTATAGCCCGTGCCCGCCCAGCCCCGGGCAGACGCGCACATCGCTGCACCCAAGGATGCTGTGCTGCACACTGATGGCTTCCCCGGAGAGCTGGGTATGCTGAAAACCTTTCCCCACACCGAGGCCTTTCACCTCCAGGAGAAAAGGAGGAGGCTGAGGATGGGTCTGTGTGGGGCAGTCCCAGCCATCGAGCACACATTCTTTCACACCAGAAGTAAAAGGATTAAATTAACTGCTAAAGCCTGGCCTCATTTATACCAGCTGAGGTGTAAATGAAGACCTTGCCAAGAAAACAGCATTAAGCTCGCTTTGCCTTGTCCATCTCGGTGCCAGTGTGGACGGAGAAGGGTGACACCTCCACGTCAGCGTGGGTCCCCTGCCCCAGCAGTCAGTGTGGTCGTGCCATCCGATGCCTGTGAAGACATGACTCTGTGTGTGGCTCTCATGGAAGAAGTGCAGGGGATGTGTTTTCATAAAGAGGTGATACAAGAGTAGGTGTGGACAGTCAGTCAGGAGAGGGATGAAGTGTGGGATGCAGGCGAGGGGAGCACAGGCGCTGGAAGGGTTGAGCACCAGCTCCCAGGATGTGGGCAGCACAGAGATGCTGCAGCAGGCAGTGCAGAGAGGGAAGGGCAGCTCTGGGAAAACGATGGAGCAGCAAAGGGGTAATGCCCAACACAGTGCAAAACCAAAGGGCGTGGAGCCCCAAAAGAGTTTTCCTGAAGCCAGGGCTCTCTTCCAGCCTACCTGCTGCAGGATCACCCCAGGGACCAAGTTGTGCCTAATGCCAAATGAACATTGCAGCAGGGAAGTGTAGTTACATCTCTCTAAGTGACTAAAATCCTCCAGGGCTGTCCCCTGGCCTCAAAGCCTGCTAGCCCAGTGCAGTTCACAGCCATGGGGCCAGTTCTCGTACCTCTAAAAACAGACTTGCCACAACAAATGCGCTCAGTAGTCACAGCTGCTGCAAACATCTGAAACACTCAAATTACAGAATTACAGAATTGTTAGGGTTGGCCACACTCCTGCCAATGCACCTTCTGATACTGTTGGCCCTCCTGGGCACAAGGCACTGCCAGTTCATGTTCAACTTGTCATCCACCAAGACTCCCAGGTCCTTCTCTGCAGATCTGCTCTCCAGTAGGTCAGCCCCCAGCCTGTGTTGCTTACTTGGTGTTATTCCTCCCAGGTGCCAACCTTGCACTGCCCTTGTTGACCTCATTATGTTTCTCTCTGCCCAGATCTCCAGCCTATCAACGGTCCTAACTGATGGCAGCACAGCCTCAGGTGTGTCAGCCACTCCCCCCCAGTTCTGTGTCATCAGCAAACTTGCTGAGGGTGCAGTCTATCCCTTCATCCAGGTAAATAATTATAAACAAGTTGAATAAGATTGGGTCCAGTCTTCATCCCTGGGGAACACCACTGACTACAGGCCTCCAACTGGATTCTGCTCAACTGATCAGCCCTCTGAGCTCTGGTCACAGCCCTCTGGGCTCTGCCATTCAGCCAGTTCTTGATCCACCTCACTGTCCATTCATCTAAGCCACATTTCCTGAGCTTACCTACCAGGATGTTCTGGGACACAATGTCAAAAGCCTTGCTGAAGCTGAGGTAGACAACATCCACTGCTCTCCCCTCATTCACCCATCCTGCTAGACCAATAGATGCCATGACCAATCCTCAGATCTGTCAAGCAGGATTTCCCCTTTGTAATTCCATGGTGATTAGTCCTTATTAACTTCTTTACTTCTACATGCTTCGTGATGACCTCCAGTATGATCTGATCCATTCCTTTTCCAGGGATGGACATGAGGCTGACCATCTGGTAGTTTCATGGATCCTCCTTCTTGCCCTTTTGAAGATGGGAATAATATCGGCTTTTCTCTAATCACCGGGCACCTCCCATGATTTTGCAAGGATGATGGACAATAGCTTAGCACCAAAATTGCAGGGGGTGGTAACTGGCATGAGCCAGACCCATGCAGGTACTACACTAACAATTCAGTGTACAGAACAGCTACATCCTGGCCTAATTTAATTTATTGACACATATATGGCTGATAACAGGGAATCCTCTTTCCTTTTTTGATTCTTTGTGTACAGGCAACAGCCCAGACTGGATGCTCCCTGAGCTGCCCTGTGCTGATGCTTTTCATGTCCAGAGCCACCAGCCAAAGCACACACACCATCATTCCCACTCATGCAGGCTCTGCTGCCCTGACCCCTCATTGTACCAGCCATAACAGATAGGTGCTAGAAAGATCAGCTTGGTCTGGTAAACTGCTTTGGTGCAAGGCAGAGGATCAGAGTGCTTCCCATCAGCTGGGCACTGGGAGCATGCTGTGGGGGGAACTGGGCTCAGAGCAAGCAGAGGGGCAGCACACACCCTTGAAGAACGGCAACCCCCCTGGTTTTGGGATTGGCACTTGGCAGAGAAGTGTTAAAAAGCAGCAGTATTTTACCTGTACTCACATGAAGCCTCAGCAGGCTGTGCCCTGTGGCTAAGCTGTGCTGCTGGAACAAATGGCAGTCTCCCTGAGCACCCCAGGGGGCTTACAAGGTGTCCCTGGTGACATCTGTTATCCCAGACTGGAGAGTTTCTTCTCACCCCACCTGGTGAGCAGACCTGCTCTGCATGGAGGATGAGGCTGCACAACAGCACCCATGGAGAGGAAGACAAAGATATTACTGGCTCCCTTATCCCAGTACTCCAACTGCTCACTGAAAATCTGGCTTTGGTGTGGGCAGAGCAAAGAGTGTGGTGGGAGAAATTAATTAAAACCAGGGCTTGAAGGTCTTGGTGGCTAGACCTTACTTTGCATGAGGTACAATTCACTTCTTGCCTCCACAAGGAGCTCAGCAGCTCCTGTTACTGCTGGTATGGAGCTACAAACTGTGGGATGGTACATTCCTCTCACAGCAAGCCAAACTGGTGTGCCCTCCAGCTGGGAAGCACTGAAGACTTTCACTTTTATACTGTATTTGCTTTACTGTGTTCACACCAGCTTGGGAAAAGAGCATTAATACCATCAGCTACCAATGTCTGCATCTAGTAATCTAATACCCTGCTCCCTGTGAAACTCAGACACCAGGCACCCAATACTGCTGCTCCCATGAGTCTGCAAAGCAGGAAGATCCCCCGCCTCCTTAGCAAATTCAAGTGAGAAAATAATCTGTATAATGTATCGTGCTCACCTCAATCTCCAGCTGTGACACCTCACACTCACAAATTACCCAGCCTTGGGAATCAGACTGGATCCCATTTAACACAAATGTTAAATTTGTGTTTTGTCTCTCTTAAATGTTCTTTTACTGTTGTTGTATCAGACAACATCCACATCTCTCATTTGGTTTGATGTTTCCCCACCCCTTTGAATGCTCAGGGCTTTCATTCCTCTATTCCACTTTGTCAGCCATAAAGTTTGCCCAGTCCAGGTACTGCTATTCTCTCTGAGCCATGTCTGTACCCCTTGTGGGGACAGATTTCTATGCCCAAGGGTGCTGCTTCACACATGGCAGTGAGTGTGGTGGCAGAGGCTGGAACAGGTCTTGGGAAAAGGATGTGGCAAACACAGCCAAGGTGGAGCTGCTCTTCCATGACGTCTGTAACGCTAATGGCATAGTGAGTCAGACCTTGGAGACTTCTCTTACTCCTCTTACCTGTTCCCTGTGCCATGTCAGTGGCCAAGCTGTGGCATTCCCAAGGCCCTTCCATCAGCCAGAGGGATTCATTAAGTGCTCTGCTTGGAGGAGAGACCCTTTGATCCCCAGCTTGAAGGCAATTTTTTTGGTGTTACCACACTAGTAAGGGAATGCCCTCCCCCCAGCCATATCTGAGCTGGAGCTCCAGCTCTGCAAGAGCCCAGCAAGCTCCTCTGACCAGCCAGCTGTGCTGGCCTCCACACCAACCACAGAAGGTATAAACCAACCCACAGAACGGAGAGGGGAATAAACAAGCAGAACATGGAGGGCTGGGAATGTACAGGCTGAGGCTGGAGCAGATCCACTGGCTCTGCGTGGTTTGGCTGAGCTGTGCCAGTAAGAGGGAGCACAGGTTCAGTGCTGCTGGAGGGAGGGAGGGGGAAGGCTCGGATTCATTCCCTCTGGAAGGAGTGGAGTGTGGGTACAATAAGCTAGACCCAGGGTGACATCTCAATCAAGGCCAAACACTCCATCCATCTCGCTGCGCTAGTCACTGCCGGCAATTTTTTCTCGCTGTGAATATTCCACCCAGCTCCCTCAACTCACCCGGATAATGGCATTTCTGTTCCAGTTGTTTAAACTAACAGCAGCACAATTCGCAGCCAGCGGCTTCAGCGCTTTGGGTTCATTTGCTCAATCAACATTCGCCCCCTGGTAAGTGACTTTCAGAGAGAAGTGTCACCGGCAGACAATGGGCTGGCAGTTAACAGCAGCAGCTCTGTGTCTAAATGTTTGCAGACGCTCGGGTAAAATGTCTCAACCCAAATTTATAAGGACAGTCACCTCCCCGCGGTGCGTGGGGCGGGAGAGGCAGCAGCGAGATGAGAGTGGCTTTGCTCCATCCCTGCCCCTGCGCTGGGAAGGTCGGGGGAAGGCGTCTCAGCATCCTGCTGATGCTCGGCCTCCCGCCTTCCCCGCGCCCTGCACCGACAGGGAGCTCTTTCTCCGGAGGACATGACTGCTCTGGAGTACTGCTGCACACATCCACGCTGCCTGGGCTTGACAGCCCCCTGCCACCAGCAGCTCCCTGGCATCGCCCCCAAACCTCAGAACTTCGTGAGAATAATTTGCCTCCCCTTCTGCGGCTCACTTGAAACATTTATTTTGACAATGAAAGCGATTATTAATTCCACCCATTGATTTATTTTTCCTAAAAGCCCATTGTTACCCCCTAAATGTGCATGATAACTTGCCATTTGAGATACCAGCAAATGGTTTATAGACTTGTCTACCAGGAAAAGCCATGTCAGTTTATCAACAGTCTGGTTAAGTGGCTCCCTTGTGGCAGTGTCCTTATTTTGCTTTGACAGTAAAGCTTGATACTGTTTGAACTGTAGACAAACCATTACTTATGTAAATTGATATGATTTTCTCATGCAGCTGAGACACCTCCTGGTTTTGATCATGCATAGAAGTCCTAGGTACCAGCAGGTCATCTAGAAGCTACTGTTACATGACAGGCTCCTTCTCATCCTTCTAAAAAGGACAAGGTCCTCAATTGTGAATTTCCCTGAAACTTTTATCAGAGCCTCTAAACAAATATCTCTACTTTCACGCCTTAGGAAAAATTTAAAAAAAGGCATTTCTAGCATTTCTGGCTGCACAGCAAACCTTGACAGACAGGTCTTCCGAAGATTCAAAAGCCAGAACAAGAAAAATGAGGAGTGTCTTGGATTTTTCTCTGTTTCTTCAGGTTTGCAAGATTCTCCAGCTCCTTAAGCCAGACCTGATTGCTGCATGTGTGAGTCTCTGGCAGTGCGATTTGCTAGCCTGGGCTCCTGTCAGGTGATGAAGATCCAGGTCTTACACAGCTTGAGAAAGCAGTGCCTGCTTTTTACCACCAGTGTTTTCCACACAGCATATATTAAAATGAAAGCCAAGAGGCTGTGACATAAATCACCCCATGCACCTTCCCCCTGCTCACAGAGACCTTGCCTACCCCAAGCCCTGTGGCCCTTCAGAGGCCCCCTCTCCAGTCACACCACCAAGCCCCTGCTCTCCCCGGGATCTTTCCCTAGGGACATCGCAGGGATGTCCCCTCCCGGGACCGACTGGCAGATTGATCCCAGCTCCATGACCCGGAGTGGGGAGCCTTCCAGCACACCATGCATTTTGGGAAGGTAAATACACAACCAAAATATCCAAGCTGCAGGGCGGCATGACCTTCGGGCGACCCTTAGCCTGACCTAACGCTGGTCACTCTCACCAGAAGATTTGTTTATCTTGGGACCTCGAACCTCCCAACCTGAAAGCACCGGGTTGACTCCCAGCTCCGAGGCCTGCCAGTGCTGGCTGCCAGCCCCTATTAGGAATGCCCAGTGAGGTGCAGATTTTATTTTTAGTCCCATCCCCACAACCTTACGGCAGGCAAGTGGCTGCCATCGTGCTAGAGAAGTCCTGGCAAGTTAAATTGGAGTGTGAGCCCCTTCCCCGGCCTGTGGAGCAGCTGTGGGCATTCACTCAGGAAACAGCTCTGAGAGGGGCTTTTTCTTTCGTCAAAGCTTGGAGGAAATTTTGCCCAGGGGTTTCCTCTCTTTTAGCCAGAGAACTGCCGTGTGGACCAGGAAGCAGTTAGGGCAGCAGATGCAAAAACAGGGGGAGATTTTTTTCTTACCATAAGGTAGCAGGATGCAGGGGGAAGGAGGCGGCAGCGGGACGCATCATTTTGGGAATGTCTGCTATCCCAGAACTGAGTGGAAACAACCCATCTAAAATATGCAGAGCCATTATCAGGCCAGGGCTTAAATAAACTTTACTGTCCATTCAGTGATCAACCTCCCTGGGAGCCACCGGCTCCATTCATCACTGTCACCTTTTCAAAGTGACTGTGATGACAGTTCATGATCATTAACTAGTAATGGTGTGCTTTGCATTAACAGGAGGGCACATCAAACGGGCAGGCTCACAGCTCAAAAGTTAACTAAATTATATAATAAACATTCTCCAGCTAACCATGTACAGATGGTGACAAAAGGTGGGACAAAGTGGCAGGCAGGAGAAAGCGGGGAGTGGGGGGATGCATAGGGAGAAGGAGCACTTTGGTACCTATTGGGTGACTCGCACCTCTACTCTCCATTAATTAGAAATACCACAACATGTGTCTCCAGCCAGAGGGACCAGAGCTGCTAGCTGAAGTTGCAGAAGTTGTACTGTCAGAAAACTTGCCTTAAGATTTCACAGATCTACCATGGCCATGGGATTTTTTCTGCATTTTGTCGTTCTTTTCTCAAATGGTATTCATTGCGGGCAAAGCAGAGGCGCTCCAGGCACAGTTCAGATGGGAAACATTGAAAACTGAAGAGGATGTGAGGAGGGAGATTTCAAACTTGTAGCTCATCTCAGAGGGTTGGCTCGTTACCACTTCCTACTGGCACAGACCATCAGGCTCCTGTGCAGCCCTGCTGCGTGCTCAGAGCCAGAAGTGCCCATGCTTGAGTGGGCCCACCAGCTCAGCCAGCTGAGGCAAAACAGCCTTGTTCAGAGAATAGCTTGGGAGGCAAGAGCTCCTAGCACAATCCCTACTGACTGAGAAACATTAAAAAAAAAAAAATCTGATTTTTTCCATCTATTCACTAGCAAAAAAGGAAAAAAGGCCATAAATCTATTTTATTACAATTTATTATATTATACTTGTAACCAGATCATTCACACAGAGAAAAATGGTAGAGTCGGGTTCTTAAGTCCATAATTCAGCACTTTAAGGAAATGGAAATATATTTTTACTGGGACTTCAGCGGGAGCTGCCGGATGCTCAAGGCTTTTGCAAAAGTCCAGCAATATTCCAGTAAATACACTGCAGCAAAGGGATCTTCTGCCACAGAGTCCAGAAGCCTCTCTACTTAAATGCTTAACTATGGATTTGAAGGGGTTTCATTTTAGGCATCCATTTTTTAACCATTCATCTTAATGTTTTAAATTAGTACAGTCACAATTAGGCAAACTTTTTTGTTCCCCATGACTTAGAAATTACACAAAAGTTTATCAGTTGGTGACAGTTTGTCTTCTTTCACTTCCCCACACCTCAGCCCCTTCAGCAACCTCTCAGATTATGTACTTTTCCATTATTTACCCCTCTCTCATATCTATGTCTTCACAGAAAAATGTCCCAGAAAAGGTAATCTGGACTCAGCTTTTATCCTAACCTAAGCAGATACTGGAATGGAGGAGAGGGAAAGAAGATGGTCTGATTTTTGTAATTCCTCTCCCAACAGTTCTTTAATCTGTACTTGAAGAGCGGACACCCCTGAATGATGCAGGAAACATTTTTGGACACGTATTTTCAAAAGCACTCAATTTTTCAGTGCTAAATGGACTTTTCCTCTGCTCGTGCAACTGCCTGTGTTCAGACATCACTGAGAAGACTTTCCCACTGGTTCACTTTAGCTGTGGGGAGTGTTGTTAGAATTGAGATTTTCAAAAGAGGATTTTAAATTTGGGTTGTTCGCCATTTAGGAGCATCATTTTGAAAGTATATGGCTTGACTGTCTGAGGTGCCCAGAGCTCCCACTTGTGTCAGGTCTGTGAGAACTCCACGGGGATTAGGTCACTAGTGCTCCCAAGGATCCGAGAGACCTGCAGACAAAAGGTCCTGTCCAGGTATTTGAGCAGATAGGTTGCATTTCAGAGCACAATCGTCTTCCACCTCCCCCGTCCCAGAGGTTGCTGGATTCTTGCGGCAGGACAGCAGCAGCAGAACATGAGCTCTCCCAACTCAGAACATCCCTGTTGGCTCCAGCTACTGACAAAAGGGCTGCTTTGATACAACAAGCTGTAGACTGCGTTGACTGAGATACAGCTCTGTCTCTGCCCCTGCGTGAGACGGGTGGAGCAGACACCACTGACTGCCCTATATGTTGCCCACCAACAATTTAAATATGGAGGCACAGGTGTGGCAACACATCCCTTCCAGGGTAAGGACATGAGAGAGGACCTTAACTTCCCCTGCAGCTGCTCTTTTCTCTTTTAAGCTGCAGGAAAAGAAGAGACAGTGTCCAAACACTAGAAAGCCAGCTAGGACACCCACTGTCTTTCACCCCCACTCTCATGCTCTGCCAGGATCCCAGCTGGGCCCTGCCGCCTGCCCAGCACAGCATTTTTCCTCGGGAATATGTTGGGACACCAAGCGTATACTGTCCTATGAGGGAAGAAAGCCTTTCAGAAATCAGATAGAATGAAGAAGCTGCATTATTTTCTCAGGAGATTTATATTTCTTGTGGGATGTTGCTTAACAAATCTTTCTGTCTCTCTTCCTTGGTCCTAAAACAATGTTTCTGACAGAAAAGAAAAGCAGAAAACTACAACTGGTTTATGATTTGTTCTTTTATGCATGCAGATGTTTCACGAACGTCTGTAAAATAACAGTCCACCCTGGGAACATAGTGGGTGACAGAGGCAACACAGCCGAGGACTTCTGGGTCCTATTCCTGGCCTCATCTGTTGTCAGCTGTGTCATGTCACCCAAGTCACCTCAGGATTAGTCGTGCCTTTCTATGACTGAGTGTCTTGCAAACGAGATGCTTTGTTTTAGCACCGACATAGTCTTTCAAGCAGCCCTGAAGGTGATATTGAATGGGAGCTGATGGACTCAGATGTACTCAAAGCAAAAACAAACAAACAAACAAACAAGAGCTAAGCCATTTTGTAATATTAACCATATGCCCCATAAAGGAATGACAGAGGTTTTGCACTTACTCCTGAAGGTCTGTGCTGGGCTAAAGGTTACCATATGCCATAGGAATGCTCTGCAAACACCAACAAGTGGCCATCAAAGCTGAAAATTTGAAGTCACTAGACAGTCAAAGGTGGTTAATTGCAGCTTCTACAGCCTGCTCACCCAGGTATATAGAGCATTCAACTGCTTGGTTACAAGGGATTTAGCTTTTCTCCTCACACATGACTGACTGATTTTCTACATACCATTCAAAAGAAAATGCAAATAGAAGTGGTTTTGAAACAGAACAGGATTTCCTCTCCACTGTGGCCTCTACAAACCTTTATGAGTTCTACAGTGACTGGTCGGGAAGAGAAGATCAAGAGCCATAGCCAAGTGGCTTAGAAAGGAAAGGGAATGGAGTTTTAAGCAGGAAAATCAAACTCTGATTGCCAAGAACTGTTTTCTGGTTATGCTGTAAGGTCTCCATCTATTTTGCAAGCAGTTAACTCCTTTCACACATCTCATGCATCCAGCCACTTCCCTCAGCCTCTGATGTGGATATGGGCATGTGATAAAGGACATTTTATCCTAAATAAAGAGCAAGAGTACAGATGGACATCAAGGAACGTGGACCCTCGGGGGCTACATTTACAGTGACAAATGGTGACTGCCATTCTTCAAGGACTGTGAGATCAGGGACTAGCAAAGTGGGGCAGGCAAGCACATCAGAACATGAATGAAATTGGGATAACAGCATCATACTGTGGGATCCAGCTATGATCGATGGAAAGGAAATAGCTGTGTTGGTCTGCCAATATCACCTGAATGGAGCTGTGTTCAAGCTGAGTCATGGGTGACAGGTGTCCATCTTGCAGGCATGGCTCAAGCTGCAGAGGAAGATGTTCCTCTGCAGGAATGTATCTCCTCATCCACAGAAACTAGGTGAAAGAACATGCTGAGATGAGGAATTACAGGCTAAGACATAATAAGAAAGTGTCCCTGAGGCACATGAGTCTTCCTCTGTCACTGCAAGGTGCAAACTCACAAACACAAATTGTAGAATATATGTATGTGCAAAAAACACCAGAAATCAGTCTGAGATGGAGGTGAAGGCAGAATGAGAATTAGGACTCCCAACAGTATAATTCAGCCATTCTTCTACAGTCTTCATTCAAAAGCAGGTGGTGATTCAGGTTCTTAATTTCACCAGAGTCCATTGAAGCCCCTCTGCTCTCACCATGTATACAGCTGAATAATCTGTTGCAAAATGCCTGCCCTGGTCTCTTAGCAAAGAGCTTCTCAAATCCTCTGGCTTCTTTGGAAACAGCTGCCCACACACACTTGATTCCTTCTCTGAAAACAAAAAAATCCTAAAAAGCCAAGAAAACTAAAAGTGACAAAGCCATTCTCACCTAGTAGAAGATATGAGAGACATCACCAGTAAAGGGATTTGAGCAAGAAAGCCTGTCAAAAGTAATTTTATTAATCCAGAAAGACTGGAAAAGACTGGGTGCAGGATTCTGCTGCTAAGCTTTGCTCTAAAGGTATGAGAAGTATAGACAGCAAATGTGCAAAGCGGAAAACAGAACAAATCCTAAATACCGAAGACTGGAAGAAAAGTATTTCCTGACCTGCTCCATTGCAAATTCGACCTGTGCAGCTGGATTCCCACTTCCCACTTTCAGGAAAAGCACTCCAAACAGAGAAAATGGCAAGCTCAGCTCTGACTAGGAAGCAGGTCTGGTTAACATTATGAAAGGAACTAAATATCCCTTCCCCCAGCCTCTTCCAGGGCCAGAGATTTGTGTGCAAAATAACTTGAGTTTTTCCCCGTGGTCAAAGACGGGTGTTTTATTTATTTGCGGTCAGCAACACTGGACTTCTGTCATATTTTGCGGCGGTACTCCATTATTTAATAAAGTCCCACGGAAACTGGCCAATGCCTTTGCTTGACAGGGACTACTTTCTGACACTGCACCTGGTCAACAGGATCACTTTTTATTGAGAGAGGAGAGGAATTAAAAGTACAACAAGAAATTGGTTTATAGCCTGAAGGAAGGGGAACCATCAACCCTCACAGTGGTTTGTTATTTCTTTTAACATGTTAGACGAATACTGCTGCTTATGCCATAGAGCACTTGTGTGTATATATCAAGCTGCTTTTAAATCCTTCTAAGCACCACAGGCCTTGGCAATTTCCCCCTGTGACCAAAGCCATAGTGTGCCCAGCCACTACTTAAGAAAAGCCTTGGGTTTTATCCGTTCTGAAAGCCTGGAGTGATACCCCTCACACAGCTCCTTATTCCTGTATCCCAGGAGGACAACCCAGCTCCTGCAGTCCCTTGTGCTGATAGCCACCCACCATAGTCAGATTTTAAAGCTTTACCTCAAGGCAAGGAACCTTACCACTGCTCACCACCAGCCCAGAGCCTTTGCTACTGTCCTGCAGATCTGAATCTTGAACATTATCAGGATTTTAGGATGGAGGATTAATGCAGCAGCACCATGATACCAAGTCCTGCAACTGCAGGGATGAAGACAGGGTGAAAACAGGGACCTCTCTGCCTTCTTAGTGAGAACATTTCAAGACAGCAGCTACTAGGCCTGGGAAAATAAACCAGGGGAACTAGACAAGAGAAAATTATAAACTGTTGAAGTCCTGGAGTACTTCCAGGTATTCAAACAGGTAATAGATTTGTTTAAATAAGTGGAAATAGTTTCAAAACGTCAACTTTGCCACATTGTCTAGCTTCTCCTTTCTGGTTCAGCTCCAGTCTGGGAGGTTTCTTCATGCACGAGCTCAGAGAAAAGCACCTACTGCAGAAATATAGCAAAATTGACAGCATTTCAGCAAGGGGATTTTCAGCTGGCGCATGTCTAATGCTTTCATGATTTCCTGTTGGACAGATAGCTCTGGGGAAACACTTACACGACCTAGTGCCCAAACAGCATCAAGGAACTACGTGCAGAACTAAATAAGCAAGCTAGATAAATGTGACACTTGTTCCTCTCTTCCCTGCCAGAGTCCTAGAGGCTGTTGGATTCTTGATAATCCAAACACATATTTTGGCCAAAACTTTACAGCTAATTTCAATTAAGTAGGTGACACAACAGAGCAGTGGGCCTAATGACTCCCAAAGCCCATCAATATACAACCATGTCTATATACAGTATACACATTTACACCATATATATACACACACACACAATACCAATCAACAGTTACATTAGAAAAAAATAAGTATAACGATATTTCATCCAGGATGCGGCACGTAAGTCTGTTTGCTTCTCATGGGAATGATGGCATTTCAAACCTATAACCCATTAAACTCCACACGTGGTTAATTTTAAGACTTCTCACCTTCTGAGTATCCAACATTAATTTGTAGCAAAGACCGCTATCTGCATCTTTCCAAAACTGTTCTTTTTCTTTGCAGCCTGGCTAGGACAATAATAACTCACTCATGAAGTACGACTGTCTGCCTGAAGATATTTTATAATACAGTTTGCAGTTCCTGTAGATGCTGTCCTTGATTCAGAGTTATGGGAAAACAAGGCAGACAATGATTATTGGATACTCACAAGAACTGTTGCTGGTGAGGAGATGACAGAGATGTCCCAATTTTCATCAATGTTCACACACTTCAAGACAATTCCCTTTCCTTATGTAAGTGATCACAAATTGGCTGCAAGATTTTAACCGGTTTGCATTTAGCTCAGCATCCTATGGAACCAAACCTTGGGCAAACCAAATTTGACAAACTGAACTTCAACAAAGCCTGAGAAAAATATACAACTGCATAAAAGGGAAGAACAAGTGGGAGGCAAGGGCAGAGAGAGCGAGACCCAGAGAAAGCAGCGTGGCTCATTCATGGAACAGCCAGAGCTCTGAGAACCCGCTCCAGTGAAAGCTGATGAAAATCTGATTCAGTTCACTCCGTTACTCAGAGAGTGACTTGTTCCTCCATATGCTCAGTAAAAAAAGAACTCCTCATGTCAGTAACATGTGGAGAGAGCAAATATTTCTCAGTTGCGAATGATTCATTGACTTAATAAGCATCTGGCCTAAACATCTGATATATATTTAAAATTCCATCTATTTCCTAAAAAATAGTCCTTATTTTTTTGTGTGATCAAAACCAAACGATAATAATAAAAAAAGGCAATAGGATAGTCTTTTTTGATGCCATTTGTGATAGGGGGAAAAGCTGTTTACCATTGGTGTGGACCAGATTGGGAGCAATTCTTTGCTAAAACCCTCCAGCCGCTCCTTTTTCAAGCAGAAGAAACTGAACACGATGCACCTGACTCTGGGCAGTGAGCGACCAGTGATGCTACTGGGGTGTGCTTCGGCAGGAGAGGTGGTGATAACGTTCCTGTGCAGAGGGCTATTCCCAAAGGCAATTAGTGACTCAGCCTGCCAGGTGCACACCCACTCCGGGAGGACACGGCTCCTGGCTCCAGCTCCAAGTCACACCCTTCGCCCCTGGTCCCTATCAGATGACTTTAGCCACGCACGGAAACTGGCATAAGTTACAGATCAATTTATCACTTCGGAGCTGGATCAAGCACCAGCCCTCCAGGTCACTGTGGCTCCAGCCACACATGAATCAACATTTAATATGGCATTAAAATTCTCTTGAGATTGCTTTTAACTTTTGCACAGTGTGTGCTTAGGATTACAGAGTGGGGGTTCTCCTGTGCAGCATTTAGGAGGCTGGTTTGAGCTGCGTGTCCACAGGGACATTCCTCCTCTTTTGGATGATCAAGAACATGACACTTTTTCTCCCTGCACCCATTTCCCCTCTCTCTTCTATCTAGAAACAAAGCAGCCTGAGCACAGGGATGCACAAAACATCCCTCTGTGGTGCGCAGTATGGTCAGGATATGAAGGACCATGACACAAGGGCAACTTGTTATCATTCACTCCTCTAGCATTTTAACTTTTCTTTTCCTTCCCTGTTTTTGCTGGATTAAGCTTTTCCAACATAACAGGGCTGACTCTGGATGTCTGGGCTAGATTTAAAGTTCAGTGAGGTTCTTTATTTTCCAGGAAACATTCTTCCTTCCTCTCCGTCCATGATTGTTCCCACAGGTTTTAGTTTCTTTGTGATTTTTTTTCTCCCTTTCTGGGTTTGACCTTTGTCCAGTTGCTTTTTAAACAAGAGTCTTGAGGGTCTCACAGCAGGTTTCAACACAGTTGTGCTTCCAGTCCAAAAGGGGACTTAGCTGGGCAGATTGCAAGTCTCAAACCTTGCTTGGTCACCTTACCCCACACAGAGATTTACACCTCCCAACAGACTGCTAGACGCTGCTGCTCTCATTCACTCAAAGAGCTCATTCCTGCCCCTGCCTACCACAAACAAGGATGGCAGTATCCTGAAGCAGGAATAGCTTCCTTTGAGGCTTTTCATGAAAATTACAGATATGTCTGTGTAAAATAATACAGAAAGAATAAAGAAACAAAATCCATTTTCTTCCTTCATCACTTCCCACGAGTCTCTTCTCCACCACCAGGTTAAGCACTTAACCACCTAGCAAAATTGAATACATTTATTCTGAGCTGCCTAGTACCACTGTATTGGCAGAGAAGACAAGACCTAGGACGGTGTAATTTGATCTAAAGCCTCTGCATCTTTTCTGTCTTTCCAGCACAGTTTGTTTGGCTGAGGACTGCCCCTGCCCTTCTTTCCTAAGGATCCCTCAAACTAGGCCAGTACTATAATGAATATTGCCCTCCCTGCTGCTAGCTTGATCAACTGTTTTTGCCAATCTAATACTGCATGTACTAAACACTTAAACACTCATCAGGTTTTCTAAGCTGCTCATCTTGGAAGGCTCATCCAGAATCTCACAGCTCAAATGGTGGGAATTTCCTCTTAAACCTGCAGCCTATATTCTTAAATCTACAGTTAATTGTTCTCCCTACTATTTTACACTCATGTATACTCCTTATAGTCACTGTCCTTCAGTCCCAGTTCCTCTTCTTTGCATCTTTCCTGTTCTGTAGCTTGTGAGTGAAGCTGGTTTGCCCTCTCTCACAAGACAGGGTTTCCAGCCTCCTGGTTGTTCTCCTAGCCCTGTGCTGCACTTACTTTCAGCATGGACTGTTTCATTTTCCAGTTCTTCCTACAAAGGCCGCTGCCCAGAGCCGTATGCAGCACTTCACACGAGGTCTCTCCTCAGCACCTGGCTCAGCAGTACGGCTGCAATGCTCCCCTCTTCCCTGGAAAGGGTTGCACTGACACTGCATCCAACTTACACTTCCTGTGACTCACTACAGCACCCTGGTTTTCACCTTCTCTGAACCCTCTGGCTCCAGATCATTGCCAAAAAGTTTATTATTTCCCCCTAAATACTATGAGATCTTATCTTCTGCAGCATACATTTCACACCTCTTCTGCTACTGTGATTATTCTGTTCTCCTTGTGGAGATCCAAATTCCACTCTTTATGTAAAATGCTTCCCAATTCCAGGTCATCAGCATACTCCTACATTGACACTTGGTCAATTAATGCAACTTAGTTGCCAAATTTAATTTTATGAAACTGTGCCAAGAAAACTCCCTCCAATCTATTATTTCTTTTTAGCAGGTAAGTCACTTAAATTTGTTGTCTGTTAACCACACACTGAATTCCCAATTTCAATAGTTTGAATCGGAGTTCAAATAAAACTCATGACCAGTAATTTAACGTGTGAGTTTTTCTTAGCTTTGTGAGACAGAAATGGAGATGAAAAAGCTTTTTCCTATTACTCTTCCATTGGTGTTACATGTGCTAGCTCTGTCTTCATTAACCAAAGCAAAAGGAATGGGCACTCTTAATTCAAGCTAGCTGTGGTAAAAATTCATGTTAAAAAAATAATGAAACTTGTATGTCTTTATGAGCTAGTGGGTTTTAAGTTCTAATAACCCATTTCCCACAGTCTTTAATTTAATCTGCTGCAGCGTCCCTTACTTGACTAGACTCTCCTTGGAGCTGATGCTGCATTAACACTCCTCTCCAGGCAGTGAGGAGAAGACCTCAGACCAGCAATGTCAGACCAAGATTCTTCAAGTCTTTCACACCTTTCTGGCATGTTTGGTCCATGACTGCTTCTGCCTCCCTCTCTAAAGAATACCTTAAATACAAGCAACATGAATTGCTTTGCCAGATGCCTGACACAATTTCTCTTGGAAAAAATGCAAGCTGATGTTAATCTCACATGACATTGGGAGATTACAAGTATATTTCCTCCAGGGATAAAAAAGTAGAAATCATCCTGATTTTCCTCTTCTACCGTCATATAAAGCTGGTTACATGGAAGAGAGCACCCCATAGGTCTCTTGTCTACCTCGATATTTCATTCAATACTCCTTCTGAATCAAACTGCTCTAGATTTGTGACTCTACAGCTATGAATTGTCCACGTTACCTTCATTCCCAAACAGGCTCATGGGTTTGTAGACATCTTACTGACCAAATACACCAAGAAAAATCTTATTTCCATCTCTTTGGATCAGACCAAATGCTGGAGACTAATATAGAAGAAAAAAAACCCCCCAAGTGGTAGGAAAGAACAAGAAGCTGCCGCAGCTGAGGACAAAACTCCAAGGCAGGATTTACCCAACATCACCTTAAGCAATTCCATTAAACTTATAAAATCTGCATGAATGCCAGGCAAAGCAAAGACACACAACCTTTCAATCAACTCATTGGCACCATTCCACCTCCCTGGTAACCCACCCCACAGCCCATGTTTCAAGCTCCCAGTCCTCTATCATGGCAATTTGTGGGACCAGGGTGCTCAGACCCTTTTCCCTTCCTGCTGGTTTTCCATGATAGTCCCATCAGCCAGGAGCAGGACACTGAAGATGGGCACACGAACTCTCTGCTGCCAGTATCCATTAACAAGGACTCAACATGCTTGCAAAGCTAGGAAAACCGGGGTCACTGAACGTCAGCGAGCTCAGCATCCTTTCTTGGGGGTGCCCAGTGCCTTTGAAGATCAGGCCCTTGGGTACTTGCTATGTGAAGACATGAATAGACCTTTCTCTTTGCCCTCACTGGAGACACAGGAAGCATTGTTAAAGCACAAGCACAACCGAGTCTAAACTGGCTGAAAATTTGGCTGGCCTTTTTGCTTCAGCGTGATCAAATGGCAGCATTGCTCACCGAGTGTGAAGGGCATGAAAGGATTAGCCGCCCTCCCCCAGCAAGCAGGTGAGCTGAAACCCTTTCCAACTCTCTACATGTCAGTTTACAAGTAAAACATAAGGTATAAATGCAGCTATTGTTAAGGTGAAGCAGCCATCCTGGCTGGGGAGTTAGATTAGCAATTTACCCTTTGTAAAAGGATTAGCACAGCCCTATTGTTTCAGTGTTTATTTACCAATTTGCATTTTTAAAAGGGGGCATATATCTGACAAGGGCCCACGTTCTCCATGTATTGAGGGCCACACCATTTCCTTCCAACTCCCAATTGACAGAACCTACCAGAGCATTTTATAGACCAGAAATCGAGGAGAAACCAAAACTTTGGCACTGCTGCTGCTCACACAGCATTTTGTTGGGCCAGCCAGCATTTCTCCATCCTTCAGCTGAGAGCAACTGCTGGGTGCTGCCAGCCGTGCAGATCAAACACCAGAACTGGCTTCCCACGTTTCCTTAGAGACCTGAGCTGAATGCAAAGGTATTTACAAAGATATTTATATTCACCACAGTTTTTAAGGACGTGGAAACCTGTGCTGGGTTCTTCCCTCACATGGATTGCAGGCACCAAAGCAATGAAGCGCCTCTGTAATTAGCACTGATTCCACACTTGTGGTCTTCAAAGCCCCTCAAATAATTCCTATAGCTTCCACTGGGCTCACAAAAGCCAGGTTTTTTTGACTGACAAGAGCAGTGAAGAAATTACTCAGTCCATTAAGGGTTAGCATCAAACATCAGTTCTTGGCATCCCAGCATCTCCAACGAGTCCTCAACATCAGTTGTGTTGGGCACTTACAGAGTCTTTGGGAGCCTTGTAAATGAGCCTTTATTGCTGCTAGGACTGGTTCAATCTCCGTGGGCCGCAGGGACTCCTCGCTGGAGTTCAAGTTGAGGGAAGAGGTTTCACACAGAGCCGTTCGCAGCACAGGAGAGGGGGAACGCTGCTCACCCAGGCGGCTCCACCAGGAGCACGGACTGGCCATTTGGCAGGCAACAGCTGCTCCTTCGGATTAGGTAAAAATTCCTTCGTTAGAGGGAACAGGGATGTTTTGGAAGGTAAGTGAGAGAGCAGATTTTTTAATTACAGTGACGCCAGTGCATTTGCACTCTGATGCAGCCCCACACCCCGCTTTTCCATAAGATGGCGATTTAGGAAGCTATTCTTTCAGACCATAAAAACAGTTTGGAAGATGAACAAGCATCCAGCTGTGCTAAATTATTTTCCTGCTCCCTCAGGACCCAGCAGCAAACTACAGCGTGTATTTTACAGGCATATGATTTATTTATATGGACTAACATACAGGTATTGATTTTGACCCGTAAACCCCCTCTGTGGCTGGGGGCCTACATATCCCAAAGCCTTCTCCCAGCCTGGGCTCCACCACCACAGATGTGCATGAGCAGGATCTCCATTTGTGAGAGAGGGAGAAGAAACCACAGGGTGTTCTCTGGCTTTTTGTAACTCCTTCCACACATCCATTTCTTTTTCTTTTCCCAAACAATTCTAGTTAGTTGATCAAGCATCTCACACAGGCAATTCATTTTCCCTGGTCATGGGGGAAATGAGGAGGCTCCAGTGGGAGCTGTTAAGAGCTTAAAATACGCTCTCTGCTGCTGGCTTATTGCAGATACTCTGATTCATGGTCGAAAAGAGAGGCCACAAGTGGACTCGATTAAGGACATGAATTTAGGAATCATCAAGGAGCACATAAGGCAAACAAAAGATACTCTGCCCTGAGGATTATGTGCAAACATAAAATGAAATTAAATTAAATACACACAAAAGGAAGGGAGAGAATGTAAGGGACAGACCCTGTCCCACAGGGCTTACAATTCACATTTAGATTGGCACAAGTAGAAGCAACATTGCAGGGAAGGTGGGTAAGGGTTAGAACAACAAAACTTTGTGGCTGGCCTGCGCTGTAATTTCACTAATTAGAAAAAATGAAGTTTCTAGTTAATAAATCAGTCCTATTGACATTTCCATGAATTTGAGGGAGGTACACAAATACCTGTGGGATAAACTCTTTGATTGGATTTAGACATTCTACCCTCTAGAGTAATGGTTTTAAATCATCAGTCTTTGAGGTCTGCTTTGAAGATAAATGAAAGGTACCTCAAGAAGAAACAAGCCTATTTCCTAAACTTACATTCACTGTATGTCCCTGAGTAATGCTGGTGGGCATGATAGAACAAATCACATAATATTGTAAGCAATTGCTCCAGAATGACAGATGGACAGAAGTTTTCTTGCTCTTTTTACTCAACTGAGAAAATCAATTACCACATCCTCGTGGACAGGGGTTGGCAACCCCCCAGTGCGTGGAGCTCCTGACCTCTCCATAGGAGCTGGATTAACCAGGCTGACCACTGGTGAGTATTCAGGTATCTGTAAACACTGACTGCACACAGATGCCTTGAGAGCAAGCCTTCTCAACAGACCTGCAGAGGCCTCAGTCATCTTTTAGACTGGACTAGCATGTCTGTTAGCAATAAATATCTAATCATACCTCAGCACAGCACCAGCCCACAGACATTCATCAATCACCGGGTGCCATGGATACGGCACAACACTGCAGCAAAGCCATGGCACCACTGGCACCATCGCCGTCCTTTATCAGCGCTGCACGCACTGCCTCCCTTCACGAGGCAGCAGCGTGCTCTGGGAAGGTGGTGGCACTGGCAAACACAATCATTCATGGCTCTTCCCATAACAGGGCCTTCTCCTGTTCCTGATTTACCGAGATTCCCCTCTCAGTATGGAAACGCAGAAGTGACTGTGACTCTCTGATACTTCTTGACACTCCTCCAAAGGCTGGTGATAGCAGCCTAAGATCTGCAAAGACAATTCCTGATGCCAAGAACTGTACTGAAGTGTACTTTTTGTTCAGCTCAATGTTTAAAGTTGGATAGTATCCACCAGGCATGGCTGAAATGAGCACTTTGTGGATACAACTGAATATATTGCCTGATCCAAGCAAGAGTAGAAGGGAAAAGTCAATTACTCTGCACTGAGAAGGCTTTCCCATTCAGCTGGCTAGAAACAGACCAGGGATCTCTTGTTATTGTTAATATTTGAACCACTTTATTTTTCTATACCAAATTATCCCCAGATTTTCAGCATAATATTCTCTTGTCATGAGCTTTCTGGACTTAAATGAGGAAACAGAAATCAACATACATTCAAAGCCAGACAAGCTTTTGGATGGCAACCATGTTCTGGCAATTTAGCATGTAAGCACATGTGTCTGGGGTGAGACTTCAGCACAGAAACTGGAAACACTTCCAAAGGTACCTTTCATTGCCATGCTTCAGATTCCCCTTCCTCACCCTGCCATGAGTGAAGGTGATTTCCTGAACCCAGTGACTGGCTGCAATCATGACACTTTCTATCTTAGCTCTAGGAACATCAAAAGGTAGATCAATTATGATTTTAGAGTGCCCACAGTCAACTGTTTTAAGTCAAACAAAGGTTTGACAACACATTCTAGTTTTAAGGCAAGCTTTAAAAGCTACTGCACTGCTGGATGACCACAGAGTATTCCATGGCCAAGGCTAAATGGACACCACTGCATCAGGCAAATATTCTAGAGAATACCGTGACTACTGTTTAAAGGCAAACAGAGTGAATTGATAAGGTAGAGGTCAACAAGTATTCTGATATAAAACATTTTTAAAAAAAGCAGACCCAGATCATGGTAGAGTAACTTTTATTGCAGAGATCAGTAGGCCAGCACAGCTATTCATAAGTACTGTACATACACAAGTGCCTCATGCTTATGTCAGCCTGCACAGGGCTAAAATGGAAGCATATAACCAATTAGTGTTAATAGGCAAACAATCATAACAAGTGTTAACAAGTGATGGTGGAGAGGCTCTGTTTTTCATTTTATTACTGATCTCTAGTAAGTGTTATTATCATCATAGAATAACATTCTATTATGAAATGCACATGCACAGCATTAAAGCCTTTGATAGTCCAATGCTTGCCAGTGGCAGCAAAATTGTAAACAAAATGAAAGAATCACTTCTGAAATGCCAACAGCCATTAGTATTCACAAAGTTTAGAGGATGCAGAGAGCCAATACACTAAAGTGTAAATAACAGGAATTTACTGTGACCTGGGGATCTACAGAATCAATTGAATATTCAGTTTCTTCCTATTTTTCAAAAGAGCCTAAACATACCTGCTTAATCTCAATTGATTTGTGCCTGAACTAGGGTCTTGAGTCTGTTACATATTTTCAATCTTTTTAGCCAAAAGAGTCCCCTAACATTTTTCTCTTTTATAACACAGCAAGCAGCTGCAACTAATCATATTTCACTATGGTTTTGTATATCTGTTTTGTTTTAAAAGAAATTTTACTTAACCAACAAAAATGCAACTGAGCAACTTCTGCTCACTGTAGAAATAAGATTTTTCAGAAGACTGGCAGAATTGGACATGATATCAGATACAATTAGGACAATGTATTTATTTTAAATTTTAGCTAGGAGGACATGGGTTGAGGGAAAAAAAAACCACCTTGAAATGAAGAAGTTTACAGGACAAGACAGACTTAATCTTTGCCTGCTTTCTGTTCACAGACAGACGACATAAAAATTATGGGTGCATTTTATATAACTACCTCTTTATTGCAATCATTTCTTCAGCTTTGACATACAACCAGAACAGTAAGCCAACAAGGCTTACATTCCTGTGTTGGAAATATGCAGTCTCCATCCATCAGGAAAAGTCACAATGGGAACTCAATCTACAACATCCTGTATCATAACTGAGTAGCACCAAGCCCCTCCCAAGCCACCTTCAGCACCAACACAGCATAGCAGGGAAGTGTACACAAGTCACTTTACTGCCCTGCATAGGCTACATTTAGGAAACTTTCCTGAACTATTAAATAAGCAATTATGACGATGCACAATATTAAATACAGATAGGGTTGTGTCAACCAAGCTACTAATTTTGGGCTTTGGGCTTTTTTAATTCTTCCCTGCAGAAATATTAGGGTTATTCAAGTAAGCATTATGCCTTCCCTTCCAACACATACCTCTTTCTTCAGAAGATACCTAAAATTCAGTGAAGGAAGGAAAAAAGAAAATGTAATACAGCAAAGTCCTACTGGGGAATAGGGTTTTAATGAACACACGAAGCAACTAGGTGACATCTTTATCAGCCCTCATAAACCTTGATTGAATATACAGTGATAAGGCCTGTTTAAACTGTCATCCTCACGATAACACAGGCAGAGACAACGTGGGCCTTAGCAACAACCTGTGTGAGGGAGGCCCTTTCCAAAGAGTAGGCACCGCTAGGCAATGTCTGTCCTGTGAACAGTCCAGAGCCAGCACGGCTGCCTGGGCTGTGCACGCTGAGAGGCACAGGCCTGAGGGCTGCCCAGGAGGGTATAACCACATCTTTTCCAGCACTGGCTGGAAGAGCATCCGCGTTAGTGCTTGTCTGGCTTTGGGGATGGCCAACTCTCTGGGGAAGGTGGGTGCTTTGAGTCAGAGTGACCTTCAGCACTGTCTTGGGGTGACTTTATGCTGTGTATCCCCTATTGCTGCTCTATGCCCAGAAATTAATTTTGTGCCTTTCCGTGCCTTTAAATGGAGCCTGAGAGGGGGGGAGAGGAAAAAACCAAGTGAACTTTTCAAAGCAGTTGTTCAAGGACACAGATACACTCTTCTCTGCGTTCTTCCGCTGCAGTAGCAAGAGCAGAGGAAGCACCATGCTTGCTTTTCAGCCAGCTTTTGGCTCCTTTTCTCCGGAGGGAGACGGAGAGTTGAACTTTGTTTTCCTGTGACTTCCGTTTTTTTCCTTCTTCTCTTCTGGACTGTTTCAACATCAGAACACATTGGGAGAATTTTCCACTGAGGCCCTGGAGGTGGGCCCACGACCCAGCTCCAAGGAGAAGGAAAGAGATTACACCTACAGAAGGACTCTGAAATTTCCCCAGGTTTCTCTCCACAGCGAGAGGTTTTATTATTTAGCATTATTATCCTTTTCCTGTGTGTTTGTTAAATAAATAGTTTTTATCTCTTTCACTTTCCTCCAACGAAAGGAGATTTCCCAGCCGCTGGTGCATGGTAAGGGATGTGGTACACCCATGAGTCCCATTGTCAGATTCCATTCTCTCAGGGGTGCCGTGCCTCCAAAGGACTTGCTTTTCAAGGCCCAGGATGGTGTTCCGGGCAGTAGCATGAGGCACAGGATAAGTCTCCAGGCATCCAGTGGTGGCTTCTACCATTGTGAGCACATAGCGCTTGCCTTGGCGGGTTTGAGGCAGTGTGATGTAATCAATCTGCCAGGCCTCCCCATACTTGTATTTGGACCACTGCCCACCGTACCACAGGGGCTTCACCCGCTTGGCCTGCTTGATCGCAGCGCGTGTCTCACAGTCATGGATCACCTGGGAGATACTGTCCATGGTTAGATCCACCCCTTGATCTCGTGCCCACTTATAGGTGGCATCTCTGCCCTGATGACCTGAGGCATCATGGGCCCATCGAGCTAGGAACAGCTCTCCTTTATGTTTCCAATCTAAGTCTATCTGTGACACTTCTATCTTTGCAGCCTGATCTACCTGCTTGTTGTTTTGGTGTTCCTCATTATGCCCCTACTCTTGGGGACGTGAGCATCTACATGGCAGACTCTCACAACCAGCTTTCTTACTTGGGCAGTGATGTCTTTCCACTCTTCAGAAGCCCAGATTGGTTTTCCCCTATGCTGCCAATTAGCTTTTTCCCACTTTTCCAGCCATCCCCATAGAGCATTGGCTACCATCCATGAATCAGTGTAGAGGTAGAGCTTTGGCCACTTCTCTCTTTGAGCAATGTCCAGGGCTAGTTGAAAAGCTTTGAGTTCAGCGAGTTGGCTTGATCCACCTTCTCCTTCAGTAGCTTCTGCAGCCCGTCGTGTGGGACTCCATATGGCTGCTTTCCACTTTCATTTCATCCCTACGATTCAACAAGAACCGTTGGTGAAAAGAGCGTAGCGTGTGTCTTCTGATGGCAGTTGGTTGTACGGTGGAGCTTCTTCAGCGCGTGTCACTTGTTCTTGTTCTTCTTCATCACTGAGACCAAAGTTTTCACCTTCAGGCCAATTTGTGATTATTTCCAAAATCCCAGGGCGATTCAGTTTTCCGATACGGGCGCGCTGTGTGATGAGAGCAATCCATTTGCTCCACGTGGCATGGGTGGTGTGTTCGGTAGAGGGAACCTTTCCTTTGAACATCCACCCCAGCACTGGTAGTCGGGGTGCCAGGAGGAGTTGTGCTTCAGTTCCGATTACCTCTGAGGCAGCTTGGATTCCTTCATAGGCTGCCAAGATTTCCTTCTCTGTTGGGGTGTAGTTGGCCTCAGACCCTCTGTAGCTTTGGCTCCAGAATCCCAGTGGTCAACCTCGAGTCTCACCAGGCACCTTCTGCCAAAGGCTCCAGGACAGACCATGGCTCCCGGCTGCAGAGTAGAGCACGTTCTTCACCTCTGGTCCTGTCCTGACTGGGCCAAGGGCTACCGCATGAGCGATTTCCTGCTTGATTTGGGCAAAAGCTTGTTGCTGTTCAGGGCCCCAATGGAAATCGTTCTTCTTTCGGGTAACCAGGTAAAGAAGACTCACAATCTGGCTGTACTCGGGAATGTGCATCCTCCAAAAGCCTATGGCACCTAGGAAAGCTTGTGTTTCCTTCTTGTTGGCTGGTGGAGACATTGCTGTGATCTTATTGATGACCTTGGTGGGAATCTGATGCTGTCCATCTTGCCATTTCACTCCCAGGAAATGAATCTCTCGAGCAGGTCCCTTGACTTTGCTCTTCTTGATGGCAAAACCAGCTCCCAGGAGAATCTGGATGATTCTCTCTCCTTTCTCAAACACTTCTGCTGCAGTGTTCTCCCACACAATGATGTCATCAATGTACTGCAGATGTTCTGGAGCCTCACCCTTTTCTAGTGCAGTCTGGATCAGTCCATGACAGATGGTGGGACTGTGCTTCCACCCCTGGGGCAGTCGGTTCCAGGTGTACTGCACACCCCTCCAGGTGAAGGCAAACTGAGGCCTGCACTCTGCTGCCAGAGGAATGGAGAAGAATGCATTGGCAATGTCAATAGTGGCGTACCACTTCGCTGCTTTGGACTCCAGCTCGTACTGGAGCTCCAACATGTCCCGCACGGCAGCGCTCAGTGGTGGAGTCACTTCATTCAAGGCACAATAGTCCACAGTCAATCTCCATTCCCCGTCAGACTTGCACACAGGCCAGATGGGGCTGTTGAAGGGTGAGTGGGTCTTGCTGACCACCCCTTGGCTCTCCAGCTCACGGATCATCTTGTGGATGGGGATCACAGCATCTCGATTTGTCCAGTACTGTTGATGATGCACTGTTGAGGTGGCAATTGGTATTCTTTGTTCTTACCCCTTCAGAAGGCCGACTGCAGATGGGTTCTCTGATAGTCCAGGCAAAGTGTTCAATTGCTTAATGCCCTCTGTCTCCACAGCAGCTATTCCAAAAGCCCACTTGAGTCCCTTTGGGTCTCTAAAATACCCATTCTGGAGGAAGTCTATGCCCAAAATGCACGGGGCCTCTGGGCCAGTCACAATGAGATGTTTCTTCCACTCATTTCCAGTCAGGCTCACCTCAGCTTCCACCAGGGTCAAATCTTGTGATCGACCTGTTACACCAGCAACAGAAACAGATTCTACCCCCACATGTTGCGATGGGATTATTGTACACTGCGCACCAGTGTCAACCAAGGCATCATATTTTTGTGGTTCTGATGTACCAGGCCAACGAATCCACACAGTCCAAAAAACACGGTTTTCCCTGGCCTCTACCTGGCTAGAGGCAGGGCCCCTCTAGTCCTGGCTATCCTTCTTTCCCTGGGCCTGCATCTTAGAGGTTCCTTCATGGGAATCGGACATGTCATCGTCTTTTCCATCATTTCTGGCAGTTTGGCTACTGGCAACTGGAGCTACTTCCTTTTTGGTAGAACTTCCTTTCTGAGTCTTGCGCTCCTTTAATTCACGCACCCGTGCTGCCAGAGCAGAAGTGGGTTGTCTCTCCCACATTCTCTTGTTTTCCCCACTATCATACAGGAAATACCACAGCTCACTTCATGGGATGTACCTTCTCTCTCTCTCTGGGGAACGTCTGCGTTTGGTAGCAGAATCTCTGATCTGTACCACCGAGATTTGGAGAAGGCCCTCTTTAACCTCCTTCTTGAGTTCCTGGTGATTCTTCTCTATCTTCTCTTCCACTTTCTGCAGACGTTTTTCCATAGCTGCGATTCTTGCATGTGTTGGGTCATGTACGGAGTCTGCATATGCTCGGAGCTTCATCGCCATATCCCACATGGTCTCATTCCCACCGTGATCCGGTTTCATCATTGCTAAAGCAGAAGCATATTCTTGTGGCCCAAGTCGTATGAGTTTTCACCACATCACCGCGTCAACTCTGACCCTGCCTGGACTCCTCAATCCTGGGTCATTCGTGTAGACAATCTCTACCACCACTAGCTCTCTCAAGCGTTGGATCCCTTGTTCCCTGGTCTTCCACTGGGTTTGCTGCATATAGAAGTCACCTGTGCACAGATACCTTTCATTCACACCTGTCAAAACCCATGTCCAGAGACTGGCAGAGTCAGCCCCCCTTATCATCGCTTGGTCGATCACTGGATCACGTGACAGGGATCCCAAATGCCTCGCTTCAGCACCGTCCAGCATCACATCATCACCTGCAGCATCCCAAATACGGACCATCCAACTTATTATGGATTCATCGGACCGTCGGGTGTAGTCCTTTATTAGGCTATGAAGGTCCTTTATGGACATGGACTCAGTAATGTTCTCTGTGCCTGAGTCAGTTGATGGCGTTGAGGTTCCTTCCCCTGCATCATCACCACCTTTCACTGGGCAACCAGTTTTGGTCGTGTACTTTTTTCTCATGACAGGAGCCACTGTCAATGGCTTAGGCTCTCCATCTGGCTGCAGCCAAGTGTGACTGGGGTGTCTGCCGATTTATCTTCCTGCCCCTCTACCTTTACCTACTGCTCTACGGTACCTAGCAGTATGCGATAGGCATATGCCAAGGCCCAACATACTGCAATGAGCTTTTTCTCATTAGAATTGTCACTGTATTTCTCTCTCAGATATTTCCCCACCTCAGCTGGGTTCTGAATTTGTTCAGGGGGAAAATTCCAAGCCATTGGGTCAGAGAATTTCTTCAGGATTTGGCCCATATCCTCCCATTCCCCGCATCACTCAGGATTTTCCACTTCTGGGTCAGGTGTCTCGTTAGTCACCCTAGAAATCTGAGTTCTCATTCTAGACAAGCTGCAAACCACATAGAGGAAGCTTACCAGATAAAATACCAGGAAGGTGGTCTCTTTAACATCCAGGGGAAACTGAACATTCTCAAAAGATAATGTCTCAAATTTAAAGCAGAGGGACATGAAAGGCTGGGAAACCCCATCTCCTCCACCTCTAACAAACTGGGTGCAATTACTAATAAACCCACAAAAAAGGCTACTGAAACTAGGACTGGGGTTAGGATGGAGAAACCACATATCATACACACCTCGAACAGCTGCCTGTACCTCTGTTAACTTCTTATAAATCATTATCACCGAGTACAGCAAAATAGAAATCCGGATTCGAATCCCTGCTCTGCAAAAGTTATGTATGGGACAAGATTGGAGCAAGTTGTGGATAGGCAAACAGGCCCAGGGACCAGAAAGGCTTGGGTACATCAAACCAGAGAGGCATTATGAACTCAACCAACATGGTGACTACTTTACCCCAACACAAACTAATTAAATTCAGACCAAAATGTAATTAGTACAGGTTCTTTCACTTTCCTTTGAGCCACACCTTGGGCGCCACTAAATTATTTGTGCCAGTTTGGACAAATTTGGAGGAAAATATCCTCTGATACAAGGCAGGTTACAATCACCCTCCCCCCACCAGGTTCGGGAAAAGAGGAAGGGGGCGGTGCCGCGTTTCTCACGCGTAGCTTAAAAAACCTTCTTGCATGCCGTGGTAAGAAACTGTAATATCACAAACTGTTTGTCTCTTTAATCCATTTGAAGGACATGGGGGATGGAGAATTCACGTTTGGCCCGTGAAGATTGTGAAGAGTGCCAGGCTATATAGAAGCAGTGAGAGGCTTTTAGAGACTTGTGGCGAAGAAAGCCTTTGTGTGCAGGCGAAAATAACTCATCCTTGAAAAGATTAATAACCCCATGTGATGGCCTGTGTTTGGCAGTGTGAAGGAACTGTGAGATTTTTCATGAGAGAGATGTTTTACACCACAGCAGATTGTTTCTTTCTGTGTGGGTCTGCTGCTGGTGGCAGTTTGGGAACCACGTGAAGCAGAAGAAACCCTTTTTTTCCTTAAGCATAAGAAAGAGATTTTTCAAGAACTGCAACACTGTCTAAAATCCCATGTTCTGTTAGCCTTTGTGCGAGTTGGGTAAAAGGAGGAAAGTGCTGGAAGGGGGGGAGGGGGGGTGTTTGCTTTAATTTCTTGTTATTTCTTTTTACTTTTAATTCTATTAGTAATAAAACTCTTTCTTTGTACCTCAACCATTTAAGTTGAAACATGTTTTGCCTCACAGCTCTCTAGTTTTTCTTATTTTCCCCTTATAAAAATAACAGATTTTGTGTGCTTGACACTCAGCTGCATCAAACCACGACAAGGATTTAGGTCTGCAAACACCAAGAATTCCATGTAAGTGGTTTTTAAAGAATTCAAGGAAAGGCTTTTTGGGGTTCTTTGGTGTTTGTTTTTGGTTGTTTTGTTGTTAGGTTTTTTTAAACCACCATCATCTGTGAGGTGCATAACATTCAGCACTAGGAAGCAAGCCAGCATTTGGGGCCAGCATGACTATGGAAGTTGCCAGTGACAAATTCTATCAGAAGATTTGCCTTGGTCATCTAGGATATTTAATTTTTTTTTTTAGTAAGTATTTCAAACCCTTAAGCATCTCCAAGAAACATCTATGCAAATTGCCAAGTTAATAAGTTAGGATTTAATTGCTCTTCTGCAATTATTTCTAACTTAAAGAAAATACAACATACACTTGAACTTTTATTCTTTCTCCCCAAAATTGTTCTCCCTCACTGCAATGCTGCAGTGACACCCACTGGCTGTGGGAGGTGGAGTTTCAGAAAGCACTTAATAAAATGCTTCAGTACACTTGACAAGATCACGGAGACAGAGTGTCAGAGAAATGCTGCCACCCAAAAGCTGGCATTTTGTCAGCTTACTTAAAGTTATAACTCAGTACCTGTATTGAATACAGCTCTTTCTCATGAACAGCTTTAATGAGGAAATAATGATCAATCAGTTACTTGTTAAGTATAATAAAATACATATTTGTATATAATTACTAGTTAATTAATTACTCCCATTGCTTGGGTGATGGGAGATTTTAGTTTATTTTATGCCTATTTGCTCTGTGGCAGGACTGAAGTAGCACTAGTACCAGGTTTCAGTTTTTCATCAGGAGAGCACTAAACTGAGCAGGTACACCACTGTGTGACTGGCTGGCAGGGGAGGCATCTTACCTTCAGGAACTCATTAAGGCTGCTGTAGGATTCCCTGCATACACCAGCAGATTTCTTTTCATAACCCCAAGCAGTAATTTCTCATTTCACACTTGAGGAAGAGAGGAAACACAAAACTAAGTGACTTGTGTAAAGACTCACAGGAAAACCACGGAAACCAAATCTAACAAATCTAATGGCCTCAGCTAGAGGACAATTTGTTTCTTCAATGGTATTAGAGAAACTTCTCTATAATACACATAGGTTCTTAAAGTTTAAACAAAATTATGCAAGTTTAAGCTGAAACACAAACAAATCACTCCTGTTACACAAGGTATTTACCAGAAGAAAAGGCTAAGTTTTAATTTAACTACAACATGATGGCTTGGAACGGATCAAGGGAAATTTCAGAAATACTTAGAATAAAAAATTAGAAAAAAAAGAGAACAACTTTTTGTCTACCCCATGGCACGAGCCAAGAGCAAATGGCTCCTGGCTGTGAGTGTGCAAGGTGTGTTTGCTGACTTACTCAGATGAAAAATATTTTAGTCACCTTTGTGTTATTTCCTTCATATACAGCCACTAATGTTCTCTCCAGAGAGTCAGAAGCAGAACTATTACATTCATGGAAAACACATTTATACAGGACTTCCCGCAGAGCTAAAAAAAAAAAAGTTATCCGATGCCTTCCCAGCCAAACTTCCTCCTGAAGTGAAAAATCCTTCCCTTTGATAAGAAAGCTGTGTCAGACCACATTTCTGTCCCTGACAAAAGAACCGCTCTCCCTTGGCTTGCTCCAGTTTTGGCAGCTGTGCTCAACAGAACCAGGCTGCTCTTCCCAGCCAGTCACCACACTTAGCAGAGACACCACTTTATCTTTCCTGAACAATAAAACAAAAATGAACTATGCACAAGCAAGCAAGTTACTGTGGGTAACACTGCCTACAGCTCCGAGGCAGGCAGTTCTCCTCTGGGTTAGAAATACCATCAATAACATAACACATCATTAAAGACCTCTCTGTCCTCCCCCCCTTTTTTTTTTGCCTGTTCACATTCAAAGCTACCTAAGGAGATGTTCAATGCTGCATATACACAGTTTGCAGCAAAACAAGCTAGGCTTGTTAGCTTCCTTTGTTCCTTCCATATCAGGAGGAAGCAAATTAATAACACACAGGGAAGGACACTTTTCACTCAAACATGGAAAGCTGGTGCCTTATAGATTCTCTTGTTTCTAATTCACTGACAGCCAATCCACAGATACACAAGGAAACTTGTTCTAGAGTTTTGGGCTAAGAGCACCGAGCACCACCCAGTGCTCTATGTCCAGGTTCCCTGGGGTACCTACTGACTTTGTCTCAGGCCATCTACCCTTCTAGAAAAGCCAGATGCACCAACTCATGAAAAATACTACGTTATCATGGATGCAGTGCATTTCTGCTCCCACTGCGAGATCCTAAAGACACAGCACTGTGCCATGAAGATGCCTTAAGCTGTATCTACCCATCAGACATTGCAGGTCACACAGCATTTAGCACTGAGCTGTGACCGGGAAGAGCTTAACCTGGGATGTGCTAAGCACTTCCTTACCTTCCCTAGAAAAACCTGCCAGGTCCAAGCCATCTCTTAATATTCCTGTGAGCAGAGCTGGCTAGATTAATGTTTAAATACCTGTACCTCAGAAAACAACCTATTTTAGGCCAACAGGCCTGATTTTGTAGGAAAGGACAGCCCAAATCCAAGAATTCCAGGCACAGCAATGATGCCCCCATTGACTTCCTCTCAAAATTAAATGCCACGTGAAAAAAAGGCATCCCAACATTTGATAACTGAAGATGGTCAGAAAGAAAAAGATCAGACCAAATCAACATTTACACTTCTTTCCTTGTCCTGGAAAGTTACAGAGGGTAACACTAGCTCTCCTATAGCCCACACGTGCACATTCATCCCCTTGGAAGGATGTTCTGGGGAGAGGTAGTGTGGTGGTCAGGAACAGACACATGGGATTTTTATTTGATTTTGGTGAATTCAGATGGCAAGTAGCAATTATGGCAGCATTTTTGGCTAAATGAAAACTGGCAAGAGAAATGAAAAACCAGACACAGCTCCCATCCAGTAGTAGAGGGTAAGAACAAAAAATAAAAAAAATAAAAAAAAAAAAATCAAAAGCCAACAAACCAACCAACCAAAAAAAAAAAAGATAACTCTTCTGAAACACTCCTGCTAGATGATTTTTTTCTTTCCTGAGGACTGTTTGACTACGTCCTCAAAGTTGAGAAACTCCTACAAAAGGCAATGACTAACCTTTCCTGGACTGCTCAACAACTGCTTGCCAAATCTTGGTATCACTGTTGGATTCAGCACAGCAGATAAAACCTAAAATTAAATGTCTGGTATCCCAATCTTGTTAATGAAGATATGCTTTTCAAATCTAATTCACTTCCATGCCACTTACCAATAAAGCAATGTCAGCTCAGGATAAGTAGATGCCCAGAGGGCTTGGCCCACTCAACCCTACTTGGCTGCAACACTTTAAAAGTGTAAGTGGCTCCCAACTTCTGCTTGCTGCAGGGCAGGCACCTCAAACAGCTCATTACTGAGCAGTTGATTTGCAGCAGCTCCTTTATGCTGCTGCCTGGGTGCAGACAGACACAGTTCACAGTAAATCCAAGTCAAGATCACTTCTTTACATCCTCTGTGTGTGCCATGGGAAGAGAGCTGTGTTAAATAGAACAGCAGATCCACAACTTTTGCATCAGGGACTGGCTTTTAACTCCCACGCCTTTTCTTCTCCATGTGTGGAATAGTTTCAGTAGTACTGTAAGACATATTAATCCAGGGAGATTTGGTGTGGAGGGACCTATCCAGGGTGGTGGCACATGCAGGACACGGCAGGGTTACAGCAGGACTCAATGTACCCATGCTACAAGCTCTCCAGAGAGGGTACAGAAGAATTTAAAACTCAGTAGATACTCTTCTCTCAGTCAAATTTGCCACCTGAGTTTCTTACCTCACAAACTCCAGAAGAACTAGGCCTATGACTGTATTTTAGCTTTAGGTTTCCCAATGCCCTTATTCTAACATACTATTCTATCTCAACAAAAAAGTATGGTGCTTCCAGACCCTATGTCCTCCACATGAAAAGGTGGGAGAATGCAGCTTCAGAGGACAACAACGATATGAAGACTTCCTCAGCCTTACATACAATCAGAATCACCTGACCAAAACCCAAGATCAATATAAATTACGTGTTTTAAATGCCATGTGCTATAGATCAGAAAAACAGTCAAAAAACTTGAGCATGATGCTTTGAATTGTATGGCTATACCCCAAACAGCTGAACTACAGGCTTATGTTAGGAAAAGCAGCCTTGTCTACATAAACCTGAAGTAATCTTTATTTTACAAGTCTCATCACAGAAGAAGAAGAGAGGAAGAATAAATAGCATTGTATTTCAAAGCCAACAATCTATGGCCATTGGGAAATAAATGCCGTGCAACTGCTATTAATTGTATATAGCTTTCACATGGAATATCATAATACCTTACAACTGTAAGGTATATACACAGTTAGAGGCTATGAAATCTTAGCAGAAAAGCATTACTTGGAACGTGGTTTCAGATCTACTTTATTCAAAGAGATGGAATTTTTCTCCTAATGCTTTATGGAGGCAGTAAGAAGTCCAAAATCAGACTGCTCCTCTTTGCAAGCAGTCCTACTGAACTTCCTCCAGGCAACATAAGTGCACAAGACACTCTAGATGGAAGCTTCTGTCTTCTAGTTGTTTTTAAGTTTCTTTGATAAGAAACCCTTCAGCTGTCACCAAAAACCGAACCCAGGATACAGAAGAATGAAAATTACAGGTGGCCTATAGGACAGAAAGACACCACCAAAACCAAACAACCTTGAAACATCTACTTCTTTCTGAATTTCCTCACATGGTTGAGATCAGAGGTAACCAGACAAAAGAAGTGCCCCCATCCTTTCTTCAGGTGGTAGCCAAAACTCTTTCTTATGCCACCAATGGAGAGAAATAAGGGATGTCAATAAGTTAATGTGAAATTATGTCAAGACCAAATTCAGGAATTCCTCCTGTCAGTACATGAAATTGAAGAGTGGAGTTAGGGACATGAGGACAGGGCCTCACTATGCTTAAGCCAACCTCAAGTGCAAAGGAAAACAGGAGGACACTCAGAAGGAACATACAAGAAGGAAGGGACACAGTTCTGCTATCAAAAATACAGACAGAGAAATAATTGAAATGGAGGATTTGCATAGTGTGAACAGAAGCACTGAGGACACAAAATACAAAAACCACAACAGATGTGACAGAGAGAATAACAAGAGTTGCAAACACAAAGGTAAGGAAGGCGCCTTGTTAAATTCAACACATGTAAGAACCTGTGCCTGAACGACATTGACCATCTCAAGGTTCCCAATTGTGAAACATGACTTTGCTACAAGGGTTGCAAATTTTTGTTGAAGGAATAGCTCTTTGGTCTCTTCAGCCTCTTGGCAGAAAGATTATGGGTTACTTCTAACTTCTGACCTTCAAGTAACTTGCATACTCAGGGAAGCCTTGAGAAGCTGGACAATCCTTCCACTGAGCAGCCTGATAGGCTTCAAAGCATATTTAACTATAAGCTGTGTTATTACAGAGTGGAAAATACTAATCAGCTCTAGCCATCTAGGGAGACTGTGGTTATCATTAAGAATATGTGGGACACTCATACAAGAATTCTTTTCCCCTGCCCGCTGGACAAGCTCTCTCATATAGTTTATCTGCTCCAACTGCAGGCTTTTGAAAAAAAGCTTGACTAAATGAATACTTTCAACTAGAGCTAAAGGCAAACACTCCACTGGAACTTTGCCCTAATCAATAGTAGCAATGTTCATGTCACATGAGAGTCAGAGGATAGAATACGGTGCTTACTGAAGTCAGCAAATAACCTAATTATACTTAGCCTGCTTGAAGAAGGAGACAAGAGAGGTCTGGTCCACCCACCTATTAATGCAATCATCATTATCCTTATCCCTTGTTTGCTTTCTGCTTATAGTGTAATAAAAACTTGTGCCAAAGGGAGGGTGCTACTGACCCCTTGTGGGAGAAATACACACTTTAGGATGGACAAGCATCAGTGGGGAAATTGGCTCAGAATTAAGTTTGTCTCCTTACCTCCCACAGATTTATTTTTAAGGAAAAATCAGTGAAATGGTGTTATAGTGTTCCAAGAGGTCACTATAGTCTCCCAAGTGTATTTTCACAATTTTAGGCAAATTTACAGAAATTAAGGTTTATTGGCTTCTCTAAGGCAGTCAAGTAAGTGTAAACAAATCCTAACAATAATAGATATTGCACTGACTTTCCCATAACAAAGTCTTGCATTGTTAAAGACTGAAGTTTATACACTGCCAGTTGGCACAGTTCTCGACTTTTAATGTAATTTAAGCTATTTTAATCCATCACAGCATCAATCCCTAAAGATTGCAAAAAACCCCCACCCTAGTATCTTCTGGAAAGCAAGGAAATACTACTCTGCTGAAAAGGGAACAAACTATTTAAAACCCTGAAGTATTTTCCAGCCAAAATCTTTTTGTAAGTATCAAAAAAAGTTGATATGATTCATTCTTGAAAGTAGAAGTTTTCCAATGCATGTCACTGTCATGAGCAGGGCTGCACAAAGCACAACAAGAACTTCAACAGTTTTGTTGCTGACAACTTATATTTCCTTTCCTTATGGTGGAAAACCAAGTCTGAAAAGGAAGGCTAATGCTTTTTATTCCAATACTACTACTAATCTTTACTCCCTAAATGAAACAGAGTACACCCATGAAGAACCACCCTCTTTACTTAATTCATGTCAAATCCAAACAAAATCTCCATGCACTTTAACCATGGCCATCAAAAGCAATGACTGTATATGGGATACAGCTGGAAAGAGAACAGCAAAGTGCATTATACAGAAATTAACTGCATTGCACAGTATTTATATTATAAAGTTATTATAATTTATAACAATATTTAGCACTATAATACAATTAACAATATAATTATTTATATTGTACAGTATGAATTAGCCTTCTCAAAATCTAAACCCATCAAGACCAAACACCTGCAAAACCTGCAGCTTCCCCTGCAATCAACAGCAGCGGCTGAAACCCTTGAGACCACAGAGATCAAGTCTTGAACCAATGCCAACACTGCTCCCATCACGTTCGATGAACATGTACAGAGAAGTACACGAACAGCTTGTAAATCCCAAAGCAATGAACAAGAGGCTACTTCAAATGTATTTCAACAATTTGCATCAATTATTTTAAAATAAAGCTTTTTTCAAAAGTATTTGAAAACACTATGTTTTCATACAGACCTCTCATATAAACCAAGGCTGAAGAAACTTGAAAAATGAAAAGAAACTAAGAAAGAGAGCAACAAATTTTTTATTGTCAGTTCCTTTTTTCACCTGTACACTAAGACAAAAACACTAAGCCATATAAGACTGGTTGGTTTTGTTGCCTTTGATTACATAGACTTTTTTTTTTTTTTTGTACAAATGCATCAATTAAATTGAATCCTAAAAGTACAAACTATGATGCAGCATCTGTTGTCTCAGAATATGGAAGTTACTGTATCTGGCAGGAGATGTTTAAATGATCACATTCATGTAGCCAGATCTGTAAAGGCCATTCAATTACAAGTAAACAGAGTCTAACGTACACTTAAACAGCAACTCTGGTCAGTAGAACAGTACTATGAACTGCATATTTACAGGAAAACTTGCACATAATACAGATATCATTTTAAATCAACCTTTTTGTTGTTAAAACATAATCCACCCTTCGAACTTCTACTGTGCTGCTTTAGCAAAGTTTGAGTACCTTGGAGATTCAAAGGCACATAGCACTTCTGATGCTTCCACAAACTCATTCTTCAGGAACATATCATAAAAGAACCAGGTTTTTTAAGAACTTGGGACTGCAAACTTTCTCAAAAAAGTCTGGTGCACTTTTAAACATTGCATGCCAACAAGTAACGGAGTTTGCAAATACTTTTTCAGGTATACAATTTTCTAATTTCATGATGACATCTAACATCATTACAACTAAGAAGGAGGAAGACAAATGAGCCACTACCCTTTTTCCAATGTTGTGTGCAAAAAATCAGTATTAATTCAGTCCAAGTATACTTTTAAATCAAAGCTCTTGAAAAAGTCAGTTTACTAACCATACAGTACATCAGCATTTCCCTTGAAAAGCTTAGGCCGTCCTAAGCAGTTTTAAAGTAAGCAATTACATAATGCTATCTGCATACAGAAATACACTACATTCACACAGGCAACCTTAAATTTCTCCAATAAACAGTCATGTCAAAATCTACAGTTTACTGAAAATACAAAGTTAGTTTTAACAAAAGCAAAAATGTTCGTGTGATTCAGTAAAACTGTTTTCTAACATGAATAATTTGCATTCACAAAGACACTACTTGGGACAAATTAAGTATTTCCTAGAAGCTCAAAATGAGACAAAGTTTTTTAACTATGAAATAGCATACAAACATACTGATTTGTTGGTTATTTCTCTCTCACTTACAAAAGATCTACTAGATCAGAGTAAAGCAGGTACTTTTACATGTTTATACAAAGACCTCTCCCTCACACTAAAAATGTCACATACAGAAAATTTTCTCAGCTGTCTTTGACACAAAAGCTGCTTCTGTAAATTTGAATATTACGCCCTTCAGACCCTCATGACCAGTGCAACAATTAAACAGCTTTCAGAAAGCTTAACAATACCTAAATTTGCCAATTTTCCTTTACAGAAAGTATATACAAGTTTATAAATCCATGGCAGGAACATTACAATTGTATTAACATCAACTCATTAACTGGATTCGAAAGATACTTGCATTCTGTGAAGACCCTATGGCTGCTGCCCATTCAATAGTTCTATCAAGGCACTGTGCAGTCATTAAATCTCTAGTATTCTCCAAGATGTGCTGAAGAATATTGTGAACGTGTTTAAGTTGTTAAAAAGCCCTGAGTGAGAACTTGCGTATTTACCACAGGCTTAGCTATAAAAATGGCACATACTAAAGCTTCTGCAGACAACAGTTTAGCTTTGTCAACATAAACAAGTTATGAAATGCACAAAAAGACAACAGTATGAATTCCAGCAACTTATACAAGACAGGTATACAATGTACTTTGTGGCAAATCACACTGCTGTTGTATGCAATTTACACAGTAAATTTATAGAGTAAAAAACCTTCCCAATGTATTCAGACATCAAAACTGATGAAGCAAAAGAAAACTGATGCATTCCCCATCCCTTCCCAAAGACAAAGAACAGCTAGAGAAGAATTCAGCACTTTGACAGAAAGGAGGTAGCACTGCTAAAGGTTAGACTGTAGTGTTGTTGGGGTTTGGTTTTTTAAGTGAAAACTTGACCCTTGCAGCACAAAGAACAGGATAGGTTCTTCAGTTCACCAGCTGCTACTGGAAGAGTAAAATTAAATTTCTGACAATTAGTTTTGTGGAGGAAGCTCAGATCACTAGCTGAAAGCAGCTTCTTCAAACAATTTAGTGTTTACACTAACTGCAATTAATACTGCTAAAAATAATTAGACATACATAACCCTTCATCTCTAGAAAATATCTACACAATAAGTACTTAATTATTTTTAAAAGACCATTTCACCCCTTTAAAAGAAGCTAATATACCAACTGTAAGACTATGCTAACAAGGCACAAGTACTTGTGCAAATCTGCTATATCCTCACCCAGTCCAAGTTAAGAACACCACCTTCTAATCAAACTTTCACATTTACAAAGTAACTTGTTTACTATCTCACCAGTGTAGTTTTCAGTATCCACTTCAGGAAAAAGGGATTTCTCCAAACCCCAACACACATTTACACAGTAATCCAGCAAATGGAAAGTAGGTAACAACAGCCCAGATTTTGAGAAGTGCCATATGAGCTTGGGCCACAGGAAGTGATGACACAAGTTTTGGGGGGGGGAAAGGTCAAACATAGTTATACAAAAGTTAACAATCCACAACTATTAAGCTTATTCTGTTAACCTCTTAGGTCGTCTTTACACTTTAAATCACTGTGTAGTGATATGACTGTTTATGTCTCTTAATGAATGGAAAAGGAAGTATTTTACCTAAACATCTGAGCATACCTCACACTGAACAACTTTTAGGTGTATTGTTACTTGTTTCAAGAAACAAATGGAGATATTTCAATCTATTTAATTTCAAAATTGCTATTAAATGCTGGGGGATAGATGTAACAAACCTTACAACCCTTACATTCTACGATTTTACAGTAAATTGGAGATAGACACCTTACTGATTTTTCTAATTTTCACTTCACTCAGGTGAAATTTAGACTTTAATCTTCTGCTGCAGACAGATGCACAGTGGTATTTCCTCAACTCTACTACTTGTTATGATCCCCTTTGGCTTTCAAGTGAAATTCTCATCCTTCAAATATGTTCTATTCAATTAAACATCTGCAATCTGTGCAGATTGCACAGGTAACAACAGAATTAAGTGAATGAGCTTACTGGGTTCCTCAACACTAGTTCACCTTCTACATCTGTAGGAAAAGAGAGGGTCTGAATACTAATATGTATTTCCATAAATGATACTGGATTTGGAAACATTTTTTCTCATTAAGTTTTTCGAAAGGCAAACTCCAGACAAGATACAGCTCTTGCAGCTGTCAATAAGAGACCTATATAAATAATTCAAGCACCTTGGTTAGCTTTTCTAGTTTTTCTAATTCCGTTGTTTTTCTTGGCACCAAAATAGCATCAAACTGACATATTTCAATTTCAACTGGCACACAACACTGCTGAATGAGTCCAATCACAAACTCCTATGCAGTCACATAAATCTACTGTGATTGCAGTACAGGAGACTAAAGCTGCTTCTACAGCAGTACCTTCAGTCGCTGTCTCTGTTTCCATAGGACTGTGATGGTATTCAAGTAGTGAGGGTGTTAAACAGTAATTTACATCCTCTCTGTTCGAAAGGACAAGCCTAATACAGCATTTACCTACCTATGCTACAAGTATGTGCCTCCTGCAGACTAGGAATACTTAACACTCAACTCCAGTTTCCTACTCAGGATGCTTCAGATCTGTTCTAACTCAGCTGAATTATTCAACTGATGCTGAGTTGGAATACTTTCAAGTAACTCTGGCTTGTTCCAGCAAAAAAGAATTAGGAAAATGCAAACTGCCATACTGAGGTTTCAGTTTTGAGTTGCATTATCAAGAAGAGATCCACCCTGCATCTGTGCTGACAAGTTTGCAGAGGTCCCCTTGAGGAATTAAGAGGACAAAATATGTATGCCAGAGACAGAGGAAACCAAGGTACAAATCTGACGAGTGACAGGCTAAAACTCAAAATGGATCATCAAATGGCACACTCTACTACAGAAGTATTTCCAGGAGAAGCCTGACAAGAAACTGAAGCCTACTATAGAAAATTCAGCTGTAAAAAATGCTCCCAAAAAAACCCCAAAAAACCAAACCGAAAACCTTAGTGATGTGCATATTGGCCAAATGAAAATTGCAATGAACACTCAGATGCATGTGGAGTTCAAGTGGAGATAGCAAAATGCTGAACTGAAAAAAGGCCTTACATCAAAAACTTTCCAGAACTCCTTGAAATCTTGATATTTTAGAATAAGAACCAAGAAGAAAAAAAAGGGAAGGCTGCTTCATTTGGCCAAGAATACAGATGCAGATTATCTGAGAACAGATGACCACTAGTACACAAAATAAAACAGACTACTACAGTGACTCCAGATGTGATTGTGTCCAATGAAAAAACACTGAAAATAATGAGGAACATTTGGAATGCTGGATGAGGATTAAAGATGGCTATTGTAAGGCTGTGTATTACATCACTTCATGGTGTTAAAAGCCACTCTACATACACTTTTCCAATATATCACTGTACTTGTTTCCTGGAAAACTTTATTCAGTGTTTAATCTTATTGCTTAAAGGTTTATCGATCTTTACAGTTTACTAGTAATAGTCTTCTGAGGCATTTGCCATTGTTTGCACACTTGAGGCATACCAACATAAGCTTCAGAAGACAGACTGATTTATCTGAGAAGACCACAATTGCATCTTTATCTTTACTTGGATCTTTCCCTGAACTATCCTTTTGTCCACATTTCTAACATATGCAATGAGAATTCAATGATAAATTCATCTTAGCTGCTAGTAAGGCACCTAAGTGACTCCAGCATGGATGTCTTTATTGTTCTGCAAGAGCACATCCAAATGAAGTCTGCACAATGGCAAAGGGCTATGTGAACTATGCACTCAGAAAACTGTTGAATCACTTAGGAGTAAGCACAGATTCCTTTTAGCTACAAGAGATCCTTAAATCAGCTATTTTCTACCACAAAAAAGGATGAAAGGATGCTTTTGTTTTAAAAATGTTAATAGTTTGCAGTCCCTGACAATAGCATTTATTTTGGGGGTCAGGAGCAGTTTTTTATCACATCAGTGACAGCAAACTCCTTCAGCCAGATTCAGCTCAACTAGGCACAGCTCACAAAATTCACTGTTCTGTCAGCAATATCTTCATTTGCAGTATTACTCAGTAATGCTCACAGATAAGTTCTGGTGTTAACACCCCACTTAGATGAATAATCAATATTAAGTATTCTCTTTTGCTGTTGACACTGTTTGCCTGGAGACAATAAAACTCACTTTGAAAGAAAATCTTGCAGAATCTTGGTTTTTTCCGAATTCACAGACCCACAATTTTTAAATGGCTCCACATGTGTAAGTTTCTCCACAACTGATCAAATTCACTCATCTGAAAGGGATAACTGACCCACTGCTCAAATGTCCTCCTTTCCACTCAAGTTAAAAGCAATTCCATGCAAAGTCAAGTAATTAGGAGAATTGTGGAACTCACTATTTAAGTTACTTAGCTCGAACCTGTTAGACTAAAGTGCAGTTTTGGAAACATAATGTTTCTAAAACAGATTTTTCCTTTTCCTGTTTCCTACACAACCCATCCTCAGGAACAAAGGACATGATAAAGTCAGAATTACCTTAACATTGTATTCTGAGGCCTGACCTTATGGGAATAGTATATTTATTACTACTATGTATATATTTTGTATAGATTTTTCATGACTGTGTATTTCAAGACAGGAATTACTGTCAATCAGAAATGTCACAGGAAATGTTGACACTCTCCAGAAAAGCCTAAAGCGAAAAAAATCCTAAATATTTATGTTTGGTAGTAACTGACAATATAAAAAAAAATTCCCTTACATCACTTGACATCTGATACATACATGATACACATGAACAAAACCAAAATAAGATTGTCCCTTTAAACTTTAAGGGGAAGAAGAAGACAGAAAGAAAATGAAAAAAAGACTGCTTTAAATTAGCAGTAGGCTTAGATGTTTTTTAAGAGTAAAGCTACAAGCTGACTGTTCAAATACTGTTTCTTTTATTTGGTGCATTCAGAGTCTTTAAACAATTACTATGTAATGAATCTGTGCTACAGTATTAGAAATGTTTCCATTAGAACCCTTTACTGCCTTTCAAACTTACAGAGATTTAATCCATCAACATGTCCTTACTCTTGCACAACCTAGTAAAAGACACTGGCCCTGTTTAATACAAAAGGATCCTCCGTTCGATTGCCTTGCGGCATATGGGGCACTCGCTCATTCGGTCTCCACAAAGCTGACACGTTCCATGGCCACACAGAAAGATCATGTTCTTCAGGCGGTCCAGACAGACAGGACACATAGTCTGGAAAAGATTTTGACAGGTTACACAGTCAGTGGTAGTTGTTATACAGTATTGAATATGCAACATATGAAGTGTTTAAATTTAACAACAAATACGTGATCCTAAGCATCGCAGAAAATTGCCATAGCATAACCCAGCCATTAAGCTAAACTGATGTTTCTTTAAATCCCATTTTTACTCCACATGGACTTACAATATATGGGCTTTTCCTACTCCATCAAGACACAAGTAACTATGTAGATTTTTTCTAAATATGATTCCTTTTATTAAGACAATCTAGTCGTAGGCTGACATCATACTTTCAATATCATTACCCAAGTTTGCAATATTAAAACATTCTTCAGAAATATTGTCCTTTATGTCATGTAATATTCCAGGGAACAAAACACAAACAATTTGATGTATGCAATGCTTGAGTAATGATTTACAAATTTCTTCTCAGGCCATTCTAGCCATTCATTTACTTACCTCTAAAGACCAAGCACTCAACACCCACAGAAGGAATAAAAACGTTGCATAATCAATATGATATGCAAAAATTTAGTACTTTGTTTGAGGAAGTTATCTAGATTTTCAACCAAAAGAACACCTCAAGTTTCAACTAAAGAACAGTTTAGTAAATCTGTAACCTTAACTCGTAACAGCAGCACAGCAAACTTTTAAAATCAGTTTTAATTGCTGAATGTAAAGTGATAGCCAATGCCCAAAAAAGATCTTTTTAAGTTCTTCAATGGCAAAATTCATTTTGTACCAAGCCACTAAGGAACAATGTCCTTCATCTTTAGTCATGTGCAGAAATTGAAGTTTTCATAAGGCATGTTCCTTCACCATAAACATATTGCAGCCATATTAGGATTTCATTTATAACAGTTTATCAAATGTTAGTAAATGAACAGATGTTACACCAGATGAAAATTGTTAAGACCACTCTATAGTACATCAAATCAAATCTAAGAGGTCCTCAGATCTGAGACATATCACATATATCTAACAATTATAAATGTTGATCTCATACATAATACAAAATACGGACAAGGCTCATATTTCAAATAAAAATTCATTTTATCACCATCTTGCACCTGTGACTTGTTTTTGTATTCATCACTGGGGCTTTATTTCAATTTGTTCATTGCGTAAGAGAGAAACCATACCAAGGCCCCCTATTCAGAATAACCCTGAAGCACATATTCTATGAAATCAATAGGTATTACTTTCTAGGATAGATAGCTTAATTGAAGACCAAAAAAAATTCACCATATTTCTGCTTAAGAGTTTAAATTGGCATGGAATCTGGCCAAATTACTATTTTAATCTCCAGGATACTAGTATAATGTAGGAAAATAAAACTTCCAGGTGAAACCTTAAGTCAATTTATGTTTAAAAATAACCCTGAAGGGGGGTGTGCTCCAGCTTTGCCAGAATTTCCATAGTACTGTAACAAAACATTCTCAAACTAAAAATTTACAGAAGACTGTCTGTCAGTCCCGCTCATTTTTCCATTCACACTAAGTCACCACCTTCACATCCCACACATCAATGGGACCCTTAGAGTATTCTTCCTTCAGTAACTCACAGACTTCAGACATCAATGGAACAGCTCTTTCCAATGCAATGAATACACAGCTGTGTGACAAGTATCTATAACTTGACAGCATTGGCATCACAACCTTTCACAAAGGACTGAAAAAGCAAACACCAATCTTATCTTTGGGAAAATCCCCAATGTGTAGCTTTTATTCTACGTTTAGCTAATTATTTGCTTTTCTGTCTAATTGTAATGTCAGAATTACTGAAGCTACAAGAGACTGTTTCTCTCCAAATGCTGCACCATCATTTAAAAATGAAAACATCCACTAAGGGACTCAGAAATAACCAAAAAATAAAATCTGTTGAAACACCATTACTTTGAACTGTTTCATTCCGTAAAGTACAGAAATCCCAACATTTTCACTTTACAGATATGCAGTATTAGAAAATTGCCCAATTTCTCTTGTTTAGTACAAAAGCAGAGTATATAAAATACATTAGCTGTTAAATTTCTTAACACGATACTATCTTAACAAGTTACTTCACACAGTAGGAGAACTCAGCCAGCAGGAACAAGCAGCTTCCTGTTTGCTACACAATTCTATTCTGACAGGCTTTTCTCAATTAGTTCAGCAGTTTCCCAGCGGGATAAAAGCCCAGCTAACTGAGTTTTAGCCAACTCTGAAGGAGAATTCCTTACTTAACCACCATCTTACATGTAGTTTTACAGTGAAAGAAAGTTCACTGCAAGCCTTATGCCCCATTTGGGCAATAGAAAATACGGAGTGAGAAATAAGCAGTATCTGTAACTATTGTACTATTAGTTTGTTAGAACATCCTCTGCATGAAATCCCATTTTCTACCTGCCTGACACATATGAGAATTACTTCTTCAGATAAGTACTCTGGAAAAGTGTTCATTGCACCTTAAGCAGAATTGGGTTTGCAATCCAAATAATTTTTTCTAACTAACAAGGTGTTTTAAACTGCTTGAAGTACGAATTCCTCACTATCAAAAGCAGTTTTTACAACAATATACAGGTGCACAGTGACAAAATAAATTTATTTTTAAGGAAGAAGAAAATGATGTAAGTATGGTGAAGGAACATACATAAGATATTAGATGGATGATGGTGATTATGTATGAAATGGAGTGAAGGTATTGCAATTACAGTCAAAAGGGTTCACATTCAGGGAATCCCTGAAGAATGGTGCGGTCATCAGATGTGGGAGATTCTGTTGACATCAGCATCACTTCTGCTTGGCACCAGAAATAGTTTTAAAAGCTTGCTGCACTAACATATTAGATTATCATTGAAGGTTTGACTTGAAACAAAGGCTTATACCTGCTGAAAGAGAACAAATTAATTTTAGGTAGAAAAATATCAATTGAACACAAAGACTGAACTGTTACAGCACAAATTAAAAGAATACACAATTACAGTGGAATGCTGTGCATAACTTCAAGCACTAATTTAAAAGATGAGATGATCAATTTTAATCAAATCCACAAGTGTGGATTTGCTACTCACAAGTGTGATATACAACTTGCCCTGCCGCAAGCCTAAGCACAAAAGACACTAAAAGCACAAGAGTCTCACACCAAGAGGCACACAAGGAATGACCAGAACCATCTCTTTCTAGTCAGATGCACTGAACGATTCTGGCTGCTGGCTAGCAAATCCCAAAGGTTAGACAAGATCATAGAGAATAAAACAGCACCTAAGGAAAACTGACAAAAACCCCCTGATATCACATCTAATCAAGAAGAAAAACTGTAACATAAAGTACTTTTCTTTTCATGTGCCTATACATAAGAGTATCAGCATACCCAAACAGAACTCTAACCTTCTATAACTCCTAAAGTACCCTGAAAAAATGTATCTGAAGAAAACAGATTACTTGCATTTAAGCATGCATCTGCATCTTCTGCATGTATCATTTCAAGTGCCAAAAAAGTAACTTTATTCTTTCCACTCAGTGCTAGAAAGTAAAGCAGAAGCTGAAGAGGAGATGCAAGACATAAGAGATGACAGAAACATCTGGAGCTTCTAGGTAAGACAGACATGCATTTTCAAATGACAATTTTCAATCTCCATGTTCTTTACAGATAACTACACAGAAAACTGTTTTGAATATGTATTACTGGGGTGCTAGTCCAGTCACCATATGACAGAAACAGCTCTTCACAGACATTCAGTTGAGCATATCAGTTCTCAAATTTAAGGCATTTAGAGACACTGGCCCTAAGACTCGAAATCTAAAATTTTAGCCCTTGCTTTCATGCACATGAACAGCTGAAACCAACAACTATCAGGGCTAGATGTGATGCTGCCCTCACCGAAGTACTACAGACTATTTTAAGCCTACCAGAGGAAAAGGCAAGCTAGAACACCTCAGTTTCCTGTACCTATGACAAGTTTTTGCCAATTGTGTTATACACAGGGAAGCAAAAAGATCACATTATCAGGGTTCTAAGAGAGTAAGTTCATTCAATAGTCAGATACTCCAGATCCCTTACTGCTGAGAGATTTGCAAACATAATTACAGAAGATAAACCTTAACATTTAAATTCCAAATACTCGAATTACATGTACAGTAATTTCAAAGCTTTAAATTTGCAGTCACAGAGTGTTTTGAAGAGTGTGTTCACTACACTGTTCATATGACAGATAACTGTCAGCCATTGTTCCAAGGGACTTAATGAACAGACAAGTCAAGATTAAGGTAAGTACAGAACAGTGAAGATTATCTATTTTTATCACTGTTCTGTGAAAACAGCTTCTGCTGTTTCCTACACACTCAGGTCAACCTAAACAGTCAGAGCATGTACTGATTGAGCAGAGAATCCTTTTTTAGTCATATCAACACACATGCTCTAACAGATAGATTATCAAACATGGCCACTTGATTTTTTTTTTAACCCCATACATAGAGGACATACAAGCCACATGACACAAAAAATACTCATCTTTTAACTTAAGTTCAAGAGCTGATGCACTTCAACATTCATTTTGCTTTAAATAATAGAGGATGCATTGGGTTTTTCAATTGGCTTAGTGGTCCTTACAATTTTTATCCAGCACTTTTACCTGTTCCTTGATGTCTTGCAACTGTTGCTGCAGCTTCTGTACATCTGCATTGACATTAGTGTTGTCTTTGTCTTTCTGCAAAACTGGAATGTTTCCACTTGCTGTAACGTAAAGAAAATAAAGACACATGATTATGCAGCAATCTAATGAACCAGGAATAATGACTTCCAGTGTCACAGCTACAATTTTTCAACTATCTAAAATAATGTTAGTCAAACATCTTTGATAATCTAATTAAATTCACTACACCATCACTGCAGCTCAACAAAGAATTTCTTTGAGTTTACTGGCAGCACTTCTTTGACAAGTATTTCCATAATAACGGTGTCTGTAGTCCCTTAATGTTCTCAGAATTCTTATTTGCCAGTGAAGTTCCTGACATAAATATTTTTTGCCCATGTTTAAAGAAAAAAAAGCTAAATCCTTTCCCATTTAAATGAATTTTTATCTACAGAGATGATTTTGGTGTTCAAAATTGCACAAGTGTCTTGGAAGTAGTTTATTCAAAATTTGAACAAGCTCAGATTAATATTCCTGTATTTGACTGATGTGAGAAGCAATATTACTATATGAAACAGAAAAATTGTCAAGTCTTAAATTTCCAGTGTGAGTATTGAAAGCCTGATTTTAATGATTATTCTTGTATTTATTTCAGAACATTATGATAAGAATGAACTAATATTCCAGTTCCCATAAACTCAACTGAAATACTGTGTATCATATATTCACACAGAGCAAATATAAATAATTCATAGAAATTACTCAAAGAAGTCACATGAAGCTTAAAAACTAGTCAAAGCAGAAGATATAAAACTGGACAAATTTCTGTCAGGAAAGTTGCTTGTACCTAGATGCAAAATACTTACCATTCTGTCAGAGCTCCAGAGGTAAAAAAAATACATTTGTTTGCTCATTTGCACAATTACAGACAATCTTCAGCTTTTATTTCTTAGGGCATTAGTAGGTGGCCAAGTCATCACACATGTTTTGGATTCTAGTCTGAATGCTGGAAGCAATTCTCCAGTGTAATGACTGCCGGTGTTACCACATTTGCTGCTACCAATGCTGAAGGTAATGCAAACAGCAAATGAATACCTGGGTTAACACTGTTTTCATTAAACTTTTCTTCAGAAAGGAGAGGAAGATTTAGATCATTTAAGAGAATAAGTTGGTGGAGGAACATGAAAGAGTATGGGCTCTGGAGTCACTCACAAATATCATCACTGGTATCTTCTGTACCTTTCCCTCCGCAGCACATTATGAAAGGCACTCTTCGCTCAACCACTGCCCGACACTGTACACATTTCTTCATCAAGCTTGCACAATCTGAGAGGACAGAGAAATAAATCAATTTCATTTTTCTTCTTTACTATCCATGAGTTTGTTTATTCACAGTAACTATACAGCAATGACTTAACAGATGCTTTTAATGCAAAAAACTACTTGAGTTTACCTTCACATAATTTTCTGGAAATCACACCTAAACAATGCCCTGTTTGGGATTCGAAGTAGATCTAATCTCTATCTCTTTTTAAGATATTTCAAGTGAACATATTCCTCTTTCTCCAAATGGATGTCCAGTCCACAAGAACTAAAAAAATTAAAAGGTAATCACACATTTGAGACCAGAATTTCCAAGAATGTCCTGGCTATCCACTTTTTGCTTTAGAACAATGGATCTCACTAACTGTCCCAATGCTCCAGGGGCAAAGAGGTGCAGCTCTTTACCCTTAAGAGTAAACTAACATATTTTGATATAATCCTAGAAAGGGGACTGTAATTTTTCTACAAAAGGTCTCATAAAATTGTCTCATAAATGCTGAAAGGTTACTGTGAATCATGAGAGTGGGTCCTATAAAATACACAAAATTGAAGACTCTCTCTCATCCTGCTTGAACAAGATGTCCAGAAAAAAATCTGGAAAGGAATCATCTACAACTGTTAAACCTTTTGCTGTCCTTGTTACAGCTTAGACTTGGTAATGTATATTGCACTGCTGAAATCCTTCACTACAGTAATCAATCTTTTTGTTGTCTTCTTTCCTGGGAAATGATTCAAAAAAACTTCTCTCATCATCTTTCAACTGCAGACAGTGAAAGAGGCCAGATCAGGATAACTATAGTCAGTGATTCGATGTCAGCTGCCTCAGCCAGAACAGAGGAAGAAACCAGACTTCTTCAGCAAGTAAGCAGTTACTCATGGGAATGATTACCTTCCCTCTGATGTAGATTCTCATCAATAAGGACTGCTCTTCTCTAGGAAAATGACCCTTCAACAAAGCCCTGAAATGTCTGGAGACAAGGTCATAGCTGCATTCTCATCCACATATACTCAAAACCAAAAAATTTCTGGAAATCTTCTATGTATTTTTTCACTACACAAGATAAACCAAAGTGAAACATAACTAGTGCTCTTTGCAAAGATACATGATGCGACTTTTGGGGCAAAGTACAACCCTTGAGCAAATCTGTAGATTAGTAATGAAGCATACCAAGTATTTATTTACAGTATTTTTTTAAAACACTATTTGCATATCTGAATGCCCTCAAAAAGCTGCAACAAAACAACAAAATTGATTCTAATTACTTCCGAAGTGTGAATGATATACAGTAGGCTTCTATAATGTGAGCAAGCCTACTCACAGTTAAATAATTGAGATGAAAGAGCACATGCTTTCTGAATTTTTGAAAATCTCCACTTTGTCCTCCAATTATTACCAGCATGACAACTAATACCAAAATTCTGATGATCACACCAGACTACCAAGTAAATAGAACCTGAAATCAGATTACTCATGACCTTTTAGCAATCAGATTAAAAATGTTCTGTTTCACGATTACTTCAAAAAGAGGTTTTGTCACGTTACTTACTCTCACAGGCACACATATGACCACAAGGCTGGAAGAGCACTGCTGCCTTTTTGTCTGAACACACTACGCATTCTTCAATCTGTCAATAACAACACACACACGTGAGTGAAATTTATCTCCTGCTCTCTACATTAATTTCCAAGGTATGTGGACTTCAAGAATCTCTATCTAGTGGGGTTTTTTAACTAATTCAGCACCTCAAAACGCAACTTAAGTGAGTTATAACACTAACTTTTAAGAACACATATTTGTTGGCAATTTTTACACATTCAGTACAAGGACAGGCACAGAGAAGCAGTTAGGACAGCATACATTTCTTTCTCTTTATTCTTTTCTCCTTCTTTATTCCACCACACATACCTAAATCAGGGTTGTTCAGCCTGGAGAAGAGAAGTCTATGGGGTGATGTTATTACAGCCTTTCTGTATCTAAAGGGGGCTTATAAGGAAGATGGGAACAAACTTTTTTGCTGGGCCGTTGCAGTAGCACACGGGGTAATAGTTTTAGACTAAAGGAAGGCCAATTTGGACTAGATATAAGAAAGAAATTTTTTATGATGAGGGTAGTGAAACACTGGAACAGGTTACCCAGAGCGGTGCTAGATGACCCATCCCTGGAAACATTCAAGGTCAGGCTGGACAGGGCTCTGAGCAACTTGATCTCGGTGAAGATGTCCCTGCTCATTGCAGGGTATTAGATGTCGGTTACATATCTGATTTTAAAGGCCCCTTCCAACATTCTATAATCCTATGAAATTCACTTAAAAGAACTTCTACAGAAATGTTTTAATATTCTGGGTTAGGGTTTCTCAAGTCCTTTAATGTGAGGGCTGTATATATCACGGAACCATCAAAATGGTTTGGGTTGGAAAGGGCCTTGAAGATCCTCCAGTTCCGACCCTTGCCATGGGCAGGGACACCTTCCACTAGACCATGTTACTCAGGACCCCATCCAGCCTGGCCTTGAACACTGCCAGGGTTGGGGTATGTATAGTATGATCATAGACATCACATATAATTCCACTTATACTGGCCTGGACCACCTATTCCAGTTCATAGAACCATTGTCCTGACTCATTCATTCCTTAGCCTTGCAGATATTACTGTAAGTTTTTATACAGAAAAGTACAACAGAAGTATTGACCAGACATTCCAATCTCTCAAACCAATTCAGCAAAGAAATCAAAGGAAGGTTATCCACAAAGCTTAGCTTTCACCTGGGAAAGCTGATTTCCATAGATTAACTTCTTTAAATGGATGAGTAGGGGCAGAAGCCTCACTTTACTGCTCCAAATCACCTGGTGGCAGAACCCTTTCACTGATTATAAAGTCTAGAGAAAAGGAGCTCCCACTATGTTAACATTTGGCTTTTGAACATACATAGTGCAGAGCAGTGAATGGTGTAAGAAGAATAAGAGAGTCAGTAGCAAAAAAAGTACAATATTATATTTACAATTCTTATATTTGCTCTGAGATGGAGGAAAAAAACAACATGCCACAGAAGCAGACTAATCAAATATGTTTGGAAAAAGTAAAAAAAAAAAAATTTCCTAAAAAACCAACCAACCAAAAAAAAAAAAAACCAACAAAACCAAAAACCCAAAAAACAAAAGCAACAACCAGAAAAAAACCCAAAAAGCTAAAAAAAACCCCAAAGCAAATCCAAAACCAAACATAAACCGAAGTGCAGAACGCAATTTTTTTTTTCAGCAGCTACAAAAACCAGGACAAGACTTGGTTATTACAAAGAATAAAATAGTACTCAAACAGAAAAGCAAAGGGGATGTACCCATATGGTCAAAACTACTTGGGAGTAACCATTTGAGAAACCTTGGTCTCCAAAATAGGGCTTAGTATCAGGGTTGATACTCTGAAGAAAAAAGACAGCATAATGCAACTCATGTTTCCAAACAAAGAAAAGGTGAAAGCTGAAAGTAATTATTAACTACAAAAACAAGCGCATATTAACTCAGTTTACAGCCAAATCATCTTTCAAGCAGCCCCAAGGAATAAAAGAACTCAGAAGAACTAAATATTACTGAGGGAAATCATATTTCAGAAAACAGCAATTTAGCTTAACATGAAAAAAAGAATACCAGTGGCAGGGGGGAAATAGTCTATTTCAATAAAGCATCCTCAGGTGACTGTATTAGGGAACTCTGAGGACCTGAACAATGAAGATATTGCAAGGCAGGGAAAGGTAGGTATGACAGGCAAACAGAAAAGAGCAAGATATCATTATGATGCAAAATTAATTCCATCCAGTGAGACATGTGTAAGGCATAATACCACATAAAATAAGCTGTATATTTCCTCAACCTCTTTTTTCTTTTTTTTTTTACTTTTCCATTAAAAAAAATAAAGAGATTTTTTTACCTTTGTCCTAGACTGAACTTGTTCTTTACAGATGAGGCATTTTTTCACCCGGGGTGAGCACAAAGAACACGTGGCAATGTGGCCACAAGGGCCAAACAGAGTATCTCTCTTCATGTCTGAGCACACCATACACTCTTCTAAGGTTTCAGAATCATTGTTGATCATAGACGGACTTCGGGAACCAACCTGGCCACTACAAAGAAACCTTGCAGTCAAACTTTTAAGAACTAAAAAACCCACTTAGCTTAGAATGCATATCAGCTGGCTGCTCATATACTCCTATGCACTTGGGCATCAATGTATGATCATAAAGCAATCTCAACTACCTTTTCCAAGAAGCACAGTTGACAATGGAACGCAAGGTCACAAACTCGGCTAAAACATTGTACAGAAATAGGACACGCAAGTCAGGATAGCGTGTAGTGAACGTAAAAAGCTGCTCCCTTTCACCCTAAAAGCTCGCTTTACTAACAGAGACATGCCCCGTGGTTCCGATCCGCAGAAGCAGCGCTCGGGCCCCGCCCGTCCCCACGCCCGGCAGTGCCCGACCCCGGGCCGGAGCTCCGCGCTGCGCTCGCCCGCAGAGGGCGCGCGTGCCCCACCTCCCGCCGCTCCCGCCCGCCACGGGCGGTGAGAACAGCCGAGGGGTGAGACCGGGACACATGGACACACACACACAGACTCCGAAAGGAAATAAGCACCTTGCTCTTTACCAGGGCAACGTCAATAAAAACAGCCGCTCTCTGGCACATTTTAAAAGTACAGTTTTGGTTTCCATACAGGAATTAAGGATGAGAATCATTTAGGGCAAAGTGGTGGAACACAGCCTAGGACAAGGTGAACCATCTGATACTGCATGGACCTGATAACATGGTATTTCACTGAAATCCTAATTCCTAAAGATATCAGAGCCACCCCCTGGTTCTCTTTTTACAGAATCATACAGTTGTTCAGATTAACAGGTACTAAATAGGTCACCTTCTCAAAGCAGCATCAACTCTGAATTCATACCAGGTTATATCGGGCTTTGCCCATTTCAGTCATTAAAACTTGTACAGACAGAGATTTCACAACTTCCTAGGCCAACCTATTTGCAATGCTTAGTTACTCTTCCAGTGATTTCCCCCAACCCTCTTGTGAAGTTCTACCTCCCGTCACCCTCCCGTTCTCCCCCTTCCCAAATTAATATGCATGAAAATCCTCTAAGACTTGGGTACGTTTCAATTAATGTATTTGTCAATAGCATTCAATGTACCATAAAAACAAAGAAGCACACACACACACAAAAAAAAAAAAAGCCAATAAAAAACCCCACACAGAACCCCCCACCAAACCCCCAAACTTGTATGTTTTAATTAGCTATTGGTAATTACAGGCAAAACATTTTAAATAAATCAGTTAATCTGTGGAAAGCAGGGGTTTGGAAACTGTGTGTTTTATGAATATACAAACCTGACTTTTTCTTTGTGACATTTAGCCAAGGCTTTGCAGAGACTCGGATCAGGGCAGAGGTCGAGAGGGGACTGACCCTTCTTGTTACGAATGCCAAGGTCAGCCCCGTTGGCTGCCAGGAAGCAGGCAATAGATGCAGCACTCTTCTTCTCTGCTCCTTGAGTGCCAAGTCCCATTATTAACTGAAAGAAAACAAATACATAAGCAAGAAAGACTCTCTAAACAGTTAAGAATCGTCTGGCTAAAGGAAAGCTATTTGACACACACACATGCACATATATGCATAAATCTGTAAGCCCAAGGAAGTGTCTCTAGAAATAAAATCAAAAACAATTGGTTTATTCCGAGTCAGCTATATTCAGCTTTCCTTTAAGGAACTAAAATTCAGCAAGGAATAGTTCAACTACTGAAGCACTCAATCTCCTGCACACCTATACTCACATGTGAAGTGGCTGTCCTTCTATGCAAGCACTGTAAAGGGCAAAGTTCCAGTGGGTATATTCAGAACACACTTCCGTATACTCAAATTGCTGAGTTCAGACAAAATGCTACCACTGCACTTGGACTGAAAACACAGCTGAGCAGAGAAAGGAACGCACACCTGCCCAAGAAAGTAACTGAATTTCAGTCTTTCTCAGCCTGGATGGATGAACACTCATACACTGTCCCTCCTGTCTAATCACATAATGCTACTTTGCCCTTTTACAGCTGTCACTGTATCCTTGGGTTACTGCTTCACAGGGTCAGCTAGAAACTCTAAAAAGATTCCCCTACTCCAGAGCATTCTGGGCCTGCTCCCAACATCTTTTTGTATTAAAGCTTGATCAGATAAAATGCATTAAGTGTAACACAGACTACACAGAACACAGAACTGTTGGCATCACTAAGAATCCCTCAGCAAACTACACTACACTGTATTCAAAGGAAGAGCTCTGGCAAAGCTAGGGCAGCTCCAACTCAAGGAAACCCAGTTGTCTAGGAAAGCATTTTTTTAAACCTCGGTCTATACATTTGGGTTTTTTAATTAGGAGTTCTTATATCAATATGTATCGCTGAGGCTACAAGACTCTTAGACTCTTGAAGGTTACTTTATGAATTCAGATACTGATCCTGTATTCTTCCTTATGATTAGGTAAGGACAGTACAGCTCCAAAGGCCTCACACCAGGAAAAGCAGTAAGTTATGGAAACAAATTGTTTTGTGGCGTTCAGATAACAGAAAATTTTCATTTATCAATTGAGACCATTTTTCTGCACTTCAATTAGAGCATTGGCTGAAGCGAAGCAGAGATTTTTATCCAGCTTCAGTCCTGGTACTTTGGACCATGTTATTAATCCAGCCAAGGCAGCACAGTGCCCAGTGAAACTGATTTGCTCCAAGGTTGGCAGCGTCACCATGGAACAGACATCTACATTGGTCACAAAAACCTTGGGTCCTAAAATGCCTCTGCATGCTGTACAATTTGAAAACACCAGGACAACAGTGCATCATCCTGTGACATTTCTCAGGAAGCCTGCAACTTTTCAGGCACAAAGAATGAAAATACCACAAAACCAAGCCATTTTGTCTTAGTGCCCAGTATGGCTGCAGCAAGCTACCTCTGGAGGGGGCTAGCCCTGAAATGCATCAACACAGGCCAGTCCCAGGCAATTCACCAGTGAGGGAGAAGCCTGAGTGTAACCCACAAGAGCCATATAAATATCATCTAAGTAATTGTAACTAGTGAGCTACCTTTGAAGCAGTAAACACTTTACATTAGTTTCTTGCTTTTAAGTTAGGATTTAGGCAGTGGCATCACTTAAAAGCATTTTAAGGGTCAGAAAGACACCCATATTAAAATAAATTGCACAAAATGACCCTGGGAATAATACATTTACTTGGGATAAAAAGTACTCTAGGCCAGAACAGTGCATCTGTAATAAAGCAATTCAAATTACTTTTTTGTGGTGGTAACTATACTTCAGAAAATTTCTCCTCCTCCCAGCTGTACAGTCACCACAATATGCTGGATGGAAAACTAAAAAATTATTTAAAGAAATGGGGTTCACTGCTCATAGCGCTTGAGGACAGAAGTGTTTTTCAGAATGGTACCTAAAATGAGTAGGGCTTTGTGTACTATCAAGATTGTTCACTACATGCATTGTAAATAGTCTATCAAAAAATCAACTGAAGAAACCTGACAAAAATTGTTTTAGATATAACATAAAATATCCTGAGTTGGAAGGAATTCACAAGCATCATCAAGTTCAACTCCTGCCCCTGCACAGGACAGCCTCAAGATTTGCACCAGGTGCCTGAGATCATTGTCCAAAAGCTTCTTGAACTCTGGCAGGCTTGGTGCTTGTTCCTGGGGAGCTTGTTCCAACAGGCCTAATGTTGGCATTCAGAAGGAACTACTAAAAAAAAAAATCAGTGTTAAAGAATTCATTCCATATAGTTCCATTTATGAAGTAAGTTCATGATTATCAGTAAAATGTTTTGTTTCGTATTTTAAACAGTGGTCAAAGTAAAAAGTAATAAATGGTACAATTCCAATGAGTTGCTGTCCAACCAACTTGATCAAATACAAAAAAGCCCTAAAATCTGTTTATTCAACTGAAACAAAAATAGAAATAATTATTTGTTGAAGTACTATGTACTACAAAGAGGCACCCTACAGGTCTCAGTAGGTTGGAATCTCCAAGACAGCAGTCCAAAGTTAATTAAAATTTAGCCATGCAAAAATGAGCTCTAAAATATTAAATATTTATAGAGGTGCATTGCTATCACACAGCCTAATGAAATCCAACATACTTCCCAATCTTTAAAGGAATTAATGAAGAATAATAAAACACCTCCCAAAACAAACCCTCAATTTAAGTCATCACATTTATGAAAAGAAAGCCTTACTGATTCCCAGGCTAAATTATTAATCCTATTTATCTTCTATTATCCATCACCTGTATTTGCAATTCCACACAAGACAAATTACCAATGTGTCCTTGGATAGCTTTAAAGGTCCAGATGCCTGCACATATTTTCACAGCTTTGATTCTGTCTTTGTTGATATTCAATTCTGGGCCAAAGACGGCTTAATATTTAAAATCGTTTAATGGCAAAATCCATAGAATTGTAGAATTTTATACAGAATTTTTTAATAGAAAATTATAGAATTTTTATCTTACTTTCATTTAAATAAAGGTAGACAGGTACAGGTATTGTTCTCATTTACTGTTTTTCACAAAACATTTTCAGGATAGTTTGATTTGCTGATCATCTTAAAGTGTTTTCAGGTATATTTACTCCATCTTTTACACATCACATAAAATAAAATAAAGCAGGTTTTCATCTCTCTGATGGAACTTATCTTCTCCACACCACTTAAACCTCCCAAATTTGTTAGTTAGGCAAAAATTTTCTCTGCAGCTAAACAAAGTGCAAAGAAATGACCAGTAGTTTGATCATGCTAAAAAAGGAGAGGAGGTACTGGTTGATCATGATTTTTTAAAACTTTAACACATTTTTAGGTGATCAGAGATACAATGATGAGGGAGTTTTTTTCTTTGTTTCCCTTTGTCTTATTACTTCAATAGAAATTAAAAAATAAATTACCCTTTTGGTTCCAACTAAGGATACTTGTCAAACAAAACTAGAAATAAAACTTAATTCTCTAAAACCTGAAATCCCCCCCACAGAGAAGTTTAAAAGGTGATGGAAAGAAACCCCACTTCCTGCATTCAAACCCTCAAAACTCAACACACAACTCTAGTTTCATTGTGGATGCCATTGGGGGCAGAGAAACCAATTCATAAAATGCTGAATCTAGGAAAAAAAAAATTCATCTCCCTTTCATTCATTCTACAGTTAAAATACATGAACACAAAGTATTCTGGCCACCTCTCATAGAGTCCATTTCAGATCATGGAAAAAACTGAGCTGTAACTGCTCTTCTTGTCTCATTTAAAAGGACACAAGCATTTTCTTACACATGCTAGTCATATTTTAAATCTCCTTCAAAGCTTATGCCAGTGTATTTCAGTAAGAATAAGTAACCAATTTGAAAAAAAAAATTTGTACAGTGGAACTATTGTTTTGAACAAAGTTTTTTAATAACATCGGTATGTTTGTGAAATGCAAAAACATCGCCCTCAGCTGAAATTAGAAAAAACACTGTACTAGTGGTTCAGCAGATCTGATCCACCATTATGTTGTGCATCTTTAGTATCTAAAGAAAAAATTGTTTGTTTTTCTCAATCCAAATTGCTTCAGAATTTTACTTCTCCTTTGTCTCTCAGGTAAACTATAAACTTCACCTTTGCATACGGGGTTCACACAGCTTTTTGGGTGTGAGAGTTTCTTTTTCTCAGTAAAACATTCTGCTTTTTATTACCTGGAGGCTTTTTGACTATTTCCTTACTGCAGCACAATTTCTGAAATGAACTCTGTCAAAAATATACATATCAATAAACATACAAAATTAAGAATGCCTTGTTCTAACAGAACATACTCTTAGAAAGTTATAGAAGCAACGAAACAATTAAAGCTATAAAGACATGCAAGATGCTGGATCACAGAAAACTATTTCAGTCTTATTCTGTACTGTAATACTGTTTAATTCTTTTTCCAAAAAAAGCTACTTTGATTTTTTTGGCAGCCATACGTGTTCACTATAGAAGAGAGATTTCCAGAAATATTTTTGAACTACATATCCCTCTTTTTTTTTTTAACAAAGGTAATGACTTCATGTGAAAAGCCACATATAACAACATGATTTCTGCCTACACTGCAGTTTAATGCAGAATGTCTACATAAACTTATGTTGCCAAAAACCAGTCCAACAGTACAGAACTAGACAAACTAGACAAAGACAAATATACAGGGGGAAAAAAAAAGGAATAAATAAATGTGGTTTATTTACTGTGTTCTTTGATGGCTCCCAAGCAGTATCTACCTTGCCCACATCTTGCATGTCTTGGAGCTGGCGGAGCTGTGACAGGGTGTGGTGTCTCAGGGCTTCATGCAGGGGAGTATCCCCATCTTTATCCTGAATATCCAATTTAGCACCTGCACGGACCAGGAGCTGAAAAGAGAGAGAATCGAAATTAAAAAAAAAAAAAAACAAAAACTCCCATTTAGAATTAATTTCAGAAAACTATGGTTTAGGGTTTTCTAGGAGGTTCAAAAGTGCCACTCTTATCTTGCTACAATTCACAGTTGCATTTATTTAAATTTCTTTTCCATACCTGGAGCTCAGCCCTCAACCAAAACATTTATCTGTCTCAAATATCAAGCTTATTTCAGCAGAAGCCTAATGCTTGCCTGTCCTCTGAGCGCTACAAAAGACACAATTTTAGAGGATTCTTTCTACTTTCTTAGACTTTAATTCTTGTAAGGCAGCCTACAAACAATGTAATGTATTACAGCAATATGTGCAATACTTTAGACAGGTATATATTCCTTACTGTTAGGTTTCAATGACCTCAAAAATCCCTACTTTCATACCATGCTAAGCTTTACAACTTAATTTACAGTGTCTTCACATTAGTGAAGCAGTTAAGCACGTACTACAGTGTACCCTAATTCAGCAGAAGACATAAAAACCAATGACACTATTAAAAACTCTCTCAGAACACTTTGGAAAGCAATGAACTGTAAGACTCGTCTCTAAGGCTAATCTTAGACACCCATTCCTGGTCACATGACACAAAACAAGCACAAGGCTGCACAGATCCTCCTATTCCTATGGCCTTTGCATACAGCCTTTCCATAATTCAATCCACCAGAACTTTCTTAAATACGCTGTTAGACAAAAATCAACACATGCTGACAAAGAAATACCAACTGCCCCTAAAAATTAAACCTTGTCACTGTCACCATTCAGAAACCTGTAGGCAGCAGCTGAGGTTTTAACTTTAGTTTTTGAGATTTTGCTACTCTGCAAAATTGGGATTAACAGTAGAGACAAAAGGCATAATCTAAAAACAAGAATACATTAAGAGGGATCTCCGTCTTTGGAACCCACATGCTGGCAAGGAGATCAGCTTCTCAGAACCAAAGCATCTCAGACTTTAGAACAGGCTAAAAGGAAAATAGCTTAAAAGGAATTCAAAGCCTAATTTTCAAGAAGTATGTGCCTCCAATCATTTGCAGCTTATCATTTTCCCCAACCTTTTCTTCCACAACTGAAACCAAGCTAATAGTTGAGACAGTCTAGTCTCAACTTCTTACACTCTCTAAATGGATTTACTCTGGTCCAGTTTCTTTTCTCATATTCGTATCTTGTGTCTGCCACTAGCTATTTACTGCTTAGAGTTTCTCCTGGAATCCCTGACTGCCATAGAACTTGAGAGTCTTTGCAGAAGTTTAAAAAGAAGTAATTTTTTAAAAGGCAACCTTTGTCATCACCACCCTTTGTCATGGCAGCAGGGCTTTTAAAAGAACCCTGCTACCTTTGACCACTATTCCACAAATGCCTGAGGGTACAAACCCAGCCCTGGAAGGTATCCAGTAGGAATTAATTTTGAAATACGGAGCCAACATGTTCTTTGCATGGCTGCATGAGCTATTTTAGGACTCCTTAAAGTTAATCCAGCTCTGAAAAACGGATACGGGGTCATTCACTTAAACATTCTCAGATATAAGCATGTCAGTCCAATGCACATGCTAGTTCTACATGCCTACCTTCCTGCTCATCTGCTACATTAATGTTGTATTCCCAGGTACTCTGTCTGTTCCAGAAGGGCACAAGAGTTCACCAAATAGCTGCCAAATACCTTGCAGGATGCAAGTGGCACTGACTCTAGGAAACCATTCTTCTGGTAGCAAGCAGTTCCAGATATAGGGCCATATCACATGTTTCACTGTAATGGGATCACACCCATCAGCCCTCGGAGAGGGAGAAACCTTTATGGTAAAATAACGCTTAACAGAATACAGATCTGCCTAGGGGGGACAATTCTCTGTAGGCCTGAATAAGAGACAGTTTTTCATACTAGATGACCCTACAAAGACAAAAAAATTACGCCAAAGGCCAAGGCAAGGCTGATGTACCCACTCTGAGAGCAGTGAGTGCTCTCTCTGAGCCTCAAAAGCCCACAGCAGCAAGGCAAACACTCAGTCACATAGGTCCTGTATGACAGTGCACACAGGCCAGAAACGACAAGCTATGCCAGACTCCCATTTCCTGCGCTAGTAACAAAGCTTTGTTAAGTTGAAGTATTAACTTTTGCAAAGATGGAAGCAAAAAAACCAGGATAGCAGCCCTTTCACCAATAAGGTACTACTGTTACCACTTATAGCTCTCCCAAGCTAAGAGCAGGGAATGTTTAACACTCAGAGACTGAAAACTAGTTAAGGTCATAAAAAAGATGTTTTGTGTTACAATCTGCAAAAGTTATGAGCAAGAATAATTACTCATACAGCAAGAGGCACCAGAAATGCTATTTGAAGGTCCCTTTACAGCACCACAAGATTCAGACAAGTAACAGCAGAACACATTCTTCCTTATTCAACAAGAAGGGATGCTGGAATTGGCAACCACGTAGAGGAAACCATAATGTACATGTACAAAAATTCAGCACTCCTGAAGTGTCATTCATATTGCTGACTGACCTTCTGTGCAAGTTGGCAGGCTTCTGAACTAAACAAAATACATCAAACAAACATGCAGTGACTACATGTTGTCAAATAATTTTTAAATGTTCATGAAGTATCCATATTTTAACAGCTGCCATCAGCTTTAGTCAAATGCCATTAACCATATGGCTTACTGCAAATAAGATACTTACCCTAACAATTTGTGTATGCTGTCGTTCAACAGCAAGATGCAGAGCAGTTTGCTGGTTAACATTCTGGATATCCAGGTTAGCATTGCCCTGCAAGATATTCAAAGCATTAGAGCATTACCATCCCAGCAATTCATCTACAGGCAAGGCAGTCCATTAGGACACTGACTATGACCCTGAATATGATTTCTAGTTAGGGGAGTTGAGAACAGAAGTGATTAAATACTTTAATTATTCACTGTACAGATGTTAATCTGTTGAATGAAACTAGGTATCAAATTTTTCAGTCCCTCTGCACCACTAGGCCGTCGTAACAATCTCAAAGGCAAGCTTGACCTTTGGAGCTCAACACATCCTTCCCTGCTCCACTGCTTCTGCATTGCAACTGCAGGCGTAAAGCAGCCAACTATATTCATATCAGATGGTTAACCAAAGCATGACATTTAAATCCCCCTGAGAAAAGAGTCCTACCTGATGCACCAAAAGTTCAGCCACTTCCACATGATTATTGAGAGCTGCCAGATGTAAGGCAGTGTAACCATCATCCTTTTTCTCGTCAACAATCCACGGTCGTGGTAACTTGGACAACAACACACGCATTGCACTGAAAAAAACATGCAGAGATGGCACAAACACTCCTACAATGTATGCTGAATGACAACAGCAGAACAATATTAATTCTCAGAACTATGTAGCAGTAGCTAAAATAACCCTAATATTTTTTCAAACAGAGAAAGTGGGTGAAAAGCAATACCAACAGTTTCAAAGCACAGTAATTTCATGTTCACTTCCTTCTAGTTAAAGAGTACAAACAAACCACACAATGCCTGGAACAGTGTGAGGATCAGGTTTGTTTTATAAAAGAGTGCTATCTAGCAGTAAAAATTACCTTGAGAAAGTATTCGAACAAATTCTGAAACACAGACAAAAGGATTTTCTTCCTCAAAATCTTTATAGTGTCCTTTACTTAAGTATTTAATGACCAAGTTCCACTACATTAGATTTCTTTAAAATCATCAGTTTATAAACTGATGCCATGGGCTGTAACAGTTAAAACTCGGTTTCTGAGAAAAAAAAAAAATGGAGTGAGATCTCTTAAGCACAGACAAAATAAATGCTGAAACTGTGAAGTGAGTACTAGTGGGATATTTTCTTAACATATAATGGTTGAGTATAACATACCATGGCAGTGTCTGGTAGTCAGGGGGTAGGGCGGGGAAAAGCAACTAGATTACTACAAGTATTAATGAGGACCAAAATCAATGAAGTCCAAAGACTGAAGTGTTAAGGGTATTAACAACACAATGCTAGATTGAGCAATATGTTTATCTTGTATTCTCTGAGGAAGAGTTTTCTTCAGCCTACATGTCTTCACTTAGCTTTTGGAATACATAAGTTACCAAACTTAAATCCCTTATTGTCTTATCTTTATAAACAGCATATGCAGCTCCCTTATGACAGTTTCTTAAAGACAAACAGAAAACCAGAAACTGCTACAATCTTGTGCCAAGAAACCTCTTCTGTCATCTGATGTTTTCAGAGTGTTGAAGGAACATGCTATCTACAGGAGAAACAGAGCTGCTGCACAAAATTCAAACTTTTAAAACCCAAGTAATAGTTGCTAATGCAAGTGGAAGCACTTAGTCACACAGTGCCTTGCAAGGCAGATAATGTATGTGAATTAAACAGCTCTTCATTAGACCTCTGGTATCAAAAACGTGGGATCTCAATAATCCTCAGAAATAGCCTCATAAATTGAACCTCTCAGCTTTTGCTTAAAAATACTCACAACAGGTATGAATGACTGCCCTGTCAAGTAATAACTGAGCTCCCAGCTCATTCCAATCATCTGTCACCTTGAACATCCACACTGAGGTGAAGCACTATTCACTCCTAAGCTGTTTTTTTAGAGCAAGCTAATGCATTTCCTATTAAAAAGCCCCTAAAAGCTGTGTCTGGGCACAGCTCACCCTAACAAGCCCTCCTGGAAAGCAGAAAAAAGTCTGTGAGGTAGATTACTGTACCAGTAAGGAAGTGCACTCCTTCCTACACACTGTTCAGACGCTCCCATAAGAGACCCTGCTTATTACGTATCTCCAAGTTCTCCTGCTACTGAGTACACAACATAACCCTTGGTTTCACACTTAAGATGCAGCTGCCAGGATGGTGTATTAAGTGACACTTTTTCCCCGCCCACAATCAGAGTGTCTAAAGGAACCACAAATAACCAACTGCATCTTCAGGCCACAGGATCATATAAACCCACAGGAAACCAACTGCTTTGTGGAGCATCCACAGCCAGGCTGCTCTGGATGTTTGTCCTCCTCAGAGTGGACAGAAGACAATCTCAGCCTCTTAGGAATTTTTTGTTTTCCTGGCAGAAAGCTTCTCACTTCCTCACAGTCCAAATCACTTTAAACACAACAATTTAAGACAACAACACTTAACACATTGTACATTGCTCATTGTGAGCCATTGCTCAGCTTCTATTCATAACGCCTTCTACAGCTCTCTCACATGCTAGGAAGAAAAGACTAGAATACTTCAGAAAAAACCAAACAATGGCAACATTAATTCTTTGAGAGATTCACTTACGCAGGATTTTTCAAAATTAAGGATATAATTTAGTAAAACTCAAGTTACCAAAGCTTTATGAAACGTGGCAAAATAAACTAATACCAGTTGCACTGATAAACATAGTCTATTTTGTAATGAAATGACACCATATTTTCAAATGCTGGCACCATCAGAACTGTGTTTAGCTGCTTTAGGCAGGGAGCAAGTCTGAAGCACTGTGGTTTGCTTGGTAGCTGGACTGTACCTGGGCACACCACCACACCAGCTCTTCAGAATGCTGGGCTGATAAAAAGCACACAGTACCAACCAGCAGCACAACAAGCCTTCTGCAGTGGCTTCCCACAGGGCATCATGTCATGTAAGCTCTTTATCTTCACCTGCCAGGCTCAGCGCCTCTAAAGACCCCATAAAGCTCTAGGGTATCTACTGTGGATAGTCTAAAAAACACAATAAAAAATTCCTGAAAATTCCCTGTGACTGACAGAAGCAATATGACTACTGTGAGTGACCAGGAAAAGGTGGAGCAACAATAACCTAATAAAAAAAACCCAAGAAATTTTTCTTAAAACTGCAACTACAACTTGAGGAACACTGTGGAAGGGCATCAACACTATAATTACAGCCAGCTTCTCCCCAAAGTAGCTCTAGTCACTAAACAAGAAACTGTCCTAACCAACTCAATGATATTTTATATCTTTTTCTTCAGTAAGAAAATAAGAAAATTGCCAACTCCACAGAGAAATAAAATTTAAAGTACATTGACACACTTTATCAGATGCCTCGATAAGTAAATGTACTTCAGAAATACTACTGACATTTCTTTAACACATCTCATCTTTGAAACAAAAAAAAGAAACCAATCAACTCAGTATTTCATATGCTGTGAAGAAAAATCACTCATCTTAATGTTTGTGTGAGTGTTATCCTTACCATATCCCTCTTTCAAATCTTTAGTTTGCTGTCTTATATTTGAAAAATTTTTATCTGAAGTTTGACTGAAAAATATTTGGAGGTATCTTGCTTTCAGAGAAATGAGAAGCCTGCTGCATTTTTGGATGCTTTTAAGATGCATTGGTCTTACTGGAAAAAACAGAAGGACCACCAAAACAAATAAATGGCTTCTGTGTGGAATGGATTTTTATCTTACTGTTCACAGCAAATCATCAAAGGGCCAGGAACCAATACTGAGTTGTTTCTGTTTATTCAGAAAAAGACTCTCTCTCTTCCAGACCATGCTATATTACTGGACAGCAGGATAGAAGGACTGTTTCATGGAATGACACCTTAAAATTCTGCAAGATATTAATATGCTACAATGGTAAATTCAGCTCAGTGGCTGCATCCTCCTCCTCATTAGATGAGAGGTAGTTTCTTTCAATTTTTGCAGGATTTTCTCGAGCTGCTGCCAAAATTTTGACAGCTAAGTGGCTACCATTCAGAGCAGCACTCACTGGAACAGGCATACATTGCATCATAAACAGTCATATTAGTGAATTGATGTTGCCAATTACACAGTAATTCTTGATTCACTCTTCCCCATGAAGTATAGAAGAAGCTGGGTTGTACTGCTCTGTTTTTATGACCACAACATAGATGTGAAAACTTGCTTTTATCTTGTATACATTAAACAGTCCACAGACTGCTTTCACTGTAGTTGTATTGAAAAGATCAAGAAATCAGCAAATATATTAGCAACCCTGATCATGAAAGCAGCTAAAGGAAACTTTTCAAACTATCACCTTCAGTGTATTCAACTGTAATAGATTACTGAGGAGCTGCAAAGATTATTGATGAAATGCTTAAAACTCTTCACTGAAACCCTGAACTTACACCATCACTATGCTGTTTGTATATTATTGCTAAAGAATCACCAATAAAAAAATTTTGTAACAGGTAAGCTTTGGTATTTGCTGGTATGCATTATTTTCACCTTAGCAGGAAGCTCATAAAGATTTTGGGCCTTTTTAGCTGGATGACCATTTTCAACTTCTGAAAATTTCTAATGGAACAACAAAAGAAAAACTTCAGTGAGAATTTTTGAGGGAGTTATCTGCAAAGCTTTAATAGGGATGAGTAAACTATTACTTCTTTTCTAGGAGCTAAACATGTGCTCAGTCAAAAAGGAACAAGAAAGCTCATGTGTATATAGGGGGCTGAGATTGAGGTATCTGTTGCTTTCCCAGGCACAGCTGTTGGGGGTATAATGATTTACACTGCCCAACATAATTCATCCCCATGAAATGACAGTCCAGACTCTAAGAGTTACAAGTGATTTGGTAGAAGGAAAATCCATTAATATGGTGCTACATTTAATTTGAGATGTAGAAGAGTAACAGCAAATGCTGCTGTTGCGTGCATCTTTATTTGACCTTGCCACACGAGTAATACTTTTTTTTTCTTTTTAAATTCAAGTTTTAAGAGAGTCTGGAACCACAGCATAACATATATAGGATCATAGAACTGTTTGGGTTGGAAGAGACCTTACAGATCATCTCATTCCAACCACCTTGCCATGGAAATTCAGCAGTATGAATTGTGTATTTGCAGCATAAGATACCTCACAGATGTGAACAATACACTAATTCACTTTTAGCCAAACAGAGCACTTGTTTCAACGCCAGTTACCGACATTAGACATACAAAAAAGAAAATTATTCTTATGATGAAAAGTTAGTATACAGTATATTATTCATTACCAACCTACAGATAAAATGTTGGGGTTTATGCAGTACTTTGCTTACAGAATTTTTACAGATGCTCATCAGCACTATCTGAGAATGCAACATACAATAACGGGTTTATTTGGAAAATCTACAAGATAAAAGTACTTGTAAACAAGATGAAGCTAGCACCTCATTGTATAAAAACAATTCCAGATTTAGCAGTCTCAACTGCAAAGGCATCCTTACACCCTGTTTAAAAAATACATGAACAAAAACTAGAGAAGATTCTCTGCCACCAAATGCAATATGACTGCAAAATGAGGTAAATGAAGAAGGCTGAGGGTTTGTGGGATAGTGGTGGGGTGGGTTTGTTTGTTTGGCCTATCAGGGTTTGTTTGTTAAGGTTTTTCAAAAACAGGTATTTAGGCAGAAAAAATTAGAAAAGCTACTTCACAATCTGCATAAGCACATTTAACTGAAGTTGCTACTGAAAGACACAACCCCACTTTTCTCCCTGCACTTCAGTTCCTGCATTATGTTGGCTCTACAGACACATCATTTTCTAGCAAGTGAAACAACCTGCCAGATTCCTGATTTGGCAAGTTTGCTTTCAGACAGATCAATGAGATAATCCAACCTACCCCGCAACTTCATGATCACTAAAAGCAAAAGCAGTAAGGAAATGACAAAGCCAGAGCTGCGGGGAGGGCAGACCGCCCTTTCCAGAAGCAAAGTCTTAGATCAGCATAAACTTATCAGCAATCCTATCACCAGAGGTTGTAATGATTCACTGCACTTTCTATTACAGGTTTTTCTACTTTTGTGCTGTTCTCCTCCCTCAGCTCAGGTTTCCACTGTCTCAGTGTGACATGGTTTCATAATATATTTTACAGTAATCCTGGCTTGAAGTATCTTCCACACACACACACCACCTCCCACCTCCACATACTCCTCTCCAGACTCCCAACCCTGGCTCAGCTAAACCCGTTCACCTGCCTCCTGTTAGAGCCTCAAACAGTTGAAGGAACAGTTCAGATTTAAGGACAGCTTCCATAGCAAAGTCTTCTTTTAAGACTGTGTAGTCTGACATGCATTTTACAGCACAACAGAAGCAAAGCTACTTTTAACTAAATCCCTTTTTTGTCCTCTTGACTACCATCTCTGCTCAAAAAAACCTCCACCAAAAAGTGGTCCTAACACAGCATCTGAAAGGTCATCCCCTTCTGCTGGATGATTTCTCATATGGAATAGTACTCCAAGCCTGCTCACTGTGAAGCCAAAGAAACATTTGTACCAACATAGTGCAAGAAGTAACACAGGAGCAGGACAGTGCTATTTTTGGCAACCATACGATCCTAAGTGCACGTCAGCACACAACTTCAAGCCAAATCAGCTCCCTGATCTGATTCACACCATACTCACTGTGCAGTACAGAGAGAACCACTGGAAGAATGAAGAAGGAAGTATCCATCTCTTGGGAACAAGCAACAGGAAGAGATTAATACCTTAGACTGGTATTACTGAGCACACTGTACCTTGAAATTATGAGTTTAATATTTCATATCTGACCAATGACCTAGTTAGCACAAGTTTAAGTAGGCAGGCTGTTTCCATTTTTTTTGCTTCTCAGATTTTCAAGCATCTCTTGGTTTTGAAAAATCAATTTCAATATATACGTAACCAAAGAAGCAGTGAGGTATATACATTTACACAGAATTCACAAAAATGTATTGCACAATGACTTCGTCTTCAGTGTATAATTATGAAATCAAAGAGAAAAGAAAAAATCTGACTTTTACCAGAAAGCAACAGAAGTTACAGGGTAAACAGTTACCAAGCACAGGATAAAATCAACATAAAAAGAAGCAGCAAGGGAAGTATAAATCCAAGATACTGGTCTGCTCAGGACTTTGCAATTCACTCTCTACCCTTCAATACTGAAATATGTAACTACTAATTACAGCAATTTAACTGAGATGGTATTTTGATTTAATAAGTTTGTTTAATTTTAGACTGAGGTATTTTCACCTTTTTCATTCTTCATCTTGCTCCCTAGCAAAGATTTTGTCTGCAAAATACAGAGAAAGTCTTGAAGTATTTGGGTTCCTAACTGTTGTATTTAAATGGCTACATTTCGGTTATTCTTTTTCAAAGAAAATATTGCATATCCTTCCCATGAATATGAAAATCCATCTCCATATTTTGAATGTGCAGTTATTAGGCTTGCCACGAGCCAATTTTGTAAACATGAAAGATTAATGCAATGAGTTGTTCCCTTGATTTCTTTTTTTATTCTTTTCTTCTATAATTTTTTTTAAAGAACAGTAGCACCTAATTTACACATGCATTTATTTCCTTTAGATGTTATTTTATGGATAAGCATTACAAACAAAATATTATGGCATTATTAAACATAATGGTATGGAATTATATTAATTTAATAATTAAAGTTTTTTCAAATAACTTCTAACTTGATTTGAATATGGAAATGCAGGGCTACAAATGGGCACAGACTTCTTATTTATAAAATAGCTGTATGATTTGCAGTTGAAAACTTAGATTGAGGCCACTCAGAGCTCGGGTTAATCGACATGTTAGTCACGGCATTTTTCACTGATCAAGAAACCAGGTTACACAACCTGCTGTGGCAGCGCAGGATATTTATTGTTCTATATCTGCATGAAGTCCCTGCCTTGTTACTAGCAGGGCTGCCTTTTATTTTTCCCCTCTTCCACTCCTCCCCCCCCGCCCCAAACGTTTCTAAGTATAGTGACAACCTCATCAGGGTTTACTAGTAGCAGCGCAAGCTCAGTGAAAACCTGGGAAATCTAACTGGAAACACGAGAGAGAGCTTTATTTGGCAGTGCTAAAAAAACCTGGGGACAAATGGCTAAGCGGCGGTGGAAGTGCAGGCTGCACAATCAATAGGCAGAGAGCTGGATAGAGGCTCCCTTTGCTGCCAGATCGACAATCGACAGCTGAGAGACTATTTTTTGCAATGGTTGACTAAATATGGTCAGGGAAGAGAGAGGCACAAGAGAGCCTGTTTGCCTGGGAGTGCATGTTTCAAATGCTTAGCTGCCTATAAAGCCGTAACAGTTTTGCTCGTGCCCTCTAAGTGGGAAATACGGTTGGTGACTTCTGTAGTGTGTGTGCGGGAGCCCTGACCTCGCGAGCAGACTTGACCTCTGAAGATGGAAAGTAGCTTCAACACAGACCTGCCTACAGTTAAGCCTGGAAACATAACCTCAAGCAAGAAAAGATGCAGTGCAATATCTAAGGAACTAGAAGAAACCAATATTTGCCGGGGGAGGGGGGAGACGATCGCTATTTTTTTGGTGCCTTTTTCTCTTTTTTTTTTTGGAAGCAACTCCAACTTTTGGGGGCTTGGTTTTGGTCTTTTGTTGGGTTTTTATTTTTTCTTTTTGCCTGTGATTATCTTCATCTGACAGTGGGCTAAGTTCACCTTCCCTTGGCTTCCTAGCATCTATCCTTGGAGTCTTAACTCTCAGTCCAGCAGACATAAGGTATAATTTCTATACAACATCATCCATATTTTAGCATTCAAAAGAAAGGAAGAAGGTGCCAATTAGGCACCCATCTTCATGCCTTTTTTTTTCTTTTAAGTTTTATCTATTTAAGGTGGTGAGGTACTGTATGCACCGACATTCGCCCCCCCTTGCCTCCCCCTCCCATGTAACGAAGAGCTGATTCAGCGAATAGAGTGAGAGAGCACTCAGGATGAGATGGCTGCTGCTGATGTGTCTCTAGGTCATTACCTCTCTTCCAACTGCAAATGCTGCATGATACTAAGCTTACAGGTAACAGAACATCAGGAGACCTGCATTATTCTGCACGTTTAAAGGATGCCTATGACTTTCTGCATGTATATCTTATTTACTAGACTGCTTTTTAAATTGTTATATTAATCCCTCTACTCTGGGAACAGCTTGATTTTGAGTGTGTTAAAGTACCAAGCATTTGTAGTGTAAAGAGGAAATTGAAAGAAAAAAACTGTTAGTCCAAATTTCATAGCAAAAAAAAAAAAAAAAAAAAAAAGAAGAAACAAAATAAAACCAAATCCCAACTTGCTCAGTAGGCAGAATTCTTTTTAAAGAAGATAAACTAATAAATTGTAATGCCATTAACTGGTTGTTCATTTCAGTGAAATATATTCTTATCTTCCTATGCACAACTAAAAATGTACAAACTTGAAAAAGAGAACCTAATAAACAGCGTGGTAGTGCAATGCTGAGTTCTCAAATAGGTCTAGCCAAAATTTTCAAGGTGCTTTATATCAGACGTACATGAAAACAGCCTACTTAAAAACTAGAATGTGACTGCTGTGATTCTAATGCTGCATTGCTGATTCTCCTTGTACTACTGTGCTAGCTACTGCTACACTCTGATTTGCTCTCTATCAGCTGCACTAGGTTTTTGTCATGAGCTGCAGAAATTCTTACTTCCTCTGCTCTCAGCTTTCCTTACGACTATTACGGTTAATTGTTAAGCTTATTTCAAATTTACCTTCTAATGCTACAGAGACAAAGCTTACTCTTTACTGTAACCCAAATCAACTCCTGAAATACATATTAAGCAACCATAAGCTATATTCGACAGTCCCTCAGAAGTCAAAGCTGTACTGCACATCAAGTATTTAACCACTGTTCCAAACCAAGTCGCACAAAATCTTACGAAACAAGGTTAAACCTGGGCTTTGTTTCTGTGAGGTTTTTGTGTTTGGTTTAGGTTAATTTTTTTTTAGTTAATTATTTTAGTTGTCATAAATATTTCAAGGGTGGACAAGACTTTGACTGAAGCAGGTGAGTGCCAGTTTTAAAAACAAGAAAAGCTGCTTGCAGAACTGTTGAATAGGTATTAGCTTTCACATGTGACCTTCGGCCTAACAATCCAAATCCTGTCACAGCAGTTAGAGGTTGTTTTCTTAATTCAATGTCGCCATCTTTACGATAAGCAGGATCACTGGCGACATGTGCTTTTGTGTTTGGGTTGGGTTTTTTTGTGGGGGTTTTTTTGCTGTTGTTTTGCTTTATTTTTTGTTTTGGTTTTTAAACCACTCTGAAATACAGTGTAAATAAGTATAAACCTGCAGAGAGTTTGCAGAATAATGGATGGGATACCAAAAGCATAGAAGTTGGATCTGGGGTAAGAAAATAAGTTTATAACTGCTATTTTAGATCAGTCTATGCTTCCCTTCAGGACACTAGATGCAAACTCTACCCCAGCATGAAAATCCACTAGAAGACCTGGGAGGAAGCTGAAGTTCTCATAGTGGACTACAAACTCTAAGAAAAGACATTGCAAACCTACCAGCGATTCAACTCTACTTAAACATGGTCACTCAGAACAGCAAGAGGCTACAAAAATATGGAAAAGCACTTCTAACATCAGTGCCATCCCAAAACAATGAACTATGCCCAGCTTTAAGACACTATGCAGGTAATTGACATTGCAAAGTTCAGTTAGCATAGTAAGTTTATTTTCTATCATCAGTTAATCAGAACTGTTGTCCTTCCAGTGAACTGTCAGCCAGTTTTACTTAATGACAGCAAGAAAAAGCAGCAAAATACTTTTCAGGTTCATCTGACAGGCAGTCAAGCAACTCTGTGTGTACCTGCTCAGAGCACATACTTCTTTATGTACCCATATGAACATACAATGCTATGGAATGTAAAGAAGTATGTATTTTTGGCAGGCAAGGAACAACCAGTAAGAGGAAACTAAACAGCTGCTGGAAGAAACAGGTTTCCCTCTTGTTTGAATGACATTCATGTGACAAATTGGCTTGCTAAGGGTCAGCTGGTATTGCCAAAATAACTCATACTTGCTAGTAACAAATCACAAAACATTAAATTAAGTGATTATAAATGTGGGTAGGAAGAATTGTTAACAGCTGATAAGCAGAATATTAGCTGCAAACAGAATTCAAAGTAAGGCTGGAAATAAAACCTTGAAATGCACCAATTAAGACTGCAGCATAGCTGCAAAATTCATCATTACCAGTATTCCTCACTTAATAGATTTTAAACTAAACTTAAAAGGCTGGTTATCAAAATGCATCTCATAAAAACAAGCCATTGTTCTAGTAATCACAGCCTGTTCTGTGTACTTCAGATGGTAGTACTTAAATCTGCATCTACCATAGAACATTTAATCCACAGGTTGCAACTGAGACAAGTATTAAGAGCTAAAGAATTACAGATGTGATCTAGAGAAAATGATAGCCAAAATAATTGAGCATAACTTCTGCAATTTTGTAAGACTTAAGTTAGAATTTTCTCCAAATCAGCACTTATTATGCTCACTGAGCTCTTCGATACAAAGTGCAGTGTCAGGTTTATGCACAGAAAGTCACAATACAGAGATTTCTAGGCCAGAGTTGCTAGTCAGCGGATTAAAGCTATTGACAGATTCCTAAATGAAAACACAAATGACAACTACAGCCTAAAAGGTAAGTTATCTTAAATACTATTTTCAAATAAGCTGAATTTATTTTAAATCCAAATTTCAGAAAATTGGCCATGGAAAAAAAAGACGTTGTAGCATCCAGAAAATTAAAGGAACTACATGAGAAATAGTTCTGCAACAGTTTCAAATTCTAAAAGCGATATTAATCAAAATATAGTGGTGCATATCATCCCTAAGTAAAGATACTCAACATCAAATTCAGGAACAAGGGAAAAAAATGAGGAAAGAACTCCCCACTCATCAATCCAGCCGTTTCTATTCATGACAGCAGCCTTCTAAAAACAGTTATTAAATACGATATGCCCATGATAAGTAGGCACATTTGGCCCAGATTAAAGATTCTAACTGTATCCCTTTGCTTACTAAAATGTCTGGGAGGAAAAAAAAAAAAACCCAACCAAAACAAACAAGAAAAATAAACAAAGGCAATGCATGATTTTTAGATGGAGAACTTATTTTTAAATACTCCCATAATTCTCAAACAGCTAATAATATATGTAGCCTGATATTTTTAACACCTGAAACTACATATTCATATATATACAAGAAGAAATACTATCTTACCTGCTTAAGAAAGCAAAGTTTCAATATTTGTTTTAAAGCTCTTTCTCTTAGGAGCAGATATTTCGACACGAAGGCTACAGTATCTTAACGCCTAAATTAAAACCTGGTTTCAAGTGGGATAACAAATCAAATTGCAGTAGCTTTGCGGAATAAAGCAACGCTACTAAACTTGATCATGTTCACAGAAGCAATTGGGTATTACTAACAGTTTCATTGAGGGGTTAATTGCTAAGCACTTTCTTCTTTCCTGAAGAGTTCCTGTGCTCCCCACCAACTGATTTAGCTTCCACTGTATGAGACCAATTTTTTAATAGCTTTAATTTATCTGAAAGGTTTTTGGTAACAATTTATCATACTCTTTTCTCCCTTGTATAAAATTGCAACGCTATTCTGACACAAAATGACAGTTCGGAGTGATACAAAAGTTAAAATTATATGTTGACATTGCTTCCTGCTAGTTCATGTTAGCATATCTCTAAGAATACATATCCAGTCACTCTAAAATGTCACATCCATCACTTAGATCAGCTGTTCAATTTTAACCGAGCACACATTGAACTTTGGGCATCTGCTGACACAGTTGTAACTCAAACATTTCAGCTGTGTGACTGACAGGGATAACAGATGCTGACATTATCAAATGCTACACGGCTTTTTTTCCACAGCCGTTTTTTGTCCCGATATGGCCAGTACATGAAACTGTATTGCCATCCAAAAGCACACTTGAGCAGCTGTATCTGTAAAACAGTTCCTCTATAACTGGTAAAAATAGAAACTCATTTTATAGCTATCTTGATGCTTAAGTCCAAGTGACACACCTGCTACATTTCTATTAGGATACATGGTGTTGGGAATATATTTACATAAATCTTCTCACCATCATCAGACTATGCAACAAACAGATGTAGACTATCCTTGACATACTCATTACTAGGGAATGGTTTGAACTAACATTATCCCCTACTTTCCACCGCAGTCAAAGCTCAGAAAGAATTCAGCATGACATAAAAAAGCTATGTGAGCTTGCACAATTGTATTAAAGATCTTAGTTTAGAAGAAATCAGATGCAACCGCAGATAAATCTTTAAAAGCTGTATTTTTTTGGCATTAAAAGTGTTTACATATAGTATCAGGGTAAAAAAAATTAAATCTATCCTGCTATATTATATAATCATTCCTAAAAAGTTAATACTAACCAGAGATATAGCAATGGAATTGAAAGCACTTGACATTTATATTTGTGCTAACCAATTACAGCATAAAAGCAGCTGCAAAAGGGAACCTGCCAGAAAATGAATGGGGGAAGGGAGGGAGGAGGGTGACGCGGAAACTGAAACGTTCTTCCCCAGTAAAGTTTAACGTAAAGAAATAAGGGAGCTCGACATGATTAGAAACTGCAGTCTGAGAATTTCTAATCTAGTCTAAAATTTGATTACACTAGACAGGAAAAAGTTAAAACTGTAACTATGATTTGATTTGAGACTCATCCAAAGATCATCAAGGAAATACTCAAGGACAGAACAAACCTGTACAAGCTTTTCTAGTACACAGTTTTTCATTTTGCCATCTCCAAATTAGTGAAAGAGTTAAAAATTTGCATTGACAAGAAACAAATTGTGTAACATAGAAGAAAGCCACATGTTCTTTGTGCACTGTTCATGTGCTTTAAAATGTGTTACCGAACTATAAGCTTCCTGCACTCCAATGCTTTGCTAAAGCTGGTAAAATGGAACCAAATCACCTCTTCAATGGATTTGGTCCCCTTCAACCAGCTGTAGCTATGCATTGATCACTACAGGATTTCTCATGTTTTTAAAACTGGACAGAAACCTGCTCAGAGCAGTTTCGTAGTCCTCTCCGCAGTTCAGCTCAACTTCTAGGCAGCCTGAAGATGGAAGGTAACCAGGAGCATAGCAAATTCTGTATTCCAAAATTTCAAGTCTGTATTTGTAAATAAATAGCTACTGGTGTTTAACATTATGTCCATATGCAGTGAAAATTCATCTCTTACAACATTTATAAAGAAGGCAGGTAAGCAGTGAAATAAACATTTCCCAATGATTTACTGCCTCTTGTATTTTTCCTCAAGTCTGGTGCCCCTTCTAGCAGAACTGATGAAAAAACCCCAAAAACCAAAAGGAAACTATCATGAACAGTACTGGTAGGGCAGGTTTACTTTCTAGCCACCCCTCTCCCCTTGTTTTCATTGCACAAGGGAGGAAACTCCACAGGGCAGGAACTGTATTTGCCATTTTGTATCTGTCAGGTACATTATTTACTATTTAAAGATAATAAAATTGTCACTGACCTCAACAGCTACATGCTGATCTGCCATCTAATTATAGGTCTGCTCATGGAGATTATACTCTTTCTTCAAACCAACTTGAACAAAAGCATTTTCCAAAGCATTTTCTGACAAAATACTTTAATAAGAAATTTTAAAAACAGGCTCTCTTTGCACTCAGCTTCAACTAAGCTTAACCTACACTTACTGTCCAAACTGCAAACACAAAAGCAAAAAACCATTTTGACTGGTTTAGAAAATAATTGTACTACTCCCATTACCTCAGAACTTGTCTCTCTGAGGACCTCCATGACAACACAGCCCGTGAGTCCTGCAGACACTTCCTGAAGACAGTCATTAAGACTACATAGAAGTGAGAAACCCCGCCTCTCAATTAAACTGCCACAATTAGAAATTTCACTGCCAACCCATTCAAACCATCTGCACATCTAAAAACAAATGGAGATCTAAATAATAAGAAAACCATGGGGAAAAATTACAATTCTATTTTAAACCACAATCTCCTACTTGCCAGCTTATGAACATAAAGATGACATACTCCTTGCTACTGGAGAGCAATACATGAAATCTACATTTTACTCCAGGACTTTAATTTTTTGATTTGAAGTCCAGCAGAATTTACTGCTCTGAAGAACTAATCATACACATGTGTGAAGTCAGGTCAGCTCCAAGAGCAGCCTCTATTTAAGATGCTAGCTGCAGAGTGAATAAAGCTCTCTTCACAAGATACAATGCAAATCTAAAACTAACTGGGGCAACGGATATAAAATACGCCTACACTTCACAGTCATGTCTTCAGCTCAAAAATCTGAAGTCACAGGTATGCGAATAGATCAAACACAAGCAAGAGATGATAACATGGCAAAAATAACCAATCTGTACAGTATTTTCAAATTTTACTCCCCTTTTTTCTGTCTGAAAAAAATCTGATTAACACTGAAGAGGCGAAGTCTGCCAAGCTTTGAGGCTCACAGTACTTTGAAAAAAGTCCAAAATAAATGCACTTTTAATATGACTGACTCAGTTAAAAATCACGAACAAGAAACCATGTATTAAATAGAAGTTTAACTTCCCCACACTTAATTTAAAATTTCTTTTTAGCTCTATCTCCCATGCACAAGTTTAAAGCTACCTACAGCATACACTAACATCCATTCTATATTTCAACTTTATACATTAGCACAAAACCCAAAAGTTCTCCTTCTGTACCAATTCACAAGATACAAAGAGAAGCAAAATACAATAAGGAGAAATATTATACTAAGAATAGGATGCTCTCCGAAACACACTGTACTTTGACTTGTGGAAAACACAGCCAAACTGCCATGGAAGATAAAATGCTGAGAAAATCTAAGCTTTTTGACAAAAATCGCTATCTTTCTTATAATATTTATCCAATATTCAGACATTTAAAATAGAATGTATTTGTTTTCATATGAAAAATTTAAAACTTTGGAATGTTCTTCTCAGCCCAATTTGTGGATTTTTTCTTGGACATTTATCTCCCTATTATTTATAAAAGTAAGAAATCAAGAAAAAAGAGGTTTTGCTCTGAAAATGAAATTGGTTCCAAATACCTATTTGACATCAACTGGAAAAAATACTGTAGAAATCCACTTCAGTTTATTGTGGTACCCATGCACTTAACACATGCATTTATATTATTATCCTCAACAAGGAAGAGGTATGTGAACTTATCAATACTTGCATCCATAGCATGTTTTTAATTTTGAGAATTTTAGATATGCACACAAATGCATACACATTGATATACACATATGAATACATGTCTAACTTTTATAAAATAATACAGAAATTACATAATATATCTATACATTTGAGTATAAGGGGAATTTAGTGCACTGTATTAATATAATGCACCACATCCTGAAGCCACAAAAACTCCAGTTTAGGTGGAGCAGGAAAGCTTAGATGAGGAAAGATAGGTCCTTAAGTAAGATTTCAAGCAGAATGTATTGTTTGTGACCCACAGCAGCAACAAGCTAAAGATCAGGAAGTTATTTTAAACAGTGTTTTAAATAGCTTTGTGCTTAGTGCATTTAACAGATCAGTAATAGCCATTGTTGTATACCAGACTAGAAAAACAAAGTGGTAAATATTAAGACTTTGGTTTCATTCACAAACAGGCAAGTGGCAGAACTACAAAACCAGCAATGAAACAAATGAGCACCACTGAAGTCTCAAGGAATATAAAACTCAACTATTAAGTGAATCAAACTATTATGACAATTTTTGGCCAGGGGAAGAAATCAAAATAGATTTATTTTGGTTTCATTTTCAATCATTTCTTCCCAGGCTGATGGGTAAAATATCTAATGCTGCAAGCATTAGATATTTTAGATGAAACTATTACTTCTGTGATGGGAAACAAAATTCTTTTTCTGCATGCTTGAGCAGTGCTCAGACAGAACTGCAACCAAAAAAGAATATTGAATATCTGTTTTAGATTCAAGTGAAACCCCACGTATGGGGAGAACCCACACAGCATTCAAATCACTAAAACTGGAACATTTTCCTATACTTCCAATAAAAACTTCTGTAAAGGAGAGAGGATTCTGATTAAAACTGCACTATAGCTCACATTCTACCAACCACTGAACTGACTCAGTTTGAACTACAACTTGGATCTCTCCACCAAAGGAATGGTCTGTCACTCCTAAACCACTCACCCACCGAAAAATCTCCAGCACATGCCTATGAAGAACATTTTTTCCCCATACACTTTCCCTGCATCTCATATTGAGATTATGGTCACACAAACCAACTACCACAAGAGCTAAGGAAAAGCGTTGCAGGGAAAAAAACTAACAAAAAATACCCCACCTAGGTAACTGAGACACAAAGCAGTGCTCCTTGCTAAAGCTGTTATATAAGTATGAAGAATCCACATTACAGGAAGAAGTTACCAAGTCAGACTTGAAAGAATTGTCTTCTGAATGCCAAAAGAAACTCCCTTCACTTGGTCCTTGACATATTCTCTTAAAGACCTTTTATGAGTACTGTAGAAAATGGTAAACACATTTATTCATCCTATCAACACTTCCAACCACTAATTTTACTTCGTGAAATGATTCCGTTCCACAGACATAGATAAATAATTATGTTTACTTTTTAACTATCAGTCTTGATAGCTATGTTCTAAGAGACTAACCTACATTTTAATCCCATATACTAATATAGGCGGAATTTATACAAATTTACAGCCTTATTTGCCCAACTTCTCCCAACTGAAAAGCTGAATTCAGTAGTAAAGAAGCAAACACATACATTTCTTCTTTTGTGTAAACTGTACTGAATACTCCACCCCAGGATAAAGTACTACTGAAGTCTTGTTAGCATGAGAGCTTTGAAAAATAACATCTATCCACAATGTAATAAGGAATCAGCAACACAGCCTTTCTTTAAAGTTCTATCTATGCAGTAGTTTTCAAAAGCTATCTTAACTGAAAACTGAATGTACACATACAGAATGTGGCTTGTATAAACAAACTGTGCCTTAAAATGAACTTCTTCAGTTGAACTGCTATATAAAAGCTGAAAAACAAAATTCCTTCTAGATATACTTCTATGAAAATGTAATTAACAGTTTCATATACTGAAAAATATAATCAAATGCAACAATCCTGAGAGTGCCTTATAACTGTATGGTTTACTTAATAATTATCCAGAAATAAGTATTTCTAAAAAATTCAAATCCCTTTACCAATTCTAGTAGTCAAGAGGGGAAACATAGCAGTATTTACTATTTTTATCCTATTTCAAGATTCCATCTTCAAGATCTTACTTATTAACTTACTTATCAAAACTTTAATTGGCAATGACAGGAAATTTCTCAGGAATTTGGAGTTACCTGAATACAGCATTAAACTGAACAGACTCCCAGCTTCATTCTAGTAAGGGCTTCCAAGCATTAGAAAGATGCATTGCTAAGCAACATTGACGTTTAAGAAACACAACTACATGCAGATTTAAGGGTCTTCTGAAAGAATACCATAGTTCTACCCTCACATGCACTTGTTTTACATAGGATAAAAAAAATCTTTAAAAAGAAATCTATACCTAGGGTTTCCTCTCAGTGCAGCGTGGTGAAGAGCATTAAACCCATTGTTGTTGGTGATAGTAACATCTGCTCCAGCTTCTAACAGTACAGCAAGGATATCATCACGCTTTTTACTTATTGCATCATGAAGTGGAGTGTCTCCTTCAGAATCCTAAAACCAAAAACAGTTTACGTCAATTTTTGCATGCATCCACATTAAAAAGATGCTAAAATATCACTAGGAGAACTGACTACACAAACACAAAACAGCTCTTCCTGACCTGGGAGTGCTGTTATACTGCAGAGTTCAGAGCAAGCTGCTTCTCATATTGCTCCAGTTCTGCAAATGCTTCAGTGGGAAACCCTACCCGGGGCTCCGCAATTGTACACTCACACTACTGCCAGAACTATGCTCTGCATCCCATAGATGTCTTACTGAAGACACTGGGGTAGATAGTGACTTCTCCATGCCTCTTATCCAGATGGAGTTGATGGCCAAATTACAATTTATGAGTAACAGGACAGCAACAAAAACTAACACTGACAGAGAGAAGACTAGCCAGGCAGAAGGAGGCATGGAATTTTGAGTAATAAATGCTAAGTTTAAGCCAACAATTAACCATGTAAAAGACAATACTAAAGTGACAGTGTGAAATAAAAGCACAGGCAAATCAAAATAAAATGCAATCCAAGGACTAAACGTAGGCATATCTGTTGTTTCAACTGAAGCAGATCATTTTCCATGAAGCAAAAGCCAATGTCATAAAGTAATACTAAACTTTTAACTTGTTATGGCTAATACAAAATTATATTACACAAGATACATGATAATACTTAACTGCATAATTGAACAGGCAAAGAATTTATATTTTTAACTTGATGTTTTGTGTTTCAAATATCCCAAATAAGGAAAAAATACTTTTTACTCCTAGAAAAGGACTTTGTACATATTCAAGGACTCAAATGGCTGGACTGAAGAGGAATGCCCTAGACTTACAGCGAGAAAACACATCCATTTAAGCTTATTTGCAGCTACATAGGCAAAAATCACTAGATTTATGTTCCAGTAAAATTCTTGCACCATATAAGTCAGGAAGTCTTTTGTCACCAACACTGACTCAACTGCTAGCTGACTAACACAGAAACTGAACATTTTAGCAGTACACTAGTATGAAAACAGATTTCTAGAGTGAGAATCAAAATCTGCCAAACAAAAAGTGCCACAATATGGATACACTTGAATAAGTGTGAAGCAATTAGCCAGAACTAAATCACGTAGCTTTTATATGGTTTAATTGATCATATTTCCTGAATTTCCTGTTTACAAACTAACGTATGTTTCTGTTTACACAGTGAAGTTGCTGCAGTAGTAGAGTGCTGGCCAGTTAAATTCCAGTCATGCCTCAGTCTTACTCCCCTGTGCTCTCATTGACCAAATCAATCACCTACTCACATTTGCACATCACAGTTCCTCAGCACACACGCTGAATCTGTAAGTTCATTCTTTTCAACAGCAATTGTATTTTTCCAGATGGAGCATCATAGTACCATTCTACTGACTTTTTCAACTGAAACAGAATTCTGTAATCTAAACTCAGGCAAATCCACTTTGGCTACCCATACGTTCCTATGTGACTTACAGTCACCCTTTACTGGTCTCAGCACATCAGATTCCTTATTATATCTACTGTTCAACAAATACTAAACAGGGTCTGGATGGACATAACAGCTCAACCTCAGCAAGATCAAGACAGAACCTTAAGAGTCAGGTAGAAGGAGATAAATGAACAATCAGTATGCTCACTAATTTCAAAAAAGTTTTTGCTCATCTTCTTTTACGTGGATATACAGCTTCCAAAAAATCTGATTACTGACATGGCAAAACACGGAGGCAAGGTGTTATTACTGCATATCTTGATTTGCCCAGGCCACTACAGCTTTGTCTTTCTGATGCAAATCTCTTCAAATTTACCCATTCTCATTTGTTTAACTAATGCGGTGCATGCAGCTGCATTCAGCAGTGTGGACGGATACCTCCTTATCTGACAGCACATTTCCACTCTACCTTCTAAACAGGACTTATGTTGCTGCTTCCATCACCTTCATTACAGATGAAATTACAGTACTTGAGATCCTATGCACGAGGGCTTTCCAGATAAAAAGCTGAATACTTGAAAGTGAATCTGACTAAATAGTTCTATCAATGATAGGTCAATTTTGGGAAAAAAATTAAAGGTTTCTTTTAGCAAAAGATTCCACAGTATCATCAGCCTGCTAAACTGTAGCTTGCAGAAGGAGCAAACAGTTGTGGGTTCAATATACGAGTAATTAATCTGGAGGGAAGGTTAACAATTAGAAATAACTAGTCTGTGAAAATACCAATTAATATCAACTGTCTAGAGTAAACCAGGTGTCAATCTAGCTGTCAAGAAACAAACAGACTTAAATAGCATTTTTGTTACAGCTGATCACAAGTTGGGGTAAAAGTTGAGACAGACAACTTTACGGTGTCTGTTTCTTTCAATCCCATTTTCCATAAATTTTTATCACCTCCATGCAGCAAATCATACAGTTCAGTAGCTGAAAAGTGAACCTACTTTAAAATTTACTTTACCTGGAGACTGGGATGGCAGCCAAAGTCCAGTAAAGTCTTGACAACCTGCAGGTGACCTTTGTTGACTGCAATATGGAGCGGAGTCTGCCTGCGCTTGTTGCGAGCGTTCAAATCTGCGCTGCCTCGGTGCAAAACCTCGATCACAGCACCCTCGTCACCGAACGCTGCATGATGGACAGCCCTGTCTCCATCCTTGTCCTAAAGGAGGAACATTCATTTGACCCAGTGTATTTCACATTTTCTTTGCATTTAAATAAGATTAATTTCAACTAACAACTGTACATATTTGATGTAAGAAGAAAAATTAAACTACCATAATACCATTAAAATACCTAATTAAATAATTGCTCAAACAGCAGCAATAGAGGATGAAGAATCAGTTCATATATAAACACGCATCTTCTACAACATAAGATACTCTACAGCATGTACAACTATTGCCCTGAATCTTTGTGTGACGTGTTCCTCAAACTCAAAAGGATTTATTTGGGTTTCTACTACAAAACAACCACTGTCAAGAAAAAACTCAAAATAAAACAACCAAAAAATCCACAAAAAAAATCTAATGCCCAAACAGTATTACACTTAATATCCCAGGGTAGTTCTTCCTGTAACCTGGGAAGCCTTACAGATTCCAAATCATAATGCAAGACATGAGTATTTCTTTGTTCATACAATTAGGTTAGTATTTATAAGGATTTATTATGTGTCTTAGTTTTCATTTAATAAACATTTTCCAAAGGAGATTTGTGATTGATGATGACATTAAGTAGAAGTTCTGATACTGTGATGATGATTCACAGCATTAAAACTCTGATTCAGTTTGTTTCAGTTTCACCCAAATTGAGAATTAAAGTATGAAAGTAAAATTTGTCAGTTTAGGCTATTTTAACATTCATAAAAGTTGACTGTACAGCATGAATCATTTTTAAATATCAATCAAGCGATTTCAGCATTAATGTCAGTATACAAAAGATAAACGTAAAATGGAAGTTATACATGATGAAATAACTTCCATAACCTAGTTTCTGAGTATTTGTGCATAGTTTCATATAACCATCCATTTGTAGGATTCAATTTTGAAAAAAAAGAAACACTGAAAATTATAAAATAAAACCCATGACTTATCAAGGGCTCACTGGCTCTCCTGAGTTAGCTTAGTTTCTCATCAATTTGCTTCTTCAGCAACATCTTTCAAAAGTATTTTTTATTATATAAAACACATTTCTAATATATTTTACACTGATGCAAAAATTAATAGCTCTTAGCATAAACTGTATTTGCACAATGAGACTAGTTACAGCGTTTAAAATGGTGGAAGAAGACTTATGCCCTAAGTTTCAGATGCACCTTTTTGAAAATATGGATATGGTTTTCAAATGGTCAGGGCACTAAATACCAGTTTCAACAGGTTTTGAAAAGATACTTTTATTCCTTCCAAATCAACTCATTCTACCAAGTTGCCTTCTCAGATCTCAGGATTCCTTCTCAGGCTCATCTAACATGAACAAACAGTGAAAAGAAGCCAAAGCCTGCCCATTTGGAAGGGGAAAGGATCAGAAAGGGGAACTTCTCTATATTTTTCATCTCGGTATAAGGATCATTATAAGGCAAACCTTATCAACAGTATGCCAGTAATCCTAAACTGCTACAAGACTTGTATTTACAGAGCACTTGGTTTCACAGATGCACGGTAATTTGTCTTTTCATATTTGCAGTGTGCAAAGTACACCAACATATTTATGAATGAACCCCATACAATTATAGAATGTTTTAGTTTTAACATATTTAAATCTTGAGACACAGCCCCCTGATTTTATTACATCTTAATGTATAGAATTCCTACTTTAATGAGCAGAGGTCCAAGATCAACAAAACAAATAATCTCAGGAGCTAAATCCTACCCAATAGCAATAATTCATCTAGAAAAAGCTAGCATCTAGTAAGTCATCTGTCCTAAGAATTATATTTAGATATAAATCTCAATAGTAAAAGCACTACATTTCTATACATGCCAACAGTACAATATTGTCAGTACTGTCAATATCATAACTTACAACCAGTAATTTCTGCAGCCTAGAAAGTTACATATTTTTACTATGTAGTATCTATATCAGGCTTTTTGAGCTATGTCAATAACAAACTGTTTTCTGACTGAACAGAGGCCACTTGTACTCTACATTAAGACATCAGAGAAAAACACAGGAGACAACGAGGGCATCCCCAGAAAATGTCATCATGAACGTATATAACGACTGTAAATGTAAAAATATCCAACTTAGCTATAAAGCAAGGAAAGTAAGGATTTTTATCTTCTGCTTCCATACCACAGACCACAATGGTGAAGTAAATGGACTAAATTTTTGCTCTCTGCTTAATGGGATAGCTCTGCTGGATCTTTGCATTTTATAAACAATTATGTTTATAAACATTATAACTATATAAAAATATTTATAAACAGCTTACATTTTTTAAAGCCTAAAAATATAACTACTAATCTAATAATATTATCAGAATTATTAATATTATAATAACCAAGGCAATTATATAATTAAGTGGGAATACCACCTTCACTTAAGGAACAGTTACGTGAAAAAGGCTTTAAAAGTCAAATAAAATCCCTGACAATTGTTTTTCTGCTAGTGTGATGGTGCTTCTGAAGCCCAAGCAAACATGAACTTCACAATTCTAGTGCTAGCAGATTACCAGGTGTATTGTCTTCCAACTGTTTAAGTAGTGCTTCTACCTACCTCTTTAATGCTTCTAACCCTTTCTTCAGTCCACTACTTGATTAACATGGCAGCTCTGAACACCACAGTACAGATGAAAAGCAGTTTAGTCTAATTTTAACAGTATATGCTTTGTACTGCAGTGAAAGCACTACTTCTAAAATGAAGTTACTTCACAGAAATCAGACCACAGCAAGTACGTATTGCATCAATCTAAGCCATCTTTAGAATTCAGCAGGAAATCTTTATAAATTAATGGTGTATCTGTAAATATAAAAATAATGTTGGTTCCAAGAATTACATTGCTTCATTAACATTTTAATATTCTATAACTTCTGTATATCAAATACAATATAATGCTAGATGCCCAAGCATGTGAAGTCATTTTTCTGTTATGCCAACAACTGGGTGCACAATTAGTTTCTCAGCATTCCACAAGGCTTCAATTTTCATTCTTAATGAATCAAATTTGATAGATTCTTTTTGTGAATCACAAAATGAGAAATGGTTGCAATATCAGTGCATTCTGTGTAAATAACTGAGTAAAGATCAACTCAAAATGCAAGTATCACAGTATGCTGATAGAGAATTCTCACAAACAATTATTCTAAAAAGCCTAAACAAGAGAAACCCTTCCATTTTCAGTGAGGTTAAGAAAAAATGCACTGAAAATCTGGAAGCAGAGCTGGCAGTTCCTACCCAAAGATACTGCTATTACTTTCTGCTTAAATCTGCTTTAGTTAAGAATTGAAAGATTTCTCCTAACTGAACACTGTATAAGAAGCATGGCAAGCATGTGGAGTCAGAGATGCAGCATCTGACAACATCTTTTTCCCTCAATGCCACAGGCAGAGGTCCTATTGCGTTCTATTGTTGAAATGAAACAAAGGAAAGAAAGAAGGGCCTTCAACACATACTGGTTTACATAGCTCTATTATGTTAGTATTGTATTTCATTTAATAAGAAGTGTTAAAGAATTAGATATTGACCCTTTATAATACTGTTAGTAGGAGTCTAATTTGGGCACACAATCACAATAATAAAAGCAGTTTTTAATTCTCTGACATTTAAAAAGAAGGCAAGTCGAGTAGAATTGTCATGCATGTAACCAAGTTTAAGGACACATGAAGCATATCTTGAAATTTTTAGGTTACCTCTGCTTCTACATCCACGTTCTGTTTCAGAAGCAACTTCAAAATGTCGACATGGCCATTCTGGCTTGCAGCTTGCATAGCTGTGTGTCCAGCACATTGCCCATTCACCTGGAACACCAACACGTGGAGGTGAGTTGCAAGACACACACACGGATGTACCTGTGAGGCTGTTTAGCAGGAGAAAACTTAAAGCAACAGCACACATATCACAGAATCAAATTAACAATTCTTAGCTGCCTTCCTGGCACAGATAGAGAAGATTTAGGAGATCACTTATTTCATTTCTATAGTATTAGCTAGATTGAAGGAGAGAAGAAGAAATGGATTTATAACAAACATTAAGACATTAACGATACTTGGATTAAAAGTGTCCATCTTTGGGTGACTCCCGTAAAGGCAAGATTTTTGACAAGTCTCAGATTTATACCTGTCCTCTGCTCTACAGTACATGTAACTTCCTTGCCTAATTTATGGCAACAACAGGAGAGAGTCTGAACAAAACCCCACATTTTGTAAACTCCAAATCAGTGCTCAAAACTGAAGTTCAGACTCTTAACTGTGAGCATTACTACTGCTGTAGTGAGAAAAACTGTGACTTTAAAACATGTTCCTGAAATGAAGTTCTGTGATTATTAAGCATTTTCTTTCAGACTTTTCAGTATTAGGTGATTAGACAAGTTGGTAAAAGGAATCTGAATGAGAACAGATTAGATGATTTACCTCATGAGTTAATAAAACTAAACAAAAACTCACAACAACAACAATCATCCTGAAAAATCTACCCTCCTTCCTTCTATCCCCCTTGAAACACAAGAATTTGAAGACCTTTCAGTAATTCTGAACATTTGGGTCTCTGCACCGACTCTGGCAGCCAGAGGTTGAAAAGTATTTTAATTCATGGCAGACAAAAGAATACAAAATCTATCCAGCACAAAAGTATGTACAGCTCTATGTTCACACAGCCCACACACATTTCATAGGACAACAAATGGGAGAAAAGACACTGGAACTAACTGTACTACTTCTAAGAAGGCACACTACTGGCAAGGAGTATTCAGGACAGCTGCACTTCCTTTAGCACTACAGGTCCCCAAAAGACGTACTCCCAAAACAAAACACTCACATCTACATCTGGCCTCTTTAGCAGGTCTTCCACTTTAGCAACGTCTCCATTGGCAGCAGCTTTAACCAACTCTTCATTGAGATCTCCAGATTCTTGGGTTTCAAATAATTTTTTCAATAGCTGGGACAATCTCTCTGTAATTATTAAACAAACGATAACTAAGATTACAACTCTAATTACACAAGAACAGAAAAAAACCTGGCTACATTTGTGGTGTTTCTAAGGCCATGTACATAGTAATACACAAACCACCATAAAATGGCAGCTGTAAAATATTACTGAGTTCAAAGTAAGAGCTGCACCCCAGTACCCTTTAGACAGTGCAGACTGCCACATCAGACACTTCAGAACAAAGACGACTGAACCACGAATAGCTTTTCTCCCACAAAAGTGCGGGGACAGCTTGCTGTAACAGACTTCCTAAAACATCAGGTATAGCCTGTCTTCTGCGATTCGAAACACTGAGTTGTATTACTCTTCTAGATAGTTTTATGGCCACTGTGACTTAGTTTTCTGGATTTTTTTCCTAAGGAGTCATCGATGCAGTGAGTTTTCTCAATAAAGAACTAAAGAACTATGTAGGAAGGTTTATTGGCATTAAAGCAAATATTTGAAGAGGAAAAAACAACTAGCTATGACTTAAAAAAGGAAAAACTCTAGTTTCAATTGATCTGTGAAACTGCCAACAGAACATAAAACACATTGGACAGTCTTTCTGCCTTGTTATTATATGAATGACAGCATGTTCAACAAAACTGAAGCGTGATTACATAGACACCAAAAAATCCCACTGTAATTAGTCAGAGGATGTCTGACTAAATTTTAAGACAGAAATTTTGAAGAAATAAATATCCTGAGTAACAACCTGCAACAGATCCCTTGCTTATGCTTGCTATCTTAAACCACTTATTAAAGAAGGAGGCTGCTTGTTACTGCCAGTAACATTGTCTTCATGCCTTAGTCCCCATTTCAATTTAAGGTCCCTTCCAATCATTTTGAAGTCCTTAGACTGGACCTCCAAAGACACACCTGCACTGTGACCAAACAGAAGCACCTGACCAGTATAACATCTCCATATTGACTGCAAGCTTTTTTTCCTATCTTTCTCAAGTACAACTTCAATTACCTAAACTCCAAGTCTATCACTAACCTTGCATACAAACAATGTATTAGTACTTAATAACAACTTTTTAATTAATACAATTACTTGTCATACATATATTACTGGTTATTCTTCAAACTTACCACCAGATGCATTACTTATAGCAGATCCTGCTGATGCCACCTTTGAGACAGCTGCTGGATTATAGGTCCAAGATGTCCCACAAACCTCTACCTTTAAGTCACTGTCTGAATAGATCTGCTGAACCCGACCAACTTTACCTAAAGTCTGAATTAAAAAAAATATCAAATGCAAATAATATTAAAAATAAAATATTTAGAAATCGGATTGTTTTATATAAATTTTATGAAGTCCATTGTTTAGCAGTACAGTCACTGCTACCTTTAGATAGGTTTCATTAGGCTAAGCAGACTGCTACACCTGAGCAAATATTACACTGTGTTTCATGAAATACACTTTAACTTGGAAGAAAATCCCTTTTAGACTCCCACAGCCTCCAGGCATATTACCAACCATAACCAGAAATACTGTACAAGCTTTACCATTCTATGAATGCAAACACACAGCTACTCACTGGAAGCATTGCCTCAGCCCACTCTCCATGGCCTCTCTGGAGAAGCTTGATTCGCTCCAGGTCGTAACATACTTGAACAAGGTCACCCACTTGGAATTGAGAGGTACCTCCTTCTGCACCTTGAGCAGCATCTCCACTTCGGACAACGTTGGCCTTGGTGAGAACAGCTGGATTAAATGTCCACCTAAACAATGAATCATTTCAAGTAGATTTTAAACATACAAAGTGAAATATATGTTTAAAAACTATCTGTTGGACAAGTTTCTGCTTGTATGCCTACAAACTTTCTGTGATTAGCTACTACGGATACTATATTTGTTGTTACACATTTTTTGTCCATAAACTTGCCTGTGGCTCATTAATTCATTAATTGTGGCTCATTAATTAACTTCAAGGATAATCTTCAGAGATACACATTTGTAAGAAATTAAGAAATATCCTGCCTAAGGGGAAGCAAGCTGACACCAATGTAAAACTCCTGAAAGTAGCTATACAGTTGATTTATTTTTCTGAGAATAGGAAATAACTGGTTGAAAAGCAGGAGATCCAAGTTGTCTCACAAAGGACTGAACTGTCAGGAAACAACATGGGAAGAACACAGAATTTTGGCCCCTCCCCCAAGGTCAAAAGATGCAACATTAAGTTATAAAAGTACTCTTCAACTAAATGGATGTCCCAGATACACCTCAAATTTCAATAAAACTATCCTATTGGTACTATAAATTTTACTGATTTAGAGGCATTTAGCTATTTAATCAGGGAGGAAACCACAAGACACAGCAGCTCCTGTCACTGACTGCTGACATGACTACGAGAAGAAAAGCGACTTGCATCTCTTTAGCTGGGAAAACAGCTTTGCTGTTCATTACTTTGCAATATTAACAAACAATATCTTGAGGGAAATCCTGAATGAATAATGTACTGTTAATTCTTTCTGGACAAACTGAACAGGTCAAGCTCCATATACAACTGAAATGATAGTCCGTTCACTGCTACTTTTTAAAGGTAAGCCAAATACTTGAGAGCAAGAGAACAGAAAACCACGTGGCCATATCAGATTCAAACCCAGCTGCACAGCTGGGTTTGAATCTTGTTAACATGGATGCAGCTAAGCAAAATTCAAACCTGAACTTCTTGCAAGGAGTGGTTTTGGCTTCCCTAATGCCACCTATTCTTGGTCTGTATTTACATAAACTAACATTCCTTTGAATAATAAAAGGTTAGATATGGATCACGCCAAGGTGACTCCAGTTTAGACAAGATCTCCCCAAAGTTTGTCACCTGTCTTCTTAACCTATTCTCCTGAAAACCCACAATGAATTGCTACTACCTTTCCTCTTGAAACCATGGGATAGATAATTTGTAATTAAAAAAGAAGTTACTGCTTAAAACACTACATTTTGCAAGTAAGATAGTCCAGAACATAATTTCTTATTTTGGACTCAAATTTTCACCAAGTCAGAGGGGCAGCAAACTTTCTTTTCCCACTAAAGCATCTCCAAAGACAAGCCCTCATTACACATCTAGAAGGAAATCTTAACAGACACAAAAGGAGAAGAGAAAGCTTCTGGCACCAGGTAATCACAAGCACTGAAGGCAAGGGAAGTTTGTTAGAAGCAACAATGAAGGCTATCTAACAAACCTGTTGCCACTTGGATATTGTACTACAATGTCATGGTCCTCATCGATGCCACAAACTGTTCCGGTTGTTGTTAAAGTTTCAAACATGCCATCAGTCCATCCTCCATGGCCATGCTGCAAAGATTGCACAATTTCCAAGTCGAGGTCAATGTTTACAAGGTCACCTATTTGCAGTCCACCAGGGTTTCTGTTACCATTTTGCTCACCTGAAAGGGAGTAAAGAAAAAAAGTTTACATCACCATACTAACTTTCCAGGCAATTTAAAGAACAGATGTTAATTTCTAAGTCTCATAGAACTGTTAAGGCTGCAAAAGACCTTTGAGATTTTCAAATCCAACCACCAACCCAGCACCACCACCACCACACTCACCACTGAACCATGTTCCAAGTACCCTATCCACATCTTTTTCAACACTTCCAGAGATGGTGACTCCACACCAGTCTCCGTAACTGTAACAGCCAACAGGTAAAAAAGCTTCTGAAACTCTGCCAATGGAATTGCGTGTTTCTTGTTGAGTTTTCAAGGCAAATAGCAATGATGCTGGCAAATGCTAAATATTTGTGACAAGCTCCACTATGGGCTCTAACTGGGATCTTAAAAGGTATCATATGGTGTTAGACATCAATAAACACAAAAGCTCTGGTGTCAATGAAACAAAAGTGCTTGCTGGTCATACCTCAAGCATTTGCGCAAGGAGTTAGATTAAGACTTGTAAACAGAAAATTATCATCACTTTAGAAAAACCAGCATTATCTGCTAACGATTTTTAGGCATATAAGTAGAGTAGGAAATTCAAGAAGAAAAGCAAAACTTACTGTAGTATACAGTTATATGACCAAGTGTTTTGCCAAGGAAATGCACATTAATAATTAGTACATTTGTGCCCAATGATCTACAACCTTTATCCCAACTTGCCCATATTTCAAAAAACCAAAACACCTGTCAAGCCTTTTTATACTCTGCAGATGTCTACAGCACAACTAAGACACTAAGAAGAATGAGTCAGTGCAACAGCTGATACAGAAAATCTGAACCAGGATGCCACAACATACACCAGAGTATTACTACAAAGTAACAGGTTACAGCATATGTTCAAGTGACTCTTGTTTATGGCCATGTACACATGCTGCTTCACTGAACATCTCTGACTATTCAAGCCCCTTTTTTAAGAATGCACAGCTATGTTTGGCTTTTTAGAAATACAGTGCACAGGACAAGCAACACAATTTATAACTTAATGAACACTTAAAAGCTCTCTTGCCATCCCCTCAGCACACTAATACCAAATACAATTTAGAAAAGTATGACGATTTATCATTAGTGCATAGAAATGTTACTATCTACATTTCACTAGTAAGGACAGTCCTTTTAGAAGACATTTAAAAAGAAAAGAGAAATCCAGAGTGAGTATAATTAATACAAATCAACATTAATTTACTTCACCTTCAACTTACCTAGCACAGGACAATGGTCTCTGTAGAAAGAGCCTCCTTTTGCATCTTGAACACATTTCAGGTCAGACTACAGAGAGAGATTGAGACAACTTTAGTCCTCAGTGACCAAGTCTCCAGGTCAGTGAAACTAGAACTGAAATAGTCAATTAAGAAAGGCTGAAAATTATGTGTACAAAGAACATGTCCCATGATGCACACAATCTCAAATACTTTCCAATCAGCCTTGACATTCTCAAGACTTTAATAACCTTTACTAATATAGGAGGCTATAAAGGATGTGACAGTTTTAGTTCAAAGACGGGAATTAAAATAACACAAAGCATCTTTGCATTGTTCTACGAAGTTATTTTTCCTTTTAAAAAAGAATTCCGTGAACACAAGCAAGGAAACATCATTTAATGCATGCCAGTGCTGCCCACTCTTCCCAACACTTTTTGACAGATCCGTGTTTAACTTGGAGAAAACCTGTCACTCAAATTCTATAAAATAAAACTTTTCAACTAGAAGGCTCTTACTTCAAAAAAACCAACAAAACACTACACTAAGGTAAATATGGTCTTTTTAAAGAGAAGTTCTAAAGCTCATCCTCCATAAAATTGTTTCATATTATGAGAAAGAGAAATTTCAAGTGTGATAACCAACTCCTATTCACAAAGCCAGAGGATTTTCTGTAAGTCTCCTTTCCTTTACGTTTTTGCCCTGTGTAATGCTTAACTCCAAATAGCTACCATCTGCCATTGTTCCTTATGAAACAATTCTCACTAAACAAAGGGCATTTTTGTGTGCACAGTAAGTTGGGAAGGAGATTGGAAACTGCAAAATGTGTCAGAATATTCTACGGCATGGGGGAGGAAGTAGGGGACAGGTGGTGGTAATGATATAATTAACCATAACTAAACAAATACTTGACAATTCTTTTACCCATGCCTAAGATTTACTGACAGACTGTTCTCCTGCAAAAAGATTAAAATTAAAACTCTGAAGTCTTCCAAATCATCAAGGCTCTGATGAGCACAATACCACCCTTGGCAGCTGTTAAGCAGCCAGAAACAATACAAAATTCAGTGTATGTCCTGATCTACAAAGAATGTAATGCCACTTTAGAAAAATGATGAAGACAGCCAGAGGAAAATAATGAGATTTAGCCGCCCTTCAAATCCCCTGAGAAACCAGAGAAAGAGCTTGCGCAGCGCAGCAGCAGCAGGCTTGTGACAGGATGCTGCCACCCGGTGGGCAGGTGCTGGATTTAGCTCGGCTGCAGACAAAGGGGCTGCGAGGACCACCCCAGATGGCAAACTCATTCATTCCCCGGGAACGAGGGAGACTGAATGTGCCCGGGAGCACTGCGTCTCACCCACTGAATACAAGCCCTCTGTGTCAGGCAACAACCAGCTGTCTGTGAAGGAGACAAGGAGGGGCGCACATGCAAGAGCTGCTGTCACATTCTTCAGAACACTAAGAATAGAGTGCAGGAGGGTCCAAAAATTTCTCCTCCCTGCCAGGCAAAATCAGGGTGAAAGATCACTTGTGTTACAGTAAGTGTTAATGCACTGAGCAGACTGATGGCTAAAACCTAGCAGAACAAACAAAATGTTCATTAAAAGGCTAATTACTATTTTGCAGCTGACATTACTAGGAAGCCCATTACAGTCTCTTAAACTTTATAGAAACAAAACCAAACCCAGAAACCTGCACTTGTATTTTACCCTGCCTGTACTATGCCCTGCACACAGTTTATTTCTGGAGTATAATGATATGCTTGGTTGAAAAACTAAGTGGTAGTTTGGTGTCCAACCTCAGCTTCACAACTGTCTTCCTTTCACTTACATGATGTAGTCAATGTTATATTGCTAAAGAATAAAACAAGAGTCTGATCTAACTATTGCAGAAAAGCAAGGGAACATTCTTTTTATTTCTCTTTTCCCAGAAGCCTTAAACAGAAAAATGGAGGACCCAAACCACACAGAAAGATAAGACACTGACAGATATTAAGGCAGTACAAAACAAACATACATAGCATATGAGTTCCTTTGGCAACTTGGCAAACAGCACTACTAAGAAAAGTATTATCAACATGATAAAGGCTTGCAAATGCCTTAAAATATAACCAAACCCAAACAAGATTCTGGAGTTTTAAGAAAAAAACCTGTATTTAGCTGTATTTCAGTACCACAAAAGCTGGGTAAGCAACTACAGTTTTCCTTCTAGCATGCAGCTGTTACACTAATCAGAAAAGGAAAATAAGCTCTCTCCTGCTCAAGTAGTTTAAGCAAAAAATCAGGGATGTCGGTAAGCTCCTGGTCACCCTACTCTGAGAACTCACGGCAAGAGGCCCCCCTAGTGCACATGGAGCAAAACCATACACGGACGGAGCCTGGATGCACCAGGCTTTGCACTTCAGAAAACACCACTGGGTTTCTACAAGTTATGAGTCACCCTGAGACTTCTGAATTAATCAAAATAGCAGATTGTCTGGAGACGTGCAAGTGCAAAAGGGGAAGTACCAAAACACAGGATGTTAGAATACAAGCTTTAGGCTCACAGTGATACCACCAGAAAAAGAACAACTGAGGCTGAGTGTAACGTAAATACATGGTGGAGATGAACAAATCAGCTTTTCTACAATGACTTGATAAGAGAAATCATTTGATAAATCCCAAGTAGGATTCTTTCGGGAAACAGAAAAGCAAACTATAGATTTTGTAGAATTTGTGTACAATTAGAGATGGAAAGCCCAGTTAAGCAGGCAATGAATGAGAACTCAAGGAACTGCATGGGAACCAGACATTGGACAGCACAGCCCACAGGTCAGTAGTAACAGCAGATGCACATGAAGAATGGGTAGTAATGGTTCTTGCCTACAATGGAGAACTTTGGTCTTCTAGCATCCACATTTTAACTTCCTAAAAATCTGCATTCCAGCAGTATGTGACTGTATCACATAGAGATCACGACTTCCTCAGTCAAATGGGAAATACAGTAAATGTAACACTTTACTTTGACATACCATCCAATTACACCAATGAAAATAAACAACAGTAATTTCATCTTCATAAAACTTTAGAGAATGAAAAAATGTAGAGCAAGGTCGGCAGTGCTGGCAGATGGTGTAAAAGCACCATTATCCCCAACCTCGAGGAGGAAAACAAAGCTGAAGGAGCAGTCAACTACAGGAATAACTATTAAGTTATTCCAATCAATATGGAATGCCATCCATCAAACCAGAGAGGGAGGGTCTACAGACTTGATAAGAAAACCAAGGCTGCTAAGAAAAAAAGGAATGTTTGATCCAGATGCACTAATACAGCATCTAACACCAGCAGCAAATATCAGGGGAGAAATTAACACTGATCTTACAGATACACCTGCACAAATAGTGCCACAGCTGCAGTTGTTCAAGGTGACTACACACAGTAAAGGTCACTTTAAGTCTTTAAACTCACAACAGCTTTAGGCAAGGAAATCAGCCCTTAGGAGGCACATGGAAAACATTCAGTGCATGCTGCTTTGTCACCAGATGAAGGCAACAAGAGACTGGATAAATCCGTACGTTTTAGCTAAAGGTTTCTAAGAAATGCCATATTTCAAACTTCAGGAACTCAAATCCTTTTCCCAGCTTCTTGAAACTGAGAAGTGAAGCAATAAAAGGAGAAAGTAGAAGATGGTAGAGAAAGTGACTGAAATGACAAAGAGGTATGAGGTACAGAAACAATAACAACAGTTTCCTACAGAGGAAACCAGACTTCAGGCAAATCCCAAGTGAATGGTTTATAACCTGTTTATTATAGGCACTTACAAAAGTTTTGCATGTGTTACTTTTTTTTTTAAAGGAAGATGCAGTCTTCCTTGTCAGTTAATAATATAAATAAAATTGGAAAACGATCAATAGATACATTTCTGCTAAATGGAAATATTTTTCTTCACAACTCAGAAAGATGAAAAACTTGATTTCGTTGAGTCTACAGGAGAAATGTGAGTACACCAAGAAGCAAAACAAAGTCTACTGACAATGCAAATAAATGCACGAGGTTAACACAAGTATCTCCTTCTTCTCTGGATTCCAAAACAACTGATCACTTAATTTTCTTACTGACATCTAACTTACACCACAGGTAACGTATTAAAAAACATCTGCTGCTTGCGTAAAGGTGGCCAAAAATTCTTGATTTTGTTTTTTAAAACAATTATGGTCAGCACCTGGAAGAAGTACAAGGACACTAAACTAAAAAAATAATGAAAATTCTTGTGTTTCCTTCCTAAATACCTTACTTTCATTGTTGTGGTGACAAGACAAATGACCAGAGAACTGAAGATTTGACTGACGTTACAGATCTCAAAATTTTAACTGCAGTGGAAGGCATATTTCTGTATATTTTGTAACACTCACATAAAATGCCCAGCATACCAAGACATTTACCTCGATTTTATTTAAAAAAAGGAAGTGGTAACAAGTAATTCTTAAAATCCTCTCAAGCAATTTCAAATAATAACTTCATGGGTAATTAAAATAAAAGTTGATGAACAGACATTAGTTATCAATCACCCAGAGGCAGGCAATCTCAATTTCCCCTATGCACTCACTATTTGGAATTTATGGAAAAAAGTACACCAACACAGATGGCTTACAGATTACTCTGACAATGATGGATAATAACTACAGATACTTTTCAGAGGCTACGCAGATGAAAGCACAATCCTCCATAACCAGAAACAAAGAGAGGCTAATCGCAGCAAAAAAAGGCAAGTGGTACAGAGCAAGGAAATACTGAAGGAAACTGATTCCTAAATAATAAAATTGATTTAGGACACTCCTGACAATGGAACTATTTTCCACTGAAAACCAATGGACATTACCAACTTTACATCCTCAGCTCACATGATATGAAGAAATAAAACCTAGACACAAGCCCCAAAAGCAAAATCACAGTCTTTCCATTAACTTTTTAATTCCATATGACCTCTCTTTACTGCAAAAGGATATATCCACACATTTCTAAAGCAGGTTATGTGGTTAACAGCTCAGTTTGGCTCAGGACTCTGAACACATATAGGTAAGAAATGTGAGTAGTGTAACAAACTATACTAGCCAACAGTAGTTTGTTCTTACTAAGGATGTATGTAGCAAGCATTTTACCTGACCTAACAGCATCATAAACACAGATTTCAATTCAGGAATTTGTGGCCTACGGCAACAGAAACTCCCAGATTTAAATGTCAGACTTCACAAAAAAAAAAAAAAAAAAAAAAAAAAAAAAAAAAAAAAAAAAAAAGACAAGATGCACCCAGCCACTTCATATGTAAACACAGCAAACACAAATAAAACCTCCAAGTACATGACCAGAAATAAATGCAAGTTTTCAGCCAGCACTTGCTGCCCCACAAGCCAAGTCTCATCTCTCCAAAGCTGGCAGGCCAGATAGATTAATTTTGAGGACCAGATGCAGCCTATCAGCTATCAAACAAAAACACTGACTTACAATAATGAGCTGTGTTTCTTTAATCAGCTCCATTAGCATGAGTCAAGTGTCATCCATTTGCAAGTCAGGGTCTCTTCCCAGCTGTATTTACATGGGCACACACTCTTAAGTATTGTTGATTCCACATTCTCTGGACCTTTTAAACCAATTTCCAAGCACCAAAACAAGTTTGTCCCAACTTTATGTGAACTTTCTGACAGTCTCAGCTTTACATAACAGCACATAAATAGTAGTACATAATGATCATGAATTGTACACTTAGCAAGTTATTAATCAGTTATAAAATTAAGCATTACATTCAAATGACTCTCATAGATATCCAAGAATCCATTCTGTCTGAAGTGAAAATTGCATTTGATGAAAATATCAAAGATAAAATTAGTGTAGGAATGGATTATAATTACATTATCAGGTAGCACTACTTACACAGCCTCAAATTATCCTTTCCGTACATCCACATGTACATATTGTTTTCTCTATTATCCTAAATATAACATCTATATATGTAGTCTCACACAGTTTAACAGGCTTTTTTTTTACTTGACTGACCAAATACTTCTATTTCTATCAAACTTGTGTGAAAGGTCACCCTCACCCCTTCAAATTTACAGTTGCAGTACTTAATGAAGTTTTCTAGATATATTTAACACTTTCAGAGGTGGTAAAAGTTTGGAAACAGAATATAGCTGACTTTAAAATATTTTATTTCTTATTAAGGGAATAACTATATCAAAACAGAATATTACTTATCTCAAATATATTTTTTTCCTGAGGCCAGAAGGAATCTTCAATGATTCCACAGCCTTTTACTATGTAGTCCAAAAATTTTAACATAGCAACTGAAATCCTAACAACCACAACAACAAAAAAATCAGCTGATCTGTATCTCATTCTACCTAGATTTTGTAACTGTGTTACTGTTCCATGTACCACAAGAGGAAAGATACCAAACATTAATTTAATGTTATACTACAAAACACAACGTACATTCATTTTGGTCAGTATATAAGGAATTTTCTTTAGAACTGGGGGACACCATGAAGCACATAATTTAATACTGACTCATATTTTACCCCTAGCATCTTCATGCATCAGAAAAGCTCACCTGCACTAAACATGTTTACTCTTTTTAAAAGTAACACTAAAATATGTATTTACCGCAAAAGTGGTATTTATTTTCATTTCTTAAAAATAAACTTTAAGTGAGGCTATAAGGCCAAATAGTTTACATTCAAAAAAGTAACTAGCCATTGTTTAACATCTTATTACTGTTGTTACACATCTGACAAGATGACACTTCAATGTTAAGTTAACATGGTTTTCCTCTGCACAATCAAACAAAAATCATGCAGAGAAAATGCTAATTAAGATGTTTTAAGCAGCTGATAATCAAAGTAACCTTTCCTTGACCCACATTAGGATAAGAAAACCCAGCAACAGAAGGCACTTAGGCTAGAGTCTGACCCATTTTCTCTCTAAAGCTGGAAAAGTTGCTGGAGAAGCTTCAAAAGGAAACAGAAAAATTTAGTGCTAAAGCAAATTAAGGTCGTAATTTAATTCAACACCTTTCCATTTGCAAAAAGAAAATTGCTCTCAATAGGATTCCAAGTGTTGACGGTAATTTAAAAACTGCAAATCTTGCAGTAATCACACCAAAATTTGAAGTCAACTGAAGAGTTCAGGAGATGAAGAAACAGGGGTTTTTTAAAAGTTTGTAACTACGCTTGCCCTTCTTTTCTGAATTTTAATTTAAACACAACAGTAGCACAGAAAGATAAACGTGTGTGATACAAATATTTACTATGGCAGAAAGCAGCTCTTAACTTGTAGTTATTCATATTTAATAAATTCCCAGATCAGACTTTCTTACTAATACATATGCATGACCCTCACAGCTGGATTCACAATGACCTGACTACCAGCATGCAAACTGACAAAGCATATTATAAAGCAGGACCATAAAGCACAAGTTATTCTTACTGCCCTTCTCCCACCATGCATTTTACCCTTTGTATTCTTTTATACTTACCATGCCCTCAAAGCCAACTCTGTAAAGGTTTTTAGCACCATTGTCCCAAAGAACATATGCTGCACTATGTGGACTCGACGCACTCCAATCTTGGATTTCAGTCACCTATTCAGTTGTAAGAATACAAAAATGGTTTCTAGAGCAAAGACTCAAAAGCACAATCTGAACTTAAAAATTTACTCATCTCTTCAAACTAATTAATGATATCGCAGTTCTACTAAACCTGATAAAATTCGTTGTGAAGCTGTTTTCTGCTTGATACAAGTGTTCCCTAGGTGTGTTAAGACAGCAGCCTGAATGCTTTGTAGGCCTATTTTTCTTTTGTGTATTTGGTAGGTTATCTAACTACACAAGCAGAGAACAAAATCTGAACTGCTTTGATATGTTTTCTTTTACCAGAAGCAGCATTTAACTAAGAAAAACAGGATGAAAACTATTCTAATTGCTTCAGTATGTCTGGTTTAACCTGCATTAGCCTGGTGGTTATACACTGTGTTAAGAGACAAAGCTTTATTTCCAAAGCCAATATGTTTAACACCAGTACAAAAGGAGAGTGGAAATGTCTTTCCCTGACATTTCTGAAATCAGGAGGCCACGCACCAAATTCTGAAAACAGTTCCATTATTTTAAAAAAAAAAAAAAAAACCGTTTCCAGAATTTGCTTTCACTCATTTATATTTATTTAAACAGTGTTTCTTCTATCTACAACACACCTTTCCTCATTTAAAAACATTTATATGCATTTATATATGTTTTCAGATGCACAGGCAAACAACTCCTCTAACACAAATTTAGTACACAAAGCAGACTGTGCAGGATAAGACTCCTATTTTGCAAAGTTTCAGAGATTTTGACGTACCTTGACGGGGAAGCGGTAAATACTCGAGATGAAAAAAGCTGCATTTAAATATCCCTTGCTTTAAGAGATTTAAACTTACTATTTCCTTTCAGTAAAATTCAAAATTAAATCCCCAGAAGTCCTAAGGCTTCCATAAATGTCTAGGATATAAAATCAGCTAAACAAGAATATAAAATAGGCTAAATATCATATTCAGGAACTTTTCACTCTCCTTTAAATGCTGTTTAAGTGTACTAAAAATAAATTCAACAGAAAACACCAGGTTATCAAGATATAAGTGCATCCAATTCTCAAACTTGGTGAAAAAAGTCATAGTGTATTTTACACTGCCTGTTGTATGTTCATACTTACAACAAACCTTCATTAGTTCTCAAGGTAAATGGAAGTTGTAAAAGGAAAATATGCAAGGGTTATGATTAGTAACTTATCATTCCATACAATTTTCAATAAATTCAAATATTTTTACTATAGCACTGCATCAAAAGCACTCAATATATTGTCCTAAGCCAGTAACGTAATATCCACACCCAGAACTTACAAAGCTTTTAATTTTAAACTGGAGAAGTCCTTATAATCATTAGGTGAAAAACAAAACCCTAGGGTGCCAGCACTGAAAACCAAGAGCAAGAGATACACAAATGTGCTGCCCCACAAGCAGAAAGACTACAGAATGCAGTGATGACTAGAAAGAGTTACTCTTGATAGCTCTGTATACCCCCTCTCTAGTAATGCTGAAATATGCTCAAGATCTTAATGTTGTTACAAGTCAGTCTTCAACAGACAACCATGACAAAAATATAATAATTTAAAAAATTCTGTGTTGGTATTGTAAAAAATGGAAATGTAAAAGAACTGGCTATAGTATACACGTCCTCCTCTTTCTAAATGATTAAGTATTACACGATAAGATTAAAAAATGTCCAGCCAATTAAAATAGTAACTTTTCTGATTGTATTTTTACTCTACAATTATAAAGGCCTCTGAGGCTATTAACACAAGCACAAACAGGTGCATCTTTTTATTTAAACCAGTTTTATTTTTACCTTTCCTCTACGCCCATTGCCACCATCTTGATCTTCCCATTGCCAGTCAACTCCTCGCACCACCCTGGCACCTGCAAAGATTCCTCTTGCTGTAATTTTCTTTGATTTACGTCGAGACTCCAACAATACCCTGAAGTTATTAAAAGAAGAACCCACAAATGTCAAGATAATAAAGGAAGTCCAAAACAAATCTTTGGGGATGGGAAGGAGAGCATCTTAAAACAAAAATAACCCACAACTGCAGATTTCAGTGCATGAATCACACAAGCAGTACACAAGACAAAAAACCACGAGCTTCCAAAATCTGATTTATTGTATATTTACAATTAGTTTTTTAATTATAACAATTTTTCTCCGAACTTTCTACTACCAGCATTCATCTTGTAAATGCTTGCATATAGATCTGTACTTATATTATTGAATTCATTAAAGTACATGCAGTCATATAAACACATTTCTGTTTCTCTTAGATGTACCCTAAGCTAATACTTCTGTCCCACAACTGCCCTGTCACTTTTATTCAGAATTATGCTATTAAGAGCATCTCTTTTCCCTCCTCCCTCAGTTTATATTCTACATGCTTTTTACAGCATCTCTTGGCAAATTTAAGTCAATATGTTAACATCCATTTTTTCAGTCATATCGGGGTTTTTTTAAAGCAAACCTCTTCTTTTCCTTCTGACTTCAGCAGGACTGAAGTAGACAAGCCTAAACAGAATAGTTCACGACTATTTAACTAGAAATAATCATCTCAAAAGCCACCAATTTTCATGCAACAAGGTTTCTTACTTCATGCCAGGAACATGTTGCCAGACAAAAGAATTTTTCAGCTGACATTCAGAATATTTCCTGACCACTTCAGGAAATTTCTCAGCCTCCTGCTAACTTTTAACATCCAGCAGATGGCACACAAGGAGAAAGTTCAACCGTTACAATCAATGCAAAGAGCGCATGAAAATACTGGTCTTTTTTTTTTTCCTAAGAAAAGTAGAAGAGTTATTGAAAACACAAAGAAATCTTGTTTAGAGAAGCTTCTTTAAAAGTTCTCAACACCTACAAAACTGAGACACAAACCTGCATACCTTACTTCATTATGCCACCCAAATCATTTCCCAGACTCAAAAATAAAATATTAAGAGCTTATGCTTCCCTTCATCAAAACCTTCTTACACGCCTCTTGCCATTTTTCCTGTGAGATATCCCTCAAATTCAACAGCACTGCTTTGCCCTTTTCTCCTCCCTAAAACAGTTAACTTCCATCATTTTTTCTCAGCTAAGCTTGATCCAATAGAAACAGCTCCTTGGCAGAAGAAGCTGCCTTCTAGATAAGAGCTCAGTGAGAGCAAACAAAGAAAGGAGAAAGTGACAAGATGCAAAAACGTTCCAGCAGTATTATACACAGTGTACAATTATCTTCAAAACTAAAACTTGTGTTGCATTCACCATAACCAACCTCTTGAAACTACAAAGGAAACTTCAGCTTAAGAAAGCAAAGCAGTCTGGCAAGCATTCTCAAAAGCAATGAGACTTTTAAAAGAGAAATAAATAGAAAACAAATTTGTATTTTGTCACCTATTCTCCTTTAATTACACTAAGCCAGCATTTCTAAGTACAACTTCTAACTCTTCTTCTGCATTCAACATTCCAATTGAGCATAAGTTTATGATACCCATTTGGTACCTAAATATACTGGTGTGATCCTGCAAAAAAATAAACAAACAAAAAAACCAGAAACAAAAACAAACAACAACAACAAAGTTTTTACATTTTGATTAAGCCACTGACCTGGGCATCTGAGCCAGAGTTAAAACTTTTAAGCAAACACTTGAGAATATAAACACAGACCCTACAAGACACAATGTGAGACCTCAGGTTGTGTGGTCCAGCCACTTCC